>NC_059473.1:17616011-17923454 GCF_018139145.2 Gymnogyps californianus
GAAAAGATTGTATATGGAAGTATTTGAGTACACTCGTCCAATGATGCATCCTGAACCTGGTAAATTTTATCAGATTAATCCAGAAGAATATGAACATCCAAATCCCTGGAAAGAAAGCTTTCAGCAACTGGTAACAGTAGTATTCGTTTATATTCCAACTTAAAGATGGTTTATAAAAGTAAAAACCCCAACTTCTGAAATGTGGCTGACTAGTAGTTACTTTGGTTTTAGACTTTAAATAAGATGATGGGACTGAGGAGGTGGGGAGAGATCCTTGTATTGTGTTATGCAATAGGGAGATATCTGAAGTTCTCTCCTGTTTTGAGGCACGCTTTAGGGAGACGCATCATGGTAAAGTGGAGTGCTTGAGCATCCAGTTCTTCTATCTTGGGTTTTCGTCATGTTTTGCATCACCTGAAATTCTGTGGAGGAGATTGTCATGGTCTGTGGCTCGCAAATAAACTTCAAATATATTGTTGTTGTCATATATTATTAAACCAGTGTGCATGCTGGTTATCAGATTCATATGCATCTTCCTCTAGTAAACCAAACAGTATATTGATAATATCACTTGGGCTTAAATAGTGATTTACAGGTGACGTGACTGGAGCTAAACAAGTTACCTTAAAGGCATGTGATTGAACCCCTAATCCAAAGTGTCAAAGGTATCGTAAAAATGGCTGGGCATGATATTTGAAAAACATAAGTGAGGGAAATAAATATCAAGGTGAGTGTATTATACAATGCTGTGTGTAATTGGTTAATGAAATTCTGAAGCTTGTTGAGGACAAATACTTGACTTGGGTTCTTTGTTCAGTACTCAATCAAAAGTGAAGGTATAGGGTTCTTTTTTCCTCACCATATAAATGCAGTTTGTTTTGTGGCAAGCTGCTAGAAAATCAAAAGATGGAAATAAGAACATCTGTTGTGGAGTGGGTAAGGTACACGAAGCTTTTCAGTCACTTTAGAGGCTTCTGGCTGTGTAAGTAGGTTAGCCTCTTGGTTTAGTTGATCACTCTCTTAGGCTCAGACTTTTTTTGGTGTTGCCATTTCAAATTGGATGCCTAATGTGGGAGGTCAGAATATGATCCTTAGTTTCTGGAACAAACTGATATCAGCAAATGGCTTGTTAATTAGAGGATTAGTAGATCTCTTGTCTGTGATTCAGATCCACCTGTCTGCAAGCTTATCATAAACTATTTTCCTTGTTTCAGTACAAAGGAGCACATGTAAAGCCAGGTTTTGCTGAACACTTCTACAGTAATCCTGCAAGATACAAAGGAAGAGAAAATATGTTGGTATGTTTCTAAAGCAGTTCTTAAGAATATTTTTATATCTTTGCATGGATATTTCTCTCTAAACTTGTCCCTTTTCTTCTAGTATTATGATACCATTGAGGACGCTCTTGGTGGAGTTCAAGAAGCTCATTTTGATGGACTTATCTTTGTTCATTCTGGTATATATACTGACGAATGGATATATATAGAATCTCCTATCACCATGATCGGTGCAGGTATTTAAACTGAAAGCATCTTTGTCTCAAAGTATGACTTGTGTTAATTACCACCTTAATTGCAAAGATATTCTAGTGTATTAAATATCCAGTATAAATGCCCGTCTTTCTTCATCAACCTAGTAAATAAGTATTTTCTGTACAAGTGTCACTAACTAAAAAGTAGCTGATGCTTCAGACTGAAGTACCATTGTCTGCTTGTTAGTTCTTGGAATAACTTATTTATCTCTTTATTTCATTAGGAGAAAAAAATTGAATTTTTCAGAAAGTATACTCAGTTACATGATTGCACTTGAAATTTTCAGGTGGTTCTTATGAAATTTGTTTATATATAACCTATCTCCAGAGTAGAATCCAGCAGTGGGAGCAAGCCCAAATTAGTATCTGTCCCATTTTCTTCAGCATTGTAATTCCATCTCAAGGAAGGAAATGAGAGCATCCAGCAGAAAGATTCTGAGACTGGAGGTTCTTTCTTTGTTCGTCTCCCAACTGTTCCTCTAAAGGAGAACCTTTATGGAGAAGGAAATAAACCTTTCCTATTCTGAAAGTCTTAGGAAGTTAATACAAGATAATACACCTGGCTGCAAATTGTGGTGCTTGTGGAGGTGTTTGCTTTTCCTGTCCCTACTGTGAGCGTGCTAATCCCCAGTAGCACAATAGCGTGGTAAGAATTTAGACTGTCTTAATGTCTGGTAGAGATCTTGGTTAAGAGGTCTCAGACCTCTTGCTCCATTGGTGACCCGGTAGTGAATTGCCTGCTGCCTGCTTTTTCTGAGATACTATCTGTCTGGGTTGGGGTTTTTTTTGTTGTTTGGCTGGTTGGAGTTTTTTTGGTGGTGTTGGTTGTGTGGTTGGTTTTTTGGTTTTGTGGGTTTGTTGGGTTTTTGTTGTTGTTGTTGTTGTGGGTTTTTTGGTTTTGTTTTTTTTTTAAAGTCCCTCTTTTCAGGTATCTGTTCTGCATACCAACTGTTTTGTTCTTGAGTGAGCCTATTCTGGCACTTCTTGCCTGGGTTTTGCAGCCTTGGCAGTGAGAATGGTTTTGAGCAGTGCAGTCAGATTGTTCCAGTGTTAGTCTTAAAACTTGTCCCTGCAGATCTGCAAGATGCAGCTGCGTTAGTATGTTAGTTCGTCAGTTCATGACTATGTTTCTGAAGCTAACATCCTGAACATCCCCACTTACAGTGCTTTGGTTTGTGTTGTGGAGAGGCTTTGGAGCACAAACTGGATTCCTTTTGGGTGAGACTAATCCAAGAGACATGTTCCTGGAATACTCTTACTGCACTCTAGTAGTCGGTGTATGTTCAGTCAGAGGGACCAGGCTAGGACTAGTCCAAAGTCAGTCTGTTCTGCCCTCCCTGTCCTGCAGTGCATGTGGTGTGAATGTCTGATCCTCAGCACTGTTTCACTCTGTAGTACCACTCCTGTTACGCTGCAGTGCTTGCTAATGCAGACGTGGCCTTAGACAAATAACAAAATACCCCCAGCTTCTGTCTCAGATAGAGGATGACAGTAATAGATGCCAGTACAAACAGGGCAAGTCATATTCGTGAAGCGTTTAAAATCCAGAAGAAACTGGATCAGCACTGTCCTAAGATATAAAATTTCTCCATTACTTCATGAAACTTGAAACGACATCTTTGATAGCTGGTTAAACTTCTGGATGTTCTCTGGCTCCTTTTAAGTTTTGAAAGACCCTCTGCTTTCCCTTCCACTGGAATTAACCTAAGTTATTCAGAAAAACCAGTTATCTCAACTACAGTTCTTTAAAAGCAAGGGATCTGCATTATGTATTTTTGTAACAGAATAGCTGTCTTGGGGACCAAAACCTCCAAGAGGAATCCAGAAATGCTAGATGTATTTATATTTCAGTTTCTGGCACTGCTGACTCTTCACTTCCTCAGACTTTCTCCACTGAATGGTGAGTGATATTGTACAGGGAGTCAATTTTCATTTGTCTGGAAAAGAAAACAAATTAAAGTGAACCACTAAGCCTTGGAGAACTACCTCTTTTCTGTTCAGTCTGGCATGCTTTTCAGAATGGTAGGATTAAGGCAGCACCAAATCTCTCCGCAGTTCTACTCAAATTTCTTTAATAGTTTCTTCTGCTGACTTCTGAAGAAGCACAACATTATTAGAAAGGCAGCTTTACATACCTCGAGCTTTCAAGAAGCTTCTACTTTCTCATATAAGCAAAATGTTCCTACAGAATAATGCCTGGTAGTCTAGGTTTGTTGTTCTGTTTAATTTTGGGGTTATTTATTTCTTCCTTAAATCTAGGGGAAGGAGTCAGGTTCAGAAGGAAGCCTTTGGAGGTATTACTAGTACTGTGGCTATCTGAGCTGTCAAGTAAGAAGCAAGGGTAGAGGTCCTGTAAGGAAGTTGATGCGTGTGGTTCAGCGGACAGAAATACCTACAAATTTCTTAAAAGAATTCTATTTTCCAGGGTTGGGGAGGGCATGTCAGATTACTGCAGGAATACAAGCCTTCCATGGAGTTCTCATCTCACTCAAGACAAAAGTCTCTGGTCTTAATAGCTGAGTTGTACAGACATGTGTCCTGATCTGAGAATCTTCACTGAATATGTGTGTGTTTCTGTATTTTAGAAGATACAGCTTTCATTATTTCCCTTTATTTTCCATTTGACTTAAATAATGTGCAAGTAAGTGAAAAAGGGATTATCAAAGGATTTTCCAATCAAGAAAAAAATTAGTAAAAACAGTAAGAAGAACTATTGTAATTTTAAGGGTAGAAAAATCTACAATGGTAAAGACTGTCATAATCAGGTATTTTTTTGCTTTTGAGTGCAAGAAAACTTTCACATGCCTGAACTCTTCTTTAAATACCCATTCTGCATCTTTGAATTGAAAATTGTATTTTAGACTAGTTTAGAGCTGTGTTCTTTGCTGTAGATTTTACAGACTACAAGACCTAAAAGGGCCTCTGCATTTTTTGCCTGATACAATTGAACAAGGTCACAATTATTTCCTGCAGAATCTAGTTATTTTTCTATTAATGCAGTGAAAAGTGAATAAAACAATTCTGAGGCAACATCCAGCTGATTTTTAATGCTTTAGGCAGTCCCTTTTTGTAGGCTTTCTGTTAAGTTCTAAATGGTCTCATCTTGGTCCTTAAACTGAGCGTGAATTCTGATCCTGTGGAACATGACTCCCTTAGACTTCAGCAAATAGACTTCTTGGGAGCTGTTTTGCCGGATTACGAAATTAGTGGCCCTTTTCTTTCTTTTTGCTTTCTTGTACTGGTTTCTCTCTTCTAAAGTGGTCTAAGCCAAAAGCTGAAATATAGATATTTCTCTGAATAATTCTTTTGCAAAGATTCAATAGGATGTTGCAGAGAATTTCTTTGATGCATTTAGAATGAAACCAATGCTTGAGCAAATCACCTTCCCTCTTCAGCCTTTTCCTGGGGAGGATCTAAATGCAGTGGTCTCACTAACTGGCATGTTCCATAATGGGCATTCTGGGACCTCCCAAGCTCAGAGACCTGTAAAGTAACTTGTGCTGAGAGGAAGGAGATGTCTGTAGAGAACATCATCTAAGTGCATGGCAAACACCTCCCAGCACAATTCCACAAATCTCTCGGCTGTGTTTGATAGTGTTTCAGAGCATCCAATGTGAAGTGCAATTTTTCCTTGCCCCCCTAAGAGGGAACACAATTCTGATATTAATTTATGGCGCTCTCATTTCCTGTTAAGGGCTCCATTTATTTTCTGGTTTTGGTTCACCTGTAATACTGTGGTGCCATTCTTTCTGAGATGCTGAAGTATACTGATGTGTATATACCAGTGCATTTGCACCATGGTGAATATATAGAAATGTTACCAGGCCACAGAAAAATATTTTGTAGGATGACACAAGTCCTCATCAAAACCTCTTTTAGTTGTTATCTAGTACTAAGTGAATAGTGGTATGAAGAAGAGCTAGACTACCTTACAATATTTGCAGCTCTGCAGTAATGAAAGCAGAGATCTAGCTTTTAGATAGTGAGAACAAGCTGGATAATGATGTAAATGTTGCTTCATTGGGACTGGCACCTTTCTGCCTGAGTGATAAAGAACAGGACATACCACTTGTCTGTATTACTGTCAACAGACAACAGAAAAAGATCTGCTCGTGAGAAATCCTGTGTGTAGGCTCTTCAGTAAATTACAGAATTCAGGGCAAATATCTGGTCACGTTTGTGTGTGTGTGTGTGAGAGTTGGGAATGGTTTGAAATTGCTATCAGATAAGTTATCTGCTATAATATGTGAAACTTCCATATTTACACTTCGTGTATTGAGGAAGGCTTCTTTGGCTTGCATATTTAATGTGCAGTTTTGAATTAGACAAACTATATTGCTTGTGAATGAGTATCATTGAATTTATACCAATGTAAGACTGTTGTTAACTTGTGCTCCCTCTGCTGGCTATTGCCATACCAATGTAAACATTTCCTTCCTTTGGATTAAGGATAAAGAATAGAGCAGAGCCTTGCTGTTAACACAGGAAATCAAATTGCAGATTATGGGAACTTGCAAATGAACCATTTTGAAACCTTCTGTACATACTTTCAGAAGTACAGTTCAATCTAATTTTATAAGATTTTCTTCTACAGAATAATGAAGATATCAGTTCAAAACTCTCTTACATTTGAGAAGTGTGGGGAGGTCACTCGTAGGTCATGAGCAGATTACTAAGTGGTTGTTTAAATTGGTTAAAATTAGTGATGGAATGTGTGTATTTAGCTTTACTAAAAGGTTTTAGAATACCAAAATAAATTGTACTTGGTAACAGAATTACAGTGCCTCTAGACTGGTATCCATGTTTAAACTGTTAATTCAGTTTGTAATAAGTAGTACTCAAAAACTAGCTGTGTACAAGAGAAGATTTTTCTCATGGTACTAGGTATTAAATTGATGCAAGATTGTCTTAGTTAAAGACTAGTTTCTCCATTGTCTTTGAAACTTTCTGTTTTAAGATTCTTCTGACACGAAGACTATTTATGTGCCAAGAATAGTGTTCTATAAGTCCTTTGAGGATTTTTTTTTTTTCAATGGCATAAACTGAGACTTAATAAATGTTTTCTTTACAGCACCTGGAAAAGTAGCAGATAAAGTTATAATAGAAAACACTAGAGATTCCACCTTCGTTTTTATGGAGGGTTCTGAAGATGCCTATGTTGGATATATGACAATCAGGGTAAGAATCTCAAACTTCAGCAGCGCTTTTAATAATTTCATTTTAATGCCTGAGCAATTAAATAAATACTATGTTTCTGTGTTGTCTTCCTCTTTCAGTTCAACCCTGATGACAAATCTGCTCAGCACCACAATGCACACCACTGCCTAGAGATTACCGTGAACTGCAGTCCAATTATAGATCACTGTATTATTCGAAGTACTTGTACGGGTTAGTGGGCTTTTTATTGTTTGAAATGAAACCTGTGCTTAAAGTTACTAAACTAACCAGGGCACATGGAAGCAGCGCACAAATTGATTATGATCACTTTTGGCATATTTCAATTTTTGATGCAGGTGTTTAATACCCGTCTGTAAGCCTTATTTGCGTTGAAATGGCGTTATTACAGTGACTTCTTTGTGTCCAAGACCTTTGCAATAATGTATACTTGGTCTTCTGTTTGAATCGGTTTGGACTCTCTGGGCAGTTAGTTTAAAACCTGGAAAGTGACAGTTTATATAAACTTACCTGGTTTTGGTAGATATAGTTGTATATAGTTGTAGCTGGCAGGAGGGGGCATTTGAAGGGGACACACATGGGACTCTTACATTAGGTTCATTGCAATATGCAGTATTGGGATTGATGGCATTAAAACAGTCATGAGCTGTAACTGCTAAGCTAAGTTCACTTTCCTGTCAAGAGTGGAATAATTTGACATTCTCAGAGTACAAGTTCCTAGCTATACAGGCAGAAGAAATGCATAGTGTGGAAAGCTAGACTCATTTCAGCATCAGAGGTAATGAGGAATTTATACCGCCTGATTTAGGAAATCAGTCTAGATTCAGGAAGGAAAGGGTCAGAGGCAGTGGAAGTGAGAGGCTGGATGGCAGTTCAGTCATTGGCAGGAAGACATGGCAATTCGCAATCACTTAGACACAAGACGCAGCAAGTTTAACGTGTTTGAACGCAACCAGATGAAATGCGGTTGGAGTGTCCGAAAGAAGAGGTACAGGAGAATTAAGATATTGAGTCTTTGCATGGAAATGGCAATGTGAACTTTATATACTGAAGTTCAGCTAGTGAAATGGAATGGATCTACACAGCAGGCTGTGCATAAAGGTTGCTCAGCTCAACATAAAGGGAAGGAAACAAGGAGATCTTCAACTAGATGTAAAAACTATGCTTTTCTGGTACGAACTATGGAGGAGGGAATTCTGCAAGGAACTGTAATAAGAACAGTGGAAGGATTCCTTGTCTGTGCCTTGTAGAGGAAGATATGCTCTTTCTTGGAGGTTTCAGGCTATAAAACACTACTTCACTTTTGGTCAAGGCAGCTCTATGCTCCACATCTCCATCTGTTTTATCGGAGACATATCAGCTAATATGTGGAAGTGTTAAAAATGAAAAAAGAGGAACAGGACAGCTAGCTGGTCTCAGTATCTTGATTTCTTTGTTTAATGCTAAATACTGGGAAATTGAAGTATACGAAGAAAAATTGTTCTGAAACTTCCTATATACCAATATTGGGGACCCTGATAACAAATGAGAGGAATTAGATTTGTTTCTTGGACCACATTCAGCTTGGTTATAAAAGCAGTTTGAAGAACTGCATGGCTTCATATTGAAACATGCTTATTAGATAAGCTAGTAGATCTTAATGTTTTTGAGAAAATTGTTTATTAAAATTAAGCTTTGATAATTTTTTTCATGACCACTTTTCATTATGGAAGACTATTTCTGAGAATTTTGGACTTTTGCCCTCTTCAATACTGTGGATTTCTGAATGTTGGATGCCTTGAATTGTTGCTTCTCTTCTCCAATGTTAAAATTTCTGGTCAATTTTGGAGGCTTGTGTGTAGGCTGTACTATGATCACTTATTGATTATTAATTTTTATTGACTTTTTTAATCCTACCAAGCCTTGCTATGACTTACTCAGGAAGTACTGAGTGGTGTAAAAAGGGAGGAAGAATGGCAGTCTGCCAGAAAAGGCATTTACTGTTTCCAAGTCAGTGACATCTCTGAAATATTGATCCATAAGCATTCAAAATCTCTTTCCTAGCACATGCTTGATACCCTTTCTGTAGATCTCCTAATTGCGTTAAAGCATATTTCTACGTTATGTCATATGTAAAGTTCTTAATGTATGTAATATGTAAAGATGTGAACTATGTAAGTGCGAGTGATTTAAGCCAGAGGTCTCTTGCTGCCAGTCCAAAGCATCTCTGAAATATTTTTAAATAAAGTTTAAATGGCAAGATCCTAAGTCTAGAGGTTCTGTTGCATCCATTGTAGAGGAAATCTGTATTAATCCTCACCTTGACAGATAAAAGTAGTAGTGAATGGCAATGTGCCTTTTTAAAGTATTGCTTAAGTGTGTGCAATCATTATATTCTGAGTAAACAAAATAAAGCCTAAACCAGTAATACATGTGCTTGGTACTCTAAAAAGACCAATTTCACACAATCAATAATGAAGTCCAGTGAAGTGAGTCAGAATAAAGATTGCTTTATTTAAATAAGCAAAATGTGATAGAGGTATGCTTTTAGAACATCACACTGGGTTCCCAAAAATCCACAGTTCCTTGGTGTCACCAAAAGAGGTAGAGGAAAGGGGAGTGAAAGCAATTATGAAATACAAGAAATGAGAAGTTATTAGCAATTAATATAAATAGGAAACTAGGAATTGCAGGAAACTGTGGGAATCCCCCCCAAAAATACAAACACCCCAACAAAATACCCCCCTACCTCCCCAAAAGCATGTGATAAACAAGACAAGATATAACCTATGTCTAGAAGAGACAGTGCTTGTGTCTTAACTTGGAGAACAAAGGGAGTTTTAGCAGTGATGCTGATCCATCATAGAATGGAGGAATTTGAATGGCAAAGTGTTGTGTAATTTTTGTTCCATATTTAATGAGAATAGGCAGGAATGATAAATGTGCTCGTACCCTAGAGGGATAATAAAATACGTTCCACTCTAGACAGTAACCGTGGATGAGGTTAAACAGCTGTAAAAATAGACATTCTAAAATAATGCAGGAGTTGAAAAAGAACTGGCCAAGAAATCTTCTGGGCTTCTATTATGTATCAACAGTAACTTGAAACCTGGGTGAGATGATGTATGTCCCTGGGGGGGCGGCAGCGTGGGGGAGACTAAACAGGATGAAGTATGGCAAGTAGTACTACCTATTGATTGTGGGTAGAATAATGAGATAGTAAATGTGGGGGTTTGGTCAATCAAGAATTTAAAATTTATGATTGAAGTGAATTAATGTGTATTTACAGAAAGTTACAATGGTTGCATCACACTGTTAGCATTTTTGATGACTTTCTTTGACTGAAAGAAGGTAGCAGTTCCAGTATAATTACATAGATCCTTGAAAAATAGACTTCAAAGTATAGCACCTTAAAACATTAGAATTTTACAGAATTACCAGAGCACACACGAAATAGATGAAAAATAACTTTCAGGGTAATTATAAATGGCATTTCGTTGCTATTTCAAAGATTACTTTAAGCCACTTCTATCAATGACTTGCAGAGAAGAAATAAAACGCGTATCGATGAGACGAGACTTGTAGACCCTTTTTGGAAGGTGGGCTCTCAAACAATATTCACATTAGTGTGGACAAGTGTGAAGTTATACACACAACTCACTTTTGTTCCTAGTTTTAAGTGATAAACCTCTCTCCTGGGAAGCTGGATTCCTGGGAAAAGCTTAAAGAATCATTGTGGGTAAACAGCTAAGTATGAGCCTTCGTGTAGTTGAGTGGCCAAAAACTGATGTGATCCTTAGTTATACCTGTGGGAATATTGAGCAGAAGTAGAGGGACTGTATTATGCCTCTGCTTAGTCCTGCTTCAGAATAAAGTGCACTTTCCTGGTGTCCATAGCAACATGTTGAAAATTTAGAAACGGCTCAATGAAAAGTCCTAAAAGATAAAGCAGAAAAATTCAGTTGTAATGAAAAACATACTGACGGCGATTTCTTACTTTATCAAGGAGAAGGCTGAAGGAGTAAATTGCTTGCACTAAATATGTGCATGCATTGGGTATGGCATACATTGGTATAAAGAGAACCAGTAACTGGATGCTAAAGCTGGAGGAATTCAGATGAGCAATTAAAGTGTAAATTAACAGGGTAACAACTCTGTAACCAGCTAACAAGCTTTATGGTGGTTTCTCAGTTGTTGGAAATACTCAAATCAAAATTAAATGTGTTTCTGAAAGATATGTGCTGAAGTTCCTGCTACTAGAATTGAAGCAGGAATTAATTCAGGGAATTATTATAGCCTCTATTATTCATAAGGTCAGACTAGACAATCAAAATAATTTCTTTAGGATTTAAAAAAAAAAAGCTCTGTAAATGAGTCTGAATTATTAAAGTATAGTCTTTGTGGTACTATGCTAGAAGGGAATATGAAAACTTACTAATAGAGCATGTACTGGCTTGCTCATTTAGTGATGTTTAATTGTGGCGAAGGTGTGCATTACGTAGGCCAGATAACCCTGAGAATGAGGTCTTACCTTTCTGAAATCACTGTGAATCTGCTGTTGATTTTCAGTGGCTGCAGAATTTCATGTTTTCATACTTCATGGAGTTCAGGGAATTGAGCTGATCCGATGAAGTCCTGAGCAGTTTGAGTCCTAGTTGCCTGTAAAGAGTTTGTTTTTTCTGGGTAATGGTATGGTAGCTGAAATCATCCATGGAGCTGCAGCAAGGAGCTTTGTAACTCAGCTGGGAAGAGACCTGTTGGTTTCTGATGTGTAGAGATTGTGCTGTTTGTCTCCTGCTCATCTTTAGTTAGACAGTGTGTCTTTGTATGCTGCAAGATTATTATTTGTTTGGGCTCTTTGAAGTACTGGATTATGAAAGTTTAAAGGGAAGTAAAATAAGGCAGTAATTAGCATAGAATTGTATTATATTTCTGTTGTCCTTTGCTGTGAACAGTCAGTATAGTTGGCCTAATGTAGGGAGATAAATGAGTGAGAACTTTCATAAGCATGAATTATTATATAAACTATTGTCTATTCTGGCAGTCATACACAGCTGTGTAACCTTGGCAGAGTGATTTTAAAGCAACTCCTACCTTGGTTTTTTGCATCTGCAAAATGATGACATTAGTGTTTTTCTGCCTGTGGCTTGCAATGCTTTGGCACTATGCACGCCAAATCTTTTTAAATATCAGTTCATGCTAACTTTTCTTGCAAAAGCACTGCCAGACTATTTATAAATACACTATGCTTTGAAGCTATGGTAACTGTACTGTTTTCTTCCAGTTGGCTCTGCAGTATGTGTTAGTGGCCAGGGAGCTTGTCCTACTATTAAACACTGTAACATCAGCGACTGTGAAAATGTTGGACTTTATATTACAGACCATGCACAGGTATTTTTCAATATCAATTTCTTTACTTTGATAAAATTGTTTACTGTTCTTGGTACCTGTCTTAATTTACACTTTTATTTCCTAGGGAATATATGAGGACAATGAGATCTCCAATAATGCGTTAGCAGGGATTTGGGTTAAAAACCATGGAAATCCCATTATCAGACGGAATCACATTCACCATGGACGTGATGTTGGCGTTTTCACTTTTGATCATGGCATGGTAACGTATATGTTTTCTTTTGAAGAAAGAAATAGAGATGTTGTGTAGCTACAGTCTTCCAGTTTTGCCTGTCATTGAAGAAATGTTTAAAAAACCATGCTTTTACATGTGAACAGATATTTTAAAATATGCCTACTGTTCTTCTCTTGCCCTTCAGTGGGCAACTTCACTTTAAAGACAATTTTAGCTGAAAGAGGTTTAAGCAAGCTTTTTGCAGTTGATTGGCAGCCTGTTACATTGAATTATGTTGCAGTGACAAAATACCTCTTGAAATAGGATGTAAATGGTAGGCTTACGTTTACACTATTGCTTCATTCTTTTTCCTTTGAAACGGAACAAAAAATAAGGTGCTGGAAGATTTAAAAATGAAAATGCTCTGTGGAGACTGAATCAGTCTAATTTTAATGGTAAATCTCTGAAATGGGGTATGTCCAACTTCTATGGGAAGAGGACTTTTCTAACATGGAGTTAGTTGTGGAATTTTAACACAGAACTTCGTTTTCAGAATTCAGGCCTTCTTTCATAGAAATGTTTGTTTCTGTGGGATTGAAGGTGATAATTTCCATGTACATGGAAAAGTAGTGAGTAATGAGTTTGCATAGCCCTTGAAATAAACAGAATGGATTTTTGCTACTGAAATAAAAGATGATTATTTGCTGATTTGTTTTAGCAAAATATTCTGCATGTCTTCCAAACAGTGCCAAGTCATTGTTTTTCCTGCTTGAATGACAAAGTCCCAATTCCCCCCACCCAGCTGGCAAAATGAGCAGGTTTTTTTCTAGTCACTCTTAAAATGGCAAATCTTTAAGGACACTTTCCATAGAAAGCAAGAGCTCTCGATCCCCAGGTGTAAGAAATCGGGAAAGGAGGTCAAACTAAAGGGCAAGAAGGAAATGCACAGGCAGTGCAAGCAGGGACAGGTATCCTGGGGAGAGTATAGGGACGCTGCCTGGTTGTGTAGGGATGGGGTCAGGAAGGCCAAGGCGCAGCTGGAGCTGAACTTGGCAAGGGATGCAAAGAATAATACGAAGGGCTTCTACAGGTATGTCAGCCAGAAAAGGAAGGTCAAAGAAAGCGTACAGCCCCCCCCCAATAAGCAAGACTGGCAAACTGGTAACAACAGATGAGAAGGCTGAGGTACTCAACAACTTTTTTGCCTCAGTCTTCACTGGCAATCTCTCTTCCCACACCTCTTGAGTGGATGGACCGCAAGACGGGGACTGGAGGAGCACAGTCCCCCCGACTGTAAGAGAAGATCAGGTTCATGAGCACCTGAGGAACCTGAACATACATAAGTCTATGGGACCTGGCGAGATGCATCCCAGAGTCCTGAGGGAATTGGCTGATGTAGTTGCCAAACCATTCTCCATGATACTTGAAAAGTCATGGCAGTCAGGTGAAGTCCCCGGTGACTGGAAAAAGGGAAACATTGCACCCATTTTTAAAAAGGATAGAAAGGAGGACCCTGGGAATTACCGACCTGTTAACCTCACCTCTGTGCCTGGGAAGATCATGGAACAGATCCTCCTAGAAGCTATGCTAAGGCACATGGAGGACAGGGAGGTGATTTGAGACAGCCAGCATGGCTTCACCAAGGGCAAGTCCTGCCTAACCAACCTAGTGGCCTTCTATGGAGTGACTACATCAGTGGACAAAGGAGGAGGCTATGGATGTCATCTGTCTAGACTTCTGTAAGGCCTTTAACATGGTTCCCCCCACAACATCCTTCTCTCTAAGTTGGAGAGATACGGATTTGATGGGTGGACTGTTCAGTGGATGAGGAATTGGTTCAATGGTCACATCCAGAGGGTAGTGGTCAATGGCTCAATGTCCAGATGGTGATCGGTGACAAGTGGTGTCCCTCAGGGGTCCGTATCAGGACCAGTACTGTTTAATATCTTTGTCAGTGACATAGACAGTGAGATTGAGTGCACCCTCAGCAAATTTGCAGACAACACCAAGCTGAGTGGTGTGGTTGACGTGCCTGAGGGACAGGATGCCATCCAGAGGGACCTGGACAAGCTTGAGAAGTGGGCCTGTGCGAACCTCATGAGGTTCAACAAGGCCAAGTGCAAGGTCCTGCACCTGGGTCGGGGCAACCCCCGGTATCAATACAGGCTGGGGGATGAAGGGATTGAGAGCAGCCCTGCAGAGAAGGACTTGGGGATACTGGTGGATGCAAAGCTGGACATGAGCTGGCAATGTGCACTCGCAGCCCAGAAAGCCAATTGTATCCTGGGCCGCATCAAAAGAAGCGTGGCCAGCAGGTCGAGGGAGGTGATTCTGCCCTCTACTCTGCTCTGGTGAGACCCCACCTGGAGTACTGTGTCCAGCTCTGGAGTCCTCAGGACAGGAAAGACATGGACCTGTTGGAGCGGGCCCAGAGGAGGGCCACAAAAATGGTCAGAGGGCTGGAACACCTCTCCTCTGAAGAAAGGCCGAGAGAGTTGGGGTTGTTCATCCTGGAGATGAGAAGGCTCCAGGGAGAGCTTATTGCAGCCTTTCAATACTTAAAAGGGGCTTATAAGAAAGATGGGGACAGACTTTTTAGCAGGGCCTGTTGCAATAGGACAGGGGGTAATGGTTTTAAACTGAAAGAGGGTAGATCCAGACTAGATGTAAGGAAGAAATTTTTTACAATGAGGGTGGTGAAACACTGGAACAGGTTGTCCAGAGAGGTGGTAGATGCCCCATCTCCAGAAACATTCAGGGTCAGGTTGGACTGGGCTCTGAGCAACCTGATCTAGTTGAAGCTGTCCCCCTGCTCATTGCAGGGGAGCTGGACTAGGTGACCTTTAAAGGTCCCTTCCAACCCAAACTATTCTATGATTCTATGAAAATTACACACTTAAAAAGTACAAAATGTGATCAGAGTAGGGCGAACTAGATGTCAAACTAAACAAGGGATGCTGAAGTTAAACTGCTCGCTGTCAGATCAAGTGTAATGTTCAAAATCAACATGATTTCGGATTCCCTCTTGCCTTCACAAGGATACCACAGAATTTGATGATTATCTTGCTGTAGGCATTGGATACTGCAGGACATGGATTGCCTATAACTTTGGTGATAGGGAATAATAAACTATAGTCAGTTGCTTTGGGGGTTGTATTTTTAAAGGTGCTGTAGATAAATAGAATCCTATTCTCTGGTGCTGTGCTGCTGCTGTAATGAAAACCTCACTGTAACAGACTTGATTTCAGAACGCTGCTGAAGAATGAGGTCAGCCAAACCAGTGCACATTTCATGTACTCTGGGATACTAGTGCATGTTCCCTTCCATACATTTTGTTCCTAGCCTTACTACCTGACATGTTTCTTGCCTAGCTATGGCTAAATATATGCTAGGCCTGTCCTTTGGCAAGAAGACCATAATTAGACCTGGTATGCTATATCCATGGATGTTCTTTGTAAGTAAATGTCTTTTATCATCTAAGTAGTAGTTTTGCTAGTAGGTCTTATTTAGTCCCTGAGAAAGATAAATAATACTTTTAAGAAATACTCGTAAAAATGCAAGCATTAGACACTAATGGCTTTGACTAGCTGAGAAAGACGAGTCCCAAGTCACACTTTTGCAGACATAGCTTGAGTGTAGACTGGGCCTCTTTTTTCTCATTTCAATTTTCTCATTTTATCTTCTGACCTTTGGATCCACTGTTCCTTCTGTATCCCTCAAGTATTTCGTCTTGCTGTCACCACCCCCCCCGCCCTTAGTATGTTCAGAGATCTAACTACAGTAGACGTTCACTTTTAACTTGGACTCATTCAGTGCTTGCTCCAAGGAAACTATAGTCCACCATTTTAAAGTAATCTTATTCCTAAATAAAATGCTTATTAATTCAGGTACTAAATTGTTTTAGCTTTCCTACTGAACTTCTACATGAGGATTTTCTACGCTGTGTGTTATGTGTTGGGGGACTGTTGGCTAGGTCTCAGATGCCTATTGAATAAAATAATAATCTCTTGTAATAAGACATTTCTTTGGGGAAATAAATTTCCATAATTTTGATGAATGATTAACACAATTACAGCTAAGACATAACGTAGCAAGCTTTCAGAAAAAAAATATTTAGTTTTATCATGGTTAAGAGGAAGAAGAGAAGCAGCTGGTTTTTGAAGATCGATATTTTGATCCCTGACCTGGGTGTTTTGAGGCTCACTAAATTGTGGATCTTTTTTCTCTTTGTTAGGATATCTTCATTCCCTTGTTAAGTACTTGTTCTATTGCTTTAGTTCTAACCCAAATCTGGTTGGGTTCTTGATGAGTGTTGGCAGTCTGGAAATAGTATTAACAGAAAATCCACTGTGGATAGAAACTAGTGAGGCCTTTCTCCTTTCCACCCAGGTTGCTGGGGAGGTAGGGGTAAAGGAGTAATGCAATACTAGTTGTAGCTGTTTGATTTGCAGTTTTCTGGTCTCAGTGGAAGGTAAACAGGTAGTGGAGTGCTGTTATTTTTGCGGCTGGCATAAAATCTTCTTGCCAGTGGAAGGTGGGATTCTGCTCTGTTAGGTGCCTCTTCTCCACTCTTAGTTACATCCTAAGGAGCTTATGTGTTCTGTGTTGGGCAAGATTATATCAGCCCAGAAGATTGCCTTTCTAGCAGTCTTCTGACAGATTTCTTTACATCATTTTCTATTCTCGAGAGATGTAGTTGTTTGGCCATTTTGCAAAGAGCGGTGGCAAACTTAAGATGTTATGTCTTTGTTTTATATTATCTCATTGTTCGGATACTGCCACTGCCTCATTTAAGCTGTATTAACATATTGTATAAACACTCTCCTAATCCACTTCAGTGGATACATATATCCATACATCCTTCCAAGATTTAAACAGGCTCGGAAACATGTAATGAAGTGATTTCAGCTATAGAAAAGCTGGTAAAGGAGAGTGTTTCAATAACTCCTGGAGAGGAGATGTCTGTATGTAGGCTTGAGAGTTAATTGGAAAGTCTGGCTAGGAGCTGCTTCTTGTTTAAGTACTGAAGTATAAATATTAAATATATGAGTATTGAAATATTTTGAAAAATTTAAGTCAGACTGAATTCACTTGATTCATTTTAAATAAAAGTGTATTTGATCTCTTTTCTTACCAGGTAAGAAGGAATGCCTGTTCCAATGCTGCGATCAGTGTGATATCACAAGCAAAATGGAACAGAAATAAATTTTTCCTTTTTGTTTAAAGGAAACACTAGGACATTAAAGAGAACATGCAAATAATATTTATCTCAGCAGCAAATATTATTGAAATCTTTCTTAGTCATAAACTCCTTTGAAAGATTCTCCCCCCCCCCCCCCCCCCCCCCCCCCCCCCCCCCCCCCCCCCCCCCCCCAAGTCAGCTTTTGGCAGCATCCTCTTTTCTGTATCATGCTAGTGAAAGAGTTGATGAAATTACGTTATTGGTGATATTTACATACTCTTTAAGTGACATGGTGTCTTTCAGATACAAATCCTACATACCTAAACAAATTAATGGATTTTCTACGTTCACTTCTCTCGCTTCCCTTCTGTTATTTTTGGGTGTGTATTTCTTTTTTCACTGCTTGTGACTGTGAAGTGGGATAAGTACATTCCAGTGCTGAATTCCTACCCTACACGTTCTTTTCCCGTGGGTTTCTGTGCTGGAGTGCTGGCTCTGAAAGGTTCAAGAATGCTTTGTTTTTCAGTTTCGTGCTCTCAGACTGTTCTTTGTGTTTTGATATTTGTAGAAACTTAACCTCTTATTTCAAACTGGCAATATTCTGATGTTTGCCTTAGTGCTTGTGCCAAATGTTTAACAAGCAGGCATTAAAAATGCAGCATGGCATTGGCACCCCTCAGCGCCTTATGCTGACCTCTCTTGCCAGTTGCCTGAGACAAATTACCAGACATTTGTTATAAATTGTATTTAGTAGTTGTATGCAAACAACAGAGAAGTTCTGATTTACTTTAAGAATAAGCATAATCTTATAGTTTAAAGCTGGGATCTAGGCATAACAGTCTTCATTTTCATTGCTCCCAAATGAGAAACGTAGCACTATTGGTTGTTTTTTTCTTTTTGATGAGAGAAAAGTATAGTAGCATGTGTCTAAGTTGGGTGATTGTGACTAGTTGGCAGCTCAGTCCTTTAAATACTCAAAATCAGATAATTTTGAAGTGTGTATATAAAGTCCAAAAAATATAAATGAAGCTTATGCCAGTTTCTATACAGACTACATAAAAACTCAGTTGGCCTTTTGCTGCAATAGCAAATTTTTCCTATGCACTAAAAATAAAGGGTTTGTTTTGCATCTTGGATGTGGTTTTCTTTATGCTGCATTTGGACTTTTATAAAATCCACCAACTCTCAAATAAAGACCATTCCAGGCTTTGGGAGGCAAATTTTTATAAACATGGTTTTTATGCTGTCAGTCACAGTTACTGCTATTTAATTAAGTTGATACAGAGTCAGATACTCTTTAGCAGTTCATTTCTTTCTGTCTTGGTCTTCTGGTTTTTTTTCTTACCCTGTTGGGAATATGAGTGTCAATAAATATTTAGGAAGTGTTAAAGCTTGCACAATTAAACAATAGCATGAAATACCTCTGCGTTTCTGTAATGTTGTGATCTTTGAGACAGAGAAAGAAAAAAGCCCTTTTAGAAATACATGGGGAAAAAATTCCTCTGCGAAGAAAAGCAGTGAACAAAATCCCATCAGTGACAAGTTTTAACCCTAATGTATTTCAAAGCAGTATTTGTTAGACTAGTTAAAATGCAGAAAGCAAAAAAAAAAAAAAAAAAAAAAATCCAAGTTCAATTACTGAGTTAGTCTTGATGTAAAAAGTCTTCTGAGCTTGTCCAGCTGCGCAGGAACCCTTCTTTGTCATCACATCAACTTTTTCTGTACAGAGTAGTGTGTGGAAACATCAACATTACCATTACTGTGGTGTTTGTCTGTTCGTGACTACTTTCTCTGCTCAGCTCTTAACAGGCTGCAGTGGTGTGTTCTTGCCCACGCTTTTTGTCACTGTAGCTGTCATCTTGTGTCCACAGCTAATGCTTTGCCTGGAATTTTAAATAAATTTGGTGTACAGAGCTACTTTTTAATACTTAGGATTTTTCAAGCAGAAAGCTACTGCTAAGGTATTTTGAGTCTCCTTATACTTGGTATTTTTGTGTAAGATTGTAATAGTTTTTTCCACATGCATCCCTTCTTCCTTATTAATCACAGGGGCCTCTTTTTCTTGTTAAGCAATCCTGGCACTGCCAGGTGCTGTGTCCTCCAGGTGGTTCTACTGCTAGTTGATGAACTGTCACAAAACACAAGTAAAATACCCAGCACACTTGAAAATCCTTCTTAGAAGGAGGTGGAGGCAATATAATGCTTGCAATCCCTCTATGCAGAGGAGGAGTATTGACCTTCCTGACCTTAATAGCTGCCTGGCAGAGTCTCCATAAAGGATCTGGGCTTGAGCTGCCCGACAGCTGGACGGAGCTTAAGAGCTGCAGGTTGGGCAGCCCGTGTGTCCTGTTAGACAGAAGTGGTAAGAAAGGAGCAGGCTGTTTCTAATGGTATTACTGGTTATGCCTGGAGCTGGCAGTAAGCTTTGGGTTTGCAAACAGTATTAATGGGCCCTATGGATAATAGATATTTAACTCCATACTTAGAAACACAATTTCCGTGTTATTTCCTTGTTAACAAAATATTTGTTAACTTTCCAAGAAGAAAATGTTGTCTGAACCCATACGTGGTTTCTTGGGATCCAGAAGTTCATCACTTTAAAAAATAATAATAAGTAAAAGGGAAGACCTCTTTGAGAGGATATAGTTCAAAGGCACAGTAATGCCTTTTGAAGGGGAGCGGCTGTGGTGGCTGGAAAAGATACCAGGGATTGCCTAGGGGCATCTTAAAGACTGAGATGGGTTTGGCCCTTCTCCCTAGGGGCTGAATTTGGGCCAAAAGTTGTTGGTTTCAGCAGAGAACAGCATAGGAAATAGGCAGTCTGGGAATGAGGTGGTGGCTCAGGACTGTGGGAGAGCATGTGTTTCTTACAAACAGCAATTCTGTTGGTTTAACTGAACTCAGTTTAATAATTACACACACAGGTGGTGTTCAGACATGGTCTCAACAAGTGCAGAAGTACACTGGGTTTAACTGCATCAGCTCAAAGTCAGCAGTTGAGCTTAAGCTGACTCTGCTTGAGGTGGACTGGACTTTTTAATGAAGTTTCTCTTTATGAATATTGAATGTTATAGGATCTTACCTAGCAAAAAGCCTTGACTTTGTGACCTGGCAGTCAGCCTTATAAAGGAATCGGAGAGAGAGAGGGCTTTTTTTTTTTTTCTTCTCCCCCTTTTGAGGAGCACTTCCTTCACAGAGGCTTACAGCAAATTCTCAGTTTCTTCTGAATCAGTGGTCCTACTTTTTTCAAGACGCAATAATTTTCAAGGCTCCATTTTCTCCTTGAAGAAATGACACTTGTACTCTGCTGTCAAGTGATGTTATGGTGTTCTAGGACATAGTGGGCAGAGTACAGTTAATCTACAGGTACCTCTTCTGTTCCTCTCTGAAGTTTCATACTATGTAGATACACTGGGACACAAGCAAAAGTGAAGGAGCCTTCTCTTTCACTTCATTTCCAAGCAAGTTTAAAAGTTACACAGTATATGGTATTGTTTTCAAGAATTAAAAGTATTTGTACCAAAATTTCCTTACTTTCAAATAACAGCGCTTGCTGAAGCTTGCAAAGATATTGCTGACTGCAGAAAGGCTCTGCTTGTTTGCAACTTCTACATGGCATCTGAAATGGCTGTGATGAAGCGCATCTGAAATACCTCTTTTCTTTCATCGTGTTGCTGTAGTCGCAACATATTTGGCACTTAAAGGGAAGATAATGTGTGAAGTAATTAAAAAGATACTAGACCATGTATAGTAATATTTTAATTGGAATTATGTATTCCATTAAGAGGATTAAGCTTTACTTTATACCAAATTGTCATCTTAAGTTTCTCTGAGGGCTTCATTTTAAGTGAAAATGAGGAAAAAAAGTGGTTCCTTTTGGGATAAGAAGTCCCAAAGACTGCATGTTGGCATGAAGGTGTATTTCTGAGATCTCCTTTAGATTCCCCTGTCTGTTAGTGTGTAGCTTCCTTGAGAACTCTGAAAACATCTTGACTCACTCTGAACAGATCTAATCCTAAGTCCTTGAAAAAAATATATTCTGAATTTTTACAGAAAGCAGGCTTTTTCCATTTGACTTTTTTATTTGTCACCCAGAAGGGCCTGGGGAGCCAAGCTGTGTGCACTGATAGTACTTTTTTGGAGAACATTTAATCAACGCAGTGCCTGTCCTGACTGCAATCCTCAAAGTAGGGAGAAGTGCATGCTGTCTTGATTTCCTCTTTGAACTGTATGTGTTTCTGCTTTTTTTTGTAATCAAAATATGTTTGATGAAGTCCCGTAGCAATTCATAGCACGTAAGTAATACAACAGTGAGACAGAATACTTTCTACCTAGATTGGCAGTAACTTGAGTAATTTCCGTGTAGTAGGTAGTAGTAGAAACTCCAGGACGGAGGTGCTTATGGTAGTAGGTCATGTGAGTACAAACACTGGAATCCAGTTACACTGAGCAGTAGGAAGAATTGTGCTTTTTTGTAGTTCGCAAGTAAAACAAGTCTCATGATTAGCGAGACTAAGTAACTAACTTAAGTGGCTACAGGAGAAACAGTATTTGGACGAGGTGCCTATGAGGGTGACAAAGATCAGTAAAAGTCAGGCCCCTTTCCTTTTGGGTCAGATGTTTTGCCTATATACATGTTATCAGTTCATTAAACAGGTGATCTTTTGCATGATGAGGACTGATACTGCTAAAACTATAGCTGGAATCATATAGATCTTTTATACTATAGATGGCTTTGCAGAGCACAGAGACCCAGACATCTAGGAGAAAAGAAAGAACTAAGGTTGGTTCACATTATCATTCAACCATGTGTTCTTGGATGTAAGGGACAGTGCAATTTGGGTTGTTTGTCAGCAGCAGAGTACTGCTCTGAATGTCATGTGCTCTGTTTTTAGTCTTGCCCTCTGCAGCTGCCTGCTGGAGACAGTCTGGGTTAGTTTTCAAGAGCTTGCATCCAAGCCATCCACAAATTAAAACACATCACTTGGTGATTGTCTACCATCTCCAATAAGAGATGCTTCCTCTCTTTCAGTTGTTTAGTTTGTGTTCTTTTAGTTGGGCAAAATGGGCATATAATACCATTAAAGTTCACCTCAAAGAATACATTGAATTTTAGTATCAAAATGTTCTAAAACAGTGTCAGAAAAATGCTCTGAAGGGACTGACACAGTTACTTTGTGTGGCCCTGGAACGAACTAGAACCGGAGAAATCATTGGGCAGAAAACAACCATTTTGCCAGATGAATTTTCAGGTGGACCAGTTCATCACGCTGCTACATAAGTGCTTGTTGGCACAGCAGAAGGAGCATGCCTGGGATGGCGTTGTGGAATGTCGTCGTGGTTTTTTTTTTTTTTTTTTTCATAGCTATGCTGTTTATAAAGCATTTGTTTAAATACAGTTTTGTTGTAGGCCAGCTACCACTATTGTAGTGTCTAAATGGAAGCGTACACCACTTTAAAAAAGGAAGGGGGGGAAAAAGTTTACCAGTTGGCCACTCAGACCAGTCCAGCCCTGGAAAAATTACTCATCTACCACATCCATATGTATTTATTCTGATCAGTTATTTCAAAGAAATTTAGGACACTTCTTCCTAAATAAATCATATTCTTACCAAATATATATGGTTCTGGGTCTCAAAATAAGTAGGTAGTCTTCTGCATAGCACTGTCCTTTTCATATTGGACCTGTGGGCTTTATGGTCTTTGAAAGGAGTCTGATCCTTAGGAGCTGCTAAGGAAACCTGATATTCAGTCCTCTTCAAGGTGCTATATCCAGAGTTGCCATTTTTTCTTTGAATTCCATGGGTGGTAATAAATAGCGGTGCAAACACAGTGTCTTTGAAACAGTATTTTATTTTGGGGAAAAACAATGATATAGTGGCAGTAGCTGTTTTAATTAGCTATATAAGTACTTACATTTTGTCATCTTGGTACTGTTTCCTTTTAAGTAAGGATTGCATTTAGAGGGGAGGGAGGGTACGGAATAGCCTTCATTTTAAAAAGGACTTTTACAGGAAACTGCATGTTTTGTGTCTTAAGGGTTATTTTGAAAGCTGCAACATACATAGAAACAGGATAGCAGGTTTTGAAGTGAAAGCATATGCCAATCCTACGGTAGTTCGGTGTGAAATCCATCACGGCCAGACTGGAGGAATCTATGTTCATGAAAAAGGAAGAGGACAATTCATAGAGAACAAAATCTATGCAAACAATTTTGCAGGTGTTTGGATTACCTCAAACAGCGACCCAACAATAAGGTATTGTTTTCCTCATTGATATTTTATTACTTAGAAGAAGAGATTTGATGGGGATGGGAAAAGTGCAATTTTATTTCATTTCTTTATAATGAACTGTAAATACACCCATGTATGTAAAAATGAAATTGCTGTCTGTGTTCAGTTGAACTGTGTTTTTAATTTGCATGTGTATTTGGAAGTAATGTATTTTTTAAAGTGACAGAAAATCTGTTTTAAATCTGAATATTGTACAGTCCTAGACACTGCATACATGTATAGTATTGTACAGTGTATTATAATAATTTCATAATGTGGATACTTTTGTTTCTTAGGGGCAATGCAATTTTTAATGGGAATCAAGGTGGTGTTTATATCTTTGGTGATGGAAGAGGCCTTATTGAAGGAAATGACATTTATGGTAGGCTAATTTGCTTATTGCATCTTGAATTCTGGGAAAAACAAGTATGTAAGTTGTATTAAGTAACATTTTTGTTAACAGGTAATGCATTAGCAGGAATACAGATTCGAACAAACAGCTGTCCCATAGTTCGACACAACAAGATTCATGATGGTCAACATGGTGGAATTTACGTAGTAAGTATTATCTACAAACAGGCATACAAACTTGTTTTCTGTTCATATAAATGTTGGGAAAAGGTATGCTATGTAAAATGTTTGATTGTACTTACAATGACTGAATTTCTTACATTATAAACTAGGTGAATTGTAATAGACTGAAGCTGGTGCTGATGTTTAAAAGATGAAGGCTCTTATGAATGTCACTAAATTATTTCTATTACAGAGTAAAAAATTTAAAATGGGATAGATGACAATTTCACCGTTTCTGGGTTCAAAGCTTTTTAAAGGTTTAGTTTTTATAGCGGTTTGTCATTATTTTAAAAAAAAAAACCAAACTAGAAATCTGTCCAGCTTTTTTGGAGTGTAATGTGTTTACCGCTAACCTCAGAAAATTTTTTTTTTTTTCTTGCCTTCAGGATGATATACATTGCAATTGCTGTACGGTCGTGTATTGTAAAAGTGAGGAATAAAGCACAGTTTCCAGCGTGTGTAAGGGCTCTGCTAATTGAACTGAAAGAGCTGTCAGGTTCCCTTAAGCAATATCAGATTTTGAGAAGTATTTGTGTATCTTTCTGCCAAAAGTTACCTAAGGTTCAGCTAACGCTGCAGGTGTGCAGCTTCATCTGTTAATACTGTAAACCTAACCAGAACAGCTTACCCTGACCAAGACTACTGTTGCTTTACTTTTAAGCGCAAACATGTGGTAAAGATAGTTACCTTAAGAGACATGTCAATTTTTTGTCAGTCTGGTGGACAGGGCTGAGTGTAGGTTTAAGTGTGAGGTGCCACAGCTTTCATCTGATTGCATGGCACTGAGGCAGTACCTCTTCTACCAACAGCTGGCAGAGATTTGCAAATACTACTGCAGAGCCTTGAAATATAATGATTTACATGTAGAGTGTTCTTCGTTTCACGGCAAACATTCAAAATCATGATGTACTGCTACTTAATAAAAAAAAAAAAGAAAAAAATGAAAATATGTACTCAAATAGAAAAGAATTACTTTGCTATAGTAAAGAAGCCATGTTGGGGAGGGATGGGTACAGCCAGAAAAACAGTATTGGCAGTTAGCAGGTTTTCTCAAGTCTTGAATTGTCTTGTATTTAGCATGAAAAAGGACAAGGTGTGATTGAGGAAAACGAAGTTTACAGCAATACTTTGGCTGGAGTCTGGGTGACAACAGGGAGCACTCCAGTCTTGAGGAGAAACAGAATACACAGTGGGAAACAGGTGAGTTTTGCTCTGTGGTTACAAGGGGGCCATAGAGAAGTTCTTCTGTGTTTTTATACTTCATTACTTTGGAACTAATAATTTAATTCTCGATGTGTTAGGTTGGAGTTTATTTTTATGACAATGGACATGGCGTGTTAGAAGACAATGACATCTATAATCACATGTACTCAGGGGTTCAGATAAGGTAAAATGTATTCTGATTTATGTCAAAACAGACGTAGCTTGTTTTGTGCTCTTTTGTGTCTTTTTAACTGTTCTTGTCATTTTGTTTCCAAAAAGTAGCTTTTTTTGAAATCTAGTATGTCTGAATAGCCTCTGCTTCAACTTACAAGAAAGTTATTACTAGTACAGCTTGAATAACGACTAGAACGTGGCCTGTAAAGCTATGTTTGCATGTTTGGAAATAACCATATTTTAGTAAGATTTTTAAGCAGTGAGATCTATGGGGCACTTCTGTAGAGGTGTTTTAAACATTTGCCCTTGGGAGATAGTAAACTTTTAAATGACTTCTTTGCTTACGTTTCTCTCTAGAACTGGAAGCAACCCCAAAATTAGACGCAACAAGATCTGGGGTGGTCAGAATGGTGGTATTCTTGTCTATAATTCTGGTAGGTTTGTTTTTCGTGTTTATCCAGAATTGTTTATGTTCTACAATATTACCTCTTCCCATTTATTATCCTTTTTGATTTTATTTTTTTCCACCCTTCCTTCAATTTTAGGGCTTGGATTTATAGAAGACAATGAAATTTTTGATAATGCAATGGCTGGTGTATGGATTAAAACAGACAGTAATCCTACACTAAGAAGAAATAAAATCCATGATGGAAGAGATGGAGGCATCTGTATATTTAATGGGGGAAGAGGTAGTTTTTTCCCTTACTGGCATATACTGAATATTCTGGATAAGAGTTTAATTTCAGATTAAGCAGTGTCCTTTTTAAGTGCTCTTTAGAAACCTAGCTCTTGTCTTCTGAAGTAATAAAATAGTTATAATGAACGTACACTGATGCTTTTTAGCCTTAATTACATCAGTAATACTGAAATCTGTGGGAGGCAGAGAGGTTATTAATCTCATCCAAGAAGACTGTTAGATTGCTGCTTAGGACAGTCCTTTTATCCCATCTGCTTTTGTAAGCTTTGCCATTTGACTGAAAGACAGCATTGAATTCAAGTCACATAGCAAAAATCATGCATCTGAACAGTTCAGGTTCTGCCAGTGTCAAAGATTTAGGGGGAAGAAAAGACAGATCTTTAAGGAATCTCTTGTATGCTTGTAAACGTAGAAGTGGTCCTCCTCTGAAATCCCCTCACTGTTGCGTGTCCTGATATCAGCTTCTGATATTTTGTAGATAATCACTTGCTGTAAATGAGCTTTAATTTTAAGTTAAGCACTTTAAAGTAATCCTGTCCTGCAATAACAAAAATGCAAGTTAAGCTTTGCTTTGGCAGGCTGCTTGTTTTAGAAGACAAGAACAGAAAGATGTTAGAAAAATTGAAGAAAAATTTGGAAAGTGAAAAGACTTAGCGTTTCCTCAAAAATAAAACAGAGTTTTCTGTAATGGTGCATACGATCCCAAATTCTGTTCTGTACGCTGAAAAAATACACTTACATGGTTATACACTGAGAATTACTTTAAATTTGTATCACTAACTTCAGTGCTATTGGTGGGTATTCCCCAAATGAAAGGAATTAGCAGGATGACGATACATGAGATCTTTTGAAAATATTTCACAGAATGATTACAGGTAAGGAAATGTTAACAAGCTCAAATGTCATGTTTGTTGGTCTGTCATAGGTCTCCTGGAAGAGAATGATATCTTCAGGAATGCTCAAGCCGGTGTTCTTATCAGCACCAATAGCCACCCTGTGCTAAGGAAAAATCGAATATTCGATGGATTTGCTGCAGGTTTGTGGTGTTTAAATCAAATTTTGAAGCGTTACAGCTTAGAGTGAGCTCTTCACAAAGCTAACTCTGAGTTTCTTTACCCCACAGTATTTAGACATTTTAACAGAGATTGGGATATCCTTCAGTGTATTCTAGAAATCACTTGCGAATTCAGAATTGTAGCCAGAATATCTTTACAGCAGTCTCTGGAATTACTAGCATGTTGAGAAACAACACATATTCTGCCTTCTCATTTTTCTGTGAAATACTTTTCCATTATTTTATTTTAGAAGTAATTGATAAAGTCGTCTAGGACATATTTATAGTTGATCTGCTGGATGCTGGTTTGAATATTTTATCACTGCTTTAAAACCTAGGAAACAGAGCAAATATACATTTTAAAGAGATTTGAATTGCATCTCAAGTTCAACTTTCTCACTCCACAAACTTGGAAAATTATTAAAACGAGCATTTCTTACTCCAAAAGAGATGAAGAATGTTTAATAGTGATCTTTGTGCAATTTACTGTTTAATGATTGCAGTTCCATACTTCTTGCATTCCATTCCATTCCAACTAAAATTGCATTCTTGAGTTTTCTCCCATCTTTCTTTCAGAAGAAGCAAGTTTTCTGAGAAGAGCCTCTAAAGGTGTTGTTTCAGTGTGGTGGGGGGGAAGGATAGGTTGCTGTCAAGAGCAGTCCTGGACAAATGACTTGGAAGACACGGGTTACTGATAAAAGCTAAGATTTAAAGAAATTAATTTTAGGTGCCCATCTTGAGAACTTTTTTAAAAAGATATTTTAAAAAGGGTAAGGTACGTGCACAAGAACTTTCAAATATATGTGAAGATGACAGCTTTAAGCACCCAAAAATCATATCCCCCTTGAAAATACATGATCATAGTACCATTTTATTATCAGACAAACTAGTAGTGTATTGTTACTACCAGAAACCATGCATGCCAGCTGTAGCTCTTTGAAAGGATTCAACAGAAGTATTTGAACCTCAGTTTTATAGCAAATTACAGTGCAATTTCTAGCTACATCATTTTCCTTTTTTCCCCCTGAGTTTATGATGGTTTAAAAAAAAACGAACAAACTCTAGATCATGAGAGACGTACAAATGCACAATCGCTAAGGATTTAACTTTCCCACTTTCTTTTCTCTTCTTTGTTCCCCTGACCCAATAAAGGTATTGAAATAACAAATCACGCAACTGCAACATTAGAAGGCAATCAGATTTTCAACAACCGCTTTGGAGGTTTATTTCTAGCATCTGGTGTCAATGTCACAATGAAAGGTGAGCCTGAGCCCTTGTTGGTTGTGTTTGTTCACTTTGCATTTTTTTATTTGGTGCTGGGTTTTGGGTTTATCGTACCATTTTTTCCATTTTTGGCTCAGATTTGGTACCACCTTAAGCTAAGTTGTAATGAAGAGTTTCAGCTGAAGGTAATAAGCCAAGCTAAGCTATCTTAGATTTTTAGACAGCCAGACACTTTCAAAGGTAACTTAAGGTTTTCCTATCATATTAAAACTCTGTTATTAGCTCTTCTGTCTCAAAATTGTTTCCGAACTGGTTACTCGTCTTTGGCCCATCTCAAATTCCAATTCTAAGTTAGCATAATGGGAAGTCTTTTGTCACATATCTGAAAACAAGTGTCCAGTAAAGGAACATGCCTCATTGGCTTTTAGGATCTAAAAGCATGAATATTCACAATCCCAAATCACTTTTTTCAGAAAATAGGAACATTTTACATACATAAAATTCCCATGTATAGTGGAGAAGTGTTGCATGAGACAAGATCCTCTTGGAGGAGATTGGAGTGATGGTTTGAATGCCAGACAGCTCCAGGAGGTTATTGTAGAAGACAAAGGTTCAGTTTGCAGAATTTTTACCTGCTTGGCTGTACTTGTTATGCCTTTTCCTGTGTATTCTTTACACCACTTAAAACACAAGCTCTGGCTCCCTGCTTCACAGCTCCTGGGCTTACTGACTGCATCAGTCACTGCTGTGATGCTACTGGGAGCGGACAGAACTAGTTCAAGGTGCACTTGGGGACTTGACAGAAGATGTAGTAGCTGAGTAACAGAGAGGATTATCAAATTCACTATGCCTTGGACACATCTTTTAAATGCCGGAGGTGGTTAGACCTAATTCCCACTTCTGTTGTGCTGGAAAGTGCCTTAAACTCTCCTGGGGGGAAAGCCATGCTTTTCTGCTTTCTGAGGGATCTGTAAAAGTCCTTGTGGTAGATGAGAGGCTTTCAAACATTTGGGTTTCGGAATTCTCAACAGAAAACTTAAGCCTGATGGGAAGGTTTGTTTCTCTAACCATTTATTCACAAACCAGTTCACAAAGAGTATTTAAATGAAGGCTTATCAGGTGTTTTATGCAATGCATGCAAAGAGCAACAGTCTTTCCAGTCTGAGGAGTGCACTGCACTGTCTGGGCATCTGCCTTGTAATCCGGCATTGAGGATTTGGTATGCTTAAATGCCAAAACTAAAACACAAGTGTAGAACTAACTGTTCCTAATGGGTTTAGATCTCTGCTTTAACACCTCAAGAAAAAAAAAGTCATTGATCCAGGTGTGATTAGTTCTTGGCTTTTTTTTTTTCCCCCAACAGATAACAAAATAATGAACAATCAAGATGCCATAGAAAAAGCTGTCAGTAGAGGCCAGTGTTTATATAAGATATCAAGTTACACCAGCTATCCGATGCATGACTTCTACAGGTAAGAGGTTCTTTACTGTAGAAGTAAGGACAGAAAGGTTGTCAAACACAATTTCTCTTCTAGCAAGACCCCTAAAACAGTTGCCATATGCCTGTTAACACACAAATGTGTGCTCTTCCTCAGCTGCAACAGAAGAGGATTAAACAAGTTCCCATTGTTTTGAATTTACTGTGGGCTTGAGGAAAATGTATTGTTACTGTGAACCTGACCCTAAGTGATTATACAGCAGAACTGCTTTTTTGAAGCAAGCAACCAAAAGCATGCCATGAAATCCAAGTTCACATACAATTCTTAGGTTTTAGTCCTATGCACGTCCTTTCTTTAGTGCTGCTTTGCTGCTATGCCCTCCCTGAGCACTTTACTCAGCTTATCAGTTTCTGATTTATGCCTAATATGATGCATTTTACTTCAGATGTCACACCTGTAACACCACAGACCGTAATGCCATATGTGTGAACTGCATTAAGAAGTGCCATCAAGGACATGATGTAGAATTCATTAGACATGATAGGTATGTTTCAAACAAGTATGTTGAGCAATTTTGACAATGCAAGTGAAGTAGAAACTAAAGAGCTCTCTTTCTTTGTAGGTTTTTCTGTGACTGTGGTGCTGGAACACTGTCTAATCCTTGTACGCTTGCTGGAGAGCCTACACATGATACAGATACACTATATGACTCTGCTCCACCTATAGAATCTAATACATTGCAGCACAACTGAATTCCTTTCAGAAAGAAAGTCCTGCCATTCTAATATCGTAACTGTTAAAACTTTTTTTTTGGAGGAAGTTATACTTGCCCATTTCTGCAGAAAGAGACTGTATTAAAGCGGATGTGTGAGGTGTTGACACTATGGAGCTCAACCTACCAAAAAAGAAAGTGGCAATATGTTGACTCAGGATAACAGAACTGGGCGTTTTAGCATTACTGTGTAAACAAAGACTTTGAAGGGACAGAAGTGAAGAAAAATAAGCTGCAATTTTGTACAGATACCAACTTCTGAAAGCTGGTGTTTTTACAAGTAGCATTGAAACGCAGTCCAATTTGCAGTAGTACTATTCTGTAGACAAGCAGCATTCTTTGTTGCTGCCTTTATGGACATGGGTACCAATTGCTTTTGTAACATGGTAAAAAATGTGAGCTAGCACTTCTGCATTTCTTTTGATTTTTTAACATTTATTCAGATTGAGAAATATGATTTTAATGCTTTAATCTCATGTAGTTTGTTTCTAATTTCAAGCAAAAAAATCTTATTGTACTTGAATGTGTCCTGTTTTGTTAGCACACCTAGACTTGCTGTAACTGTACTCATGTCCCAGTATGTACGTTCTTTCTATGAAAGAGAAAACACTAATCTTAAATTATATCCAGCAATTTTTCTGGTGTCCTCTGAAGTTAGAATAATCTCCTTCCCTGCCCCAGCAATAGCCTGTACTCAAACCACCCTAACAAAAAAAAGCGAGTGTTTTAATGAGACTTCCTAGACTATAATGCACTATAAAACAAAGTACCCATGTAACTAAGTTTTGTGAAAGAAATTTTACTATGTTTTAAAGTACACAGTAGAAAGTCTCCTCAAAACAGTCTTGTACTTTACTCTGTTCATAGTTTTTTTTGAACAGTCTGGACATTACTTACATAACCTGCTGGACATCACAGCAATTTCCTGCTCTAATGAAGCTGAGACAAGTATATATACAGCCCTATACAGTTTCATAGCTTTTTTCCATTTATGTGTATTGGTGACAGTGGGTAATCAACAGCCTGAAAGTGTATGCATGTACCATAACATCTAGACTTAATATATTGTGGAGTACTCAATAACCATTATGTAGAGGGTAGGTAAGAATTAAAGGGTTTAATTTCCTAGGAAAGACAATGGAAAAATGGTCATTTTTAAAAAATAAAGTTTATTAGATCATAATGTTGTCTGATACCACCTTTTTGAGAAACCGCCAGTACAGAAACACTTGTATTCTTAAAGATGGTTGATCATAGCAGTAAGTTTCTGAACAGCATTTTCATCACTTGTTGCACCATCCACCACCAGGCAGAGATACCTGAGGGGAAAAAACAAAGTCAGCTTTACCAAACGTGGACACAGAGGGACAGAACCTAAGCTTCGTGTTACTTGCACAGGTTTAGAAGACATAGATGCTGTTTTATGTCTGGTGTAAAGGCTGCCAGCAGCCATCTCTGCCTGACACAGGGCTCCAGTACTACTGTAACATCCCCCGGTGCCCCCCCAGCACTGTGCAGCAGCCGTCAGCACTGGGCTTATTCAGGCATTCCTTCAGTTTGGCTCAGCTCACAGCCAGCCCAGCACTTCTATGCAAATTAAGCTCTTACCCCTAGAGACTAGCACAGTGACCCAAGGCTTAAAATACTGCATTACTCATCGTATCTGCCCTCTTGTAGTCAGGCTTTAGTACTTCCCTCCTTCACTGCTTGTGAAGTACATTTGATATTCACAAAAATAGTTTTAACTGCCCCCTCTGCTGTGAGACTGAGCAAAAGCTACTGCCCAGATTTTAAAATGGATGCCTACTAAGCAGTGTGCAACTTAAATGGAAAACCAAGGCCTTACCTAAATATTCTCAGTGAAATAGTCATTTTTTCAAACTCTTTTGCTTTTCTGTGCCCCATCTGAATAACTTCCTCTGGAATATTAGCAAGTCTTGCTGCATTGAAGCCATAGCTCTTTGGACATGCTCCTTCAATGAACTTATACAGGAATGTAATTGTTTCCTGGCTTGGATCTTCACTCTCATTTTCAACCATACATGCCTAGAAAGATTAAGTTACAAGTCAGTGTATGTAATACTTACCTACAGACTGACAAATGCATGAAACATCACATCCTTTTCTCAGGACACCTCCGTGACTCTGGGCAGAAGAGTGCAGAAAAGCATGCACAGCACGCAGTCTGCCAGCCACAAGGAAAAACCCTATACGTCAGTGCTCACAACTTGTGCGTTACACTTACACATACCATGTGACCAAGCCGCACAGCCATGTTGTGTGAATAATCCTCTACCAGTGAATGGTAGTGTGTGGAGAACAAAGTCCGACACTTGATTTTCTCTGCAAGTTCTTTCACAACCGCACTTGCTATAGCTGTTCCATCAAAAGTAGCTGTGCCTCTGCCTGGAGAAGAAATGGAAAAGCTTTGGCATACTCGGGAACAAAAGTGGCAAAGTTAATTCAATCCATAGTGTACTTGCTACTGAAGAGAGACCCCCCCCTTAATTGTCAAGATTAACAAACAGAAGCAAAGATGCTTTTCTAAAGACAAATACAATGCATTGTTCGCCATGTGTCAGCTTGTATTGTTTGTTTTTCTCCCTCCTCACTGTGTGGAAGACAGACAAACAGTAGCAAGAGCCACCAGCATCAGTGTGAAGCGACCCAAGTATTTGCCCTAGAACAATCGGACTCTTTTCTGCACTGCAGAAAGAGACACTTCTGTTCTCTTGAGAATTGCTACTGGCTTGCTCAAGGTTTGCTGCAGGCAATTATGCAAAGGAAAGCAGAAAAACTCAGCTAGAAATAGGCTAATAATGATTGGGGGGTGGGAGGTGGTGTATTAGTTCCCAGGGCACCTAAGAAGTACACATTTTAGAGAGAATTCCATAGATACTGACCAGTTAAACATCAGGAGCATTATGACAAAACTGCCCCTGTGTACTTCGTTGCCATTTAGCCCAACCACCTTACAGCTAGTCTTTAATCTTAGATTTAATTTCCATCTATTACAAAATAGACTAATTACCCAGTTCATCCACAAGAACAAGGGAGTGCTCTGTTGCATGCTGGAGAATGCTGGAAGTCTCACTCAATTCAACAAAGAAGGTACTTTCACCTTTAAAAGAAGTGACAAAAAAAAGCACCATGAAGTAATCAAAAGATCTGAAAACCACAACTAAACCCCCGTTTAATCTGCACTAGAGTCTTGGTCAAGCTAAAATGAAACTTGACAGCAAACTGAAGACAAACAAAAACATAAAGCTTTTTTTCCAGCATGAAAACAGTGGGTCTCCATTTGCCAGAAAGAGCAGGTTTTTGTTCCTAAGAGTACAGGCATGGGCACGAGTACAATTAATTGAGTTTTAGGCTACCTCTGTCTACTTTTAATAGCACTGGTCAGATATACCAGCTGCACAAAAAGAGGGGCACAAAGGATACAAGATGGGGAGAATCTTTTGCCCCTTCTTGCTCTTAAATGCATGAGGCAGGCCTAACGTGTGTGGCTTTTCACTGTGAAAAAGCAAGCAGAATATCATAAAAAAGACTAAGAGACTAGACTTACTGGTTTGGTTGTTGATGTCATAAGGTAATTAATTATTCAGGTAATTAAGGCTATACTCATATGTACATTGAGTGAAATACGACAAGAGAAATACACTGCTGCTAAGGACTGAACATCTTACAGGAGTTCCAGCAACCCAGATAATATGAGGCCTGAAATTTAGGCCTGAAATTGGTTTTTTACCAGATTACAAGCAGAAGTACACAATTATTCAGACCCTTGCACACAATAAATCCACATGTATAAAGTCCAGATTTACTAGTTCTTTGTAGGGTTCATTCCAAATGATCACATGGAGCAGCAATTAATGTAATTTCAGAGCAGGCAAGTATTTACTTCCTGTACTCGTGCTGCATGAGCACCGCTGTGCTCTAACATAAGTTTTTCAACATGAGTTATTAAGCAGTGTCCAGCAATGCTGATTTGCTGCACTTAAAGAAATTTCCAGGATTGAGTAGGTTTAACAATGTTTAGCAATAACCATTTATTCACTTTAGAAAATAAACCCCTAAAATTGCATAGGCAATTTTAAAATGGTATTACTTAAAATTTACTTCATACAAGTCCTGTTGACATCCATTACGAAATGACTGCCATGGAACAACTTTCGCTGTGCTTTCATTTCTACACAGTGTGGAAAGTAATGCATCCAGAACAGATTTCAAAGCTAGTTCTGCTGTGCAGCATTCAGCCTCGTGAAATGTTAAAACATTTGTGCACATATTTGGAAAAGAATAGCTCTCAGTTGATAGAAAAAAAGTTGAAAGTGCTACATTTTTCTCGACCACCTCTCTTGCAGAAAGGGCAGTTTTTATTTCTACCATAAGCACTTAAGCACTTTTCCATTCTTAAGATTTCTTTTTGTACTAAAATTAAACAAAATGGAAAATAGCTGGGCAAAGAAAGCCTTAATAAAATTCTCTAGCTGCAAAGAAAAGCCTTGATTTGGAGAAGTGTAAATATTTTTTTTTAATTAAGAACTCCGAATGATTCATTTCCAAATTCCTTATGCGCAACAAGTTCAGTAGGCTTAACTCCTTTCATATTCACTGACCCACATTTTTCAGCAGAAAGATCACAGAAAAATCTGCACCCTCCTTAAATGAGTTGTGATACCACTCTTCTTACCACAAAAAACAATACTTTGTTTTTCTAGCCCCATGACACTTTGCCTACCACCACAGGCATACTTTCCCATTCCAGTTGTTGTGTCATCCTCCACTTGTCTTCCTCTCCACGGGAAGAAACAAAATACTCCAAGAATTGTCAACTACTGCTTCCAAGAAGGAAGCCTGCCTCTCTCTTCATCATCTGAAGAAATCAGATTTCAGACATAAGGCAGGCATTCTGATTGAAACAAGGGACCTCCAGTCCTCACGAAAAGGCACAAAACCAAATCCTCTACAACAGCTACCTGAACATCACTGTCCTATTCCAGAACCCTTAGACACCTATGTAAGTAGAACGGTCAACTGTACAATATCCAAAAAGATATTCCTCAGACTTGCATCCAGCTGGAAGGCAGGATTTTAATACTAGAATTCATTAAAAAGTGATCCTATGTGTCTGTCAAAAATAACACAGGACAAGCATATCAGACAAATCAAGCGTAACTACAATCCTGTTTGTTTGAACAATGGGACACAACAAATTAGTTGTCCAGCTCTCCTGGCAAAATCAACAGACTATCCCTTTCCAACTTGCCACTCAAAGCACAAAAAGAAACTCACTCAGTGGCAAAAGCACTTTGGACAGCTGGATTTCAGAAACTCACCTGACATAATTCTGTCTGAGGCACCAAGCCTCGTAAATACTCTGTCAATCGGTGTAAGCCTGCAGACTTCAGCAGGTACGTAGCATCCCAGTTGAGCCATTATAACCAGGAGACCAGCCTGCAGAACAAACATTAAAACATTTAAATTTTTACTATGTGCTTGGAGCTTCAGTTCCACACAGAGAACAAGGGAATGAAACTGTATTTCCCCTAAAACAAAGACTCGAGTACATAAAGCTTCCGACTGCTTTAACAGCTCCAGGCTGCAGCATCATAATCTCAAGTAGGACTAAACTACTCTGGAAAGCCTTCAAAACACAAGTTATCGCCATAAGCAGTGTTTATAAAGCAAACTCCCTGTTGCTTTCCCAGTGGCCGCTGATCTCTATTTTCATCTTGTTCAACCTGCAGAAGCATCTTTTGCCAGATGATGCCAAGTCCTGGATAAGGCCACTTGAAAAAGATAAAAGATACTCTATCACTTTTTCCCAGCCATCTCTTGTAAGAGAAATAAAACTTATTCCTCACTAAAGTAAGTGAAAGTAGAAAATCTACTATCTAAACATGGGCATTTTCTACCAGATTATGTTTTGTCTTTACAGTGTAATTGCTGTACTGTGCTGCACACCCTGAAGACCACTGCTGGGACCTCCTTGGACATTTATAAACAGTCAAGTCATGTAATTCCTTTATGCAAAACACAGAGAACATTGAAGCTTATGTAGATAGTCAATCACCTGTCTCATGAGCGTAGATTTGCCACCCATATTCGGGCCAGTTACTAACACACAGGAAGCTTCACTACTGCTATCTTCATCTTTGCTGCCTATCACGATGTCATTAGGAATAAAATCATCCCCAAAGAAAGTTTTTGTAATGCATGGATGGCGTGAATTTTTAAGTTCCAGGAAGGGAGGAGCACTATCCACAGGCAGTAGAATTACAGGTCGGCACAGTGGTCCATCACCATCTTGACTGTAGTTAGCAAGGGACATCAAGACATCTATAAGATTAAGAGAAATTCCAGTAAGTCACGCTTTCACCTTTCTTTACTCATTCACTGGAATGCCCTTACTCACTGAATAGCATTTTTGTAAACACAATTTTCCATTTCCATTCCATTTTCCTGTTAAGGAAAACACCCAAGTACTCCAGAAGAACAAGTAAAAGGTGGGGATATTTACAATGTCTTTCCTCATTCCTTCCAGATTTCTACTGATGTCAGATTAAAAATCCTCCCCTCTAGTTTTTAGTTTAAAAGTCTTTAAAATCCACATCATTTCACTTCAAAACCTATTTTTTTAATGTACATGTATAAAATATTATTTTTTTGCATTGGTTTTTAATTTGGAACAAGATAAGTAAAGAGGAAATCAGCTTCTGTGACAGTGAATTACTTTGTTAAGAATCATAATACTGCTTGAAAGTTGCCAGAATAAATTTATATAAATATTAAAATTCTGTTGGCCTAGCAGAAAGCAGCACAACCCCGCTCAATTAGCCTAACTCTAAGGTTCTAAAAGCTGATTACCTACAAAATGAGACCATGTTATGTGATTTTAGAGACTTTATGTACACATATTACAGCTGAGCCTGAAAGCTGCCTCCCTCTCTACTGAAAATCAGTTCAGTACTTGCCCTGGTACTGTGGTGTAGCTAATGCGACTGCTTCCTAGCTCTCCCAGCCCACTCAGAGAATCCGTTCCTAGACCACACTTGCTGCCCGTCCTCCCTTTTCTGCCCCAGCAGCATTCAGAGGGTGCTTTCATTTTTCCCTGGAACAAAGACATCCCAGAGTGCCTCATGCTAGCGGAAAATTCACAGTACAAGAGTACACCAGTCCTGAGAAGGGAATACAGGAGACTGTTCTACCCCAGAAATTCAATGAAGATTTGGGGAAGTCTTCCTACTAGACTACCGTCTTCAAGGCAGTGACAATGACCACTTTTTTATTTTTAAGACTGCTGAGAAAGCAGCCTGCTCAGATGGAAAGGAGATGACTAGCAGGTTAGATTTTTATACCTCCATCTGCATCGCTGCCTTCACTTAATAGGAAGCTACTAATCCACACACGAGAATCCTAGAAGCAGTGAGAGACCCACCAGGCTATGCTGAACTGTGAGAAATACTCAGCTGCACACCTACAATCACACAACAGGAATGAAGAAAGAGCTTGCAAACATCAAGACCCAGCAACTGTTCTGCCATTTATTGACAGGAAGGAAACAGGTGATCACTGCTAACTATCAATGCTGTTATCACAATCAGAGTTTTTAAACTACAAATTAAGAGCTGGCAACAAGCCTTTTTTGCTTATCCAGATCAGATTTCATCATTTACTCTGCAAGAGTATTTTTACTATATGTCAAAATGAAGAGAACCTCTTACCTAACACAGCAATGCATTCCACAGCTGTCTGCCAGTCTTTGCTATTTTTATCGAAGTTGTAAAACAAACGCCTCATACAGTCTTTTAGTGCTGCGTCTCTGCGCTCTTCAGCATTAACCATTGCAGCCAGCATCTTCTCGATCTCCTTGGTCCAGTAACGTTTATATCCCTTCCTGGTTGACTTCAACTCGTATTCCTCAGGCAAATTACGTGATATTGCACTTTCCGGTATTTCCATTTGGTATCGGTTTTTGCCTGCCCCCCAGTACAGCATGGATTTGAATCCAAGCAGTTTGCGTTGCTTATCCAGGTACTTGTGAAGATCTTCCTCAACAGCTTTAATATCCTGTAGTGCTTTATCATAATCGGGGTCAAAACCTGCCTTTGGAGTAATCACTCCTGTCTTTCGAGCCTGGTTATGATCAAAAGCAGTATCCCATCTTTTAAGCTCTGCACTCAAGTCTGGGAAGCGGCCGTCTGGATTTTTGGCTTTGCGGTTGACCAGCTGCTTAAGGACTTTAGATTTGAAGTCACTGGCAACTTCTTCCATGACATCAACAATTTCATTCATTACTTTAAACCCCTCCAGTGCAGACAAAAAGTCAGCAATTTTTTTTTTACTGTATTTGATTTCTTCATAAAAGATGGCCCTGCTGTCAGGATGGTTCTGACTTTTAAGTGGCGATCCAATACTGTGAATTTTGCTGAGCAGCCTTTCAAGGTCAGGAAGTTTCTTCAGGTGCTCACTAACTTCAGACATTTTATCTGGCACTGCCAAAAGGTCCTCAACAGCATCTAAACGATCATTGATGGATTTAGGATTACAAAGCGGAGCGCAGAGCCACTGTTTCAGGAGTCGCTTCCCAAATGGCGTACAACAAGAATCAATCCTTTCCAACAAAGTACCTTCTGTGGTTCCGTTGGTTCCGTTCTGCAGGACTTCCAAGTTCATCAGGGTGACTCCATCCAGCACCATCCGCTGGTCAGTTTTGGCAAAGAAACTACTTGGACTCGTAGTTTTTGCAGTATCGATATCCACAGGGACATACTCCTCAAAGTTTGCCAGCGATAACAGCTCCTGATCAATCAGACATTTTTTGAGATAGAAGACACATCCCCCAAGAGCTGACAAAGCTAATTCACTGTTTTCACCAGGAGTTAATCCCAGCGAGTCACTCTCTGAAGTCAGAGATTTGACTACAGAGGGCAGAGAACATCCATTTTCAGAGTTCTGTTTCTCCTTGAAATATCCTTCTTCAAGAAGGACTTTTAGTGTTTTAGATGCATTCCAGAACTGGGAACCAGAGATCAGCCCTTCCTGAATGCAAGAAACAAGTGAGCCCTTCAGTATCTTCTGTGTGTCCACAGACAGGTTCCCCTTCTCATACAGTACCTGCACAGGAGTGTAATGCGCTACTAAAGTCCTAAACCTCGAACAGTGCCGGTCATCTGAGAACTGGCCTACATAAAACTTCCCCACCGACGTGTCAACAAAGCAGACCCCATAAACACGTTGTGCAGAGGAGTCTTCTTTTTCCTTAACGCACAGAAGGTATTTGTTATGGTTCTCTGAGGGATCACAGTCCAGAACGCTGTAAGTCTGAGTTCCTTTGGTGATGATTCTGCATATTTCTCGACGTACAACCTTGTCAAATTTCGTTGGGTGGGCCATTGACTTGTAGCGTGTTTCCATCATTTCAGGAGTTTCTGTTTGCTCAACACGGGCTACCTTGTAGCCTTTCTGCACTAGAACATCAGAGAATCTGCCAAATGCAGTTTCTGGAAAACCCGAATGGGCCCAAGTACCTTTCATAAAGATCAGGCCCAATTCATTTACGCCCGTGACTGCATCCATATGATACAACTCATAGAATTTTCCAACTTTGTAGAAAATCACAGCATCAAAGTTTTGACTTTTCAGCTGCCACCACCTCCGCATTCCTGGTGTACACTTGTTGAGATAGTCCTCAGGTACATACAGAGTACATGGGTCATAATCAGGGTCACCCTGCCGTCTCCTGTGCGCATCTTTCTTTTTCCCTTCCTGCAGCCAATCAAGCTTTTCATGTTCCCATACTGCGAAGCCACTGATGCCTCCACTGCAAGCATTTGCTTGAGATTCAAAACTTTCAGGTGCTGCAAATGATGTCAGCTTAGACTTGGCTTCTAAAGAAACCGTTGCTGCTCTTTTGGGCGTTTCAGAACGTTCATTTTCTAAGCTACTCCTTTTAGCAGGCTTGTTCATCTCTCTTCTCTTTCGTTTAGAAGGGACTTTTATGGGACTCTCTGCAACACTCTCTGCGTCTGTCTCTGTGTCAGTAGATTCATCTTCATCCACCCCACTACTAGCTTCCTCGCTGCTTGCTGCTTCTTTCACATCAGGCTTGAACTCTACGTCAGAGCCATCATGATCACTGTCAGAATCCAACACTCTTCTTCTTTTGGCTTTTATGGCACTTTCCCTGCTCGTTACTCGCTTATTACTCTTCACATCCTCCTCACTATTGCAGTCATCACTGTTGCCTGATGCACTTTCACTCATCTGCTGGAAAAATAAATTATTTTACCTATAGAAAATTCTGGCTACAAAGTAAAGTATCGCTGCTGGAAAAAGAAGTGCAAAAATGTGCAATAATGCAGTAGCTATGCTACTTCAAGCAAGAGACAGTAGAGTCACAGCCAATTCTGTTTACCTTCACAGAATTTCATTTTTTTCTGGATAACAAACTCTTACCAGCCAGTGGCATAATTACTCCTCTTTGTATTCTTTACAGCCTCATTTATTACTCTGCATAAGTGATGCTGATGGACAAAACATTTAAACTGAACAAAAGGCATATGGTATATGAAATTCAGCACAAAGGAGAAAAGCCTCCATAAGCTAACTCTGTGCTGTAATTTTTTCCTACTGACCTATGTCAGAAACGTGACTGGGTTTTGCAGCCTTTCAGTACTAGCCTATGTGAGTTTTGCCCATGACATTTTTTTTTTTTTAGTTAACTACCTATTTCCTCCTACAAACATACTATCTTATAGCAACCTTCAAGAAGATCGTGCATGTCTAGGAGAAAGAAAAGAAACTCCATTATTTGCTTTTTCAGCCTCAAACTTTAAGAACTCCAGCACCAGTGCTGGAGAAAAACAGCAGTGGAGGGACTGTACTGAGTACAAAGTGCCAGTGCCCACTGCACTGTTGCCACTAACGTAAAACAATGCTTGGAGTGGCACCTGTCCCTCGGGGCAATGTCACACTGGAGAAAGAGTAGATGGGCCATGCTGACAGAGGAGGTAAGGAAAACCACTATCCCATTGACAGTTTCCTCATACCATTCCTTTCCAAAGAAATCTATTCCAATGCATATGGTGGTACTGAAATAATATTTGAATCATTCACAATACAACATGAATACAATACAATAAAGATCTCTTTTTAGTTACCCCATCAACAGATTGGTGTTAACAGTACAAGAATTTGTATTTTAGTGCGACTCTACAAGATGAGGGCAGGCCCCAAAAATCCAATTTAATGACTTAAGATGAATAGTCAAAAAGTTAGAAATTTCTACATTATGACAAATTAAAACTTCAGATCGAACTTAGGGGAACTTGGAATAGGAATAGCAGGTAGAGAAGATAAAAAGATGCACCAGAAAAAAAGTACTTTATGAGTGGGAAAGCGGGTCACCTGGGTTACCCAGGGAGTGATCAATGAAGAGAGTGAGAGAAGTAACGTAACTTCTGAGGTCAGTCCTTACCATACAGAACACCAAAGAGATATTAGACTTGTCTTTCCAACTAGAAAAGGTGAGAGACCAGCGTATGACCTGACAACACAGCAGTACAAAAAAAAGACATATGGATACATATGCACGCATGATTAAAGAGCAGATAAGCTGTGATTACTGTACAGAGAATTGCAGGATATTCCATGCTTAGTTCCAAGAGACAGCTTCTAAGTTCTAGCACTATTTCTGAAAATGACAGCAAGTAAGAAAAATTTTACCTCCATTTCCTCCTCTTCCTCCTCCTCTGTGTCTGAAGGTTCACTGCATACTGCCAGTTCAAGCCGCTTAGTTTTATCTTTACTCATTGCATCGTCCGCTAGCACCATTGCTCTTTTAATTTCAGGCTTTGTACTATAAAACATACCTCCCTTCAGCGTCTCCCCATCTGATGAACCTGTAAAACCACAAATAATTTGTCAGAAACTGAAGTTACTCTAGCATTTAGCCAGTCTTTTAGTTAATGTTCATACTTCACTTATACTAGTTGTCTGAATACATTTAAAATTACCTAACATTCTGTGTTGTTACCAGTCCACTCCCACCAAATCTTAAATATAGCAACCCATCACTCATTCAGCCTGATAAACTACCCCTAGAGAAAGTCTAAACACTCACAAATGAAATGCCTACCTAGTACATGAACACTTGAAGAATTGCTTCTATTTCTGTAACTCACTACCACATCTGAACACTTCTAAGCTAAGCTCTAAACACCCTCACACTAACTATAGTTACTATTGAAAAGCAACACTTTATACTAGCAGTGCAGCAGACCTGACTGAGACCACACGGCTATTTTAGCAATGATCGGTAAGTTCAACAATAAAGTTATCTTCATGTTATGGGCATCAGTCATCTATGACATAGACCTCTTGGCTAAAGCTCTGGTGGCCATTCAAACTGCTCCTGTAAGTGCAGCAAGGCATCCAGACCCAACACCGACCTATTAGCCAGATTAGCTGATCATCAATCCCGCTGGCAATTCACCCTGACACTGCAGGGTATCAAGCAAAGCCTACTATTAATAACTGCACCATTCCCTCATCCTCTTTCATATCCCTTGAGCACCACAGCTCCTCCTTCCACTACCTGTACATAAACACAAAAACAAAGCCAACCAATCTACAGACTGATTTCTAGAAAGGGTCTGCAAAGATGCTGAGATTCATCTTAATGCCATGCTCAAGAAATGAATGGTATATATAAAATATTATATATTCAACTTGGGGAAAGAAAGAAGGAGGACATAAGAGTATGCTATAGACGGGGAAAGGCAATTCCTTTTTCTGCTCTTCGAAGTTTAGCTGGCTGCATACAACAGTAGGATCTGCCTGAATAGGTCCTTACACCCGCCCTTGTGAATCCCTTGACACGTTGCTATTAACTGAAGCTTCAGCTCTAAGTCAATAGTAGACAAAAGGCAGCTGACTTGTAGGAGGCCAATTATCTCAGAAATAAGCCAAACAGAATTCTCTCTCACGTTCATTTCTTTGAGCTTGCAGTAGCAAAGCATGGAGTTACAAGTAGCTGCTTCTACAGCACAAATGCAACACATTAACAAACCAGATCTCCATTTTAGTTTTGCATATGCAGTGAGACAATCTAAAAATATTTTGCGTTTAATATTGACAATTTAACAATGGCAGGAGAAAAATCGCATCTAATTTAACTGCATACTTGTGTGCAACACCTGCATATTCACTTAACCAACTTGTATGTAACTCCACTTCTTGCATGCCCAACTGTTAGAAGTCTAGCCCTGTGCTGTCTACATTGATTCAGCTGCAAACAATAACACAATGTAAGAAACTTCTCCATTTTCTTACCCAAACACTCCAACACTCTTACTTTGTATACAAAGATGCTTTTTGTCTGAATTTAAAAGCAAAGCATGTATTTTAAACATTTTTACTCTGTTCTGCATTAACCACATTTCTTGTAGACAGACCAGTGTTTCTGTGCTTAAACATTTTGAACACTTCTTATTTTTCTGTAATTTTCTTTTGGTAAACAGATCGATTCTCCTTACCTGTATTTGCTTCTAAGTGCAACTGCAAGCTGTTAAAATATATTTGATTCTTTTAAAATACCTTCAGGAAAGACGTATAAACCATGGACCAATTCACTTCCGTTAAATCACACTAACACTTATGGTAATAACATTACCATTTTAATTTAAAACTATGGCTTAAGTGCAGTATATTTAAGTATAAACAAGCCAAAAAAAGATGACTACATGATCACATGAGATGGAACTCCAACTTGTAAAAAGGAAGAAACTGTTTAAATTCAGTTGTTTCACTGACATCATAAGCAAATCCTACAGTGTATCAAAAATACTGTTATTACACCCGAAGTACTTGTTTGACTAACAAGAAGACAGTTTACAGCAACATGATTTACATGACAGTTTACAGCCAATGATTTACGGTTTTCAGCAACAGTAAAATTATAAAACAAGGGGAAAATAGATCATGATTATTAGTGAGATTTATTATGCAAAATGTTTTAATTCTTGATTACATTTGATTTTCATTTGTTACCTAAGTCACTTCTTCAAGATGAAAAACACCAACTCTACTCTGTACCTACAAGCACTACCCTAACAAACACTCTGAATTCTCAAGTTACATATTTTATTAACAAAACTGTACTGCATTGCCTAAAAGAAATTACATCACAGTAGAATTAATTTTAGTTACCTAGCATCCTGTGCCTAGTCTTTTGATTCTGGACAAACCGCAGTTCCCAAATAGCTGCTTAAAAACTGGGTTTGACATTCCTAACATTTTAAGGATTTCAGGGCTAAAAATTGAAATAGTGGATTTATCTTTTAGATTTTTTTATATTGATGGAAGAAATAAAGGAAAAAAGCTTTAAAACATAAGCAAGCTTTAAGTTTGTGTTCTAATCTAATAAACAAGAGGGCTTAGTGTTTTGTATTTAAAGAACTGTATAACCATAAATGCACCTGTAACCATCAAAAGCTTGCTTTCTCTAACTTACAAAGTACAAAGCATGCCTTCCCACTCAATACTAATCTTGGTTTTGCTGCTCTTTCTCTATGGAGAATACCATACCCTATACTCCACGCCTATTTTTCCAGAACAAGTGGCATATTTCCATTTCAAAAAGTTTTATTTACATCTCATACCTTTATATGGCCTCAGATATTTAATACTGACCCAGCCCCTTGTAGGGCTGTCATCAAAAAACTGTACGTGGACACGAGTGGATTTCCCTTTTCCTCTGACTATTGTTCTTTCAGTGGGATGGTTGTATATGAGACACGGCCACCAAGGATAACCTTCCATCTTGGCCCAGACCAAGTCACCAGGTGAGTACCCACAGGAGACACTGCAAAGACAACAGATGTGTAATTTAAGGAACATAAACATTTAGAACAGCTCTCTTCATAAACGTAACTGCACACTGCTTCTGAGCAGCTTGCCCTCTGAAGGTCTTGGAAGGCTCCCAGGTGGTGCAACCGGGATTATGCAGTCCTTCTATACCACCACCATTACTTCTCTCAAACGATTTTTTGGATTTGCTCCTCCAAGTCCTACTGGATACCCACAGAGATAGAGCTTTATAGTCACAGAAGGCTGGCTGAGGTTGGAAGTGACTTCTGGAGGTCATGTTGTCCAACCCCCCTGCTCAAGCAGGGCCACCTAGAGCCATGTGTAACCAGACTCTCAGAGGATTTCTTAAAGGAGGGGGAGAGAGTAACTGTGTCCAACCAGACATTAACTAAAAGAAAAAGATTGCAGACTACATATTATGAATGGTTAACTTACATAACTAAGACAAGTTCCCCTGTAGAGACTAATTCTCAACAGGGCACCTAAAGGAAATGAGTAAGATTTCAAAAAACCCTCAAGCTACAAAAAGTAAACGAATAAATAAAAACTCTGTCTCCGCTGCAAAGCACCTGATGCAGCTTTTATTTGCTCTCTCCTTCTCCCCCGAGATTTCAACCTAGCTACTCCCACACTCTACCGCTGATGACTGGGGGCATTCCTGTAGGCTGCAGCCAAACAATCAGCGACACTCAGTTAGCTGACGTTTGAGACACCTACCATCGTGATGCAGAACAGAAAGGAAATTTAGGCACGAGTGACAAAATATATTTCAAAACAGGAAAAACTAAGAACAAGACCCCCTCTTTGCAGGTGTCAGCGTTATCCCGCCGGCAGCCCTGTCCCGCCTCGCCAAACCCTGGCTGGGGGAGAAGGCCGCCGGCCTGCATCACCCACTACACGCCGCTTTTGGGAGCGCCTCCTCCGCCCTGCCAAGGCGCCGCACGCCCGGCCTCCAGCGCGGATGCCGCACACACACACACACACGCACCCTCCGGCGCTTCCTAACGAGCGCCTGCCCCGAGCGGCACGGCTCCCGCCACCGACCGCAGCGTCAGGCGGCCAAAAGCGCGGGGCTCGCTGCAAACCGGCCCCCCGCGCCGGGAAGGCCCCGGCGGGCCCAGGCGGCGGCGGGCGGCCACGGTCTCCCGGGGTGAGGGGGACGACGACGAGGGGGACACCGGCGCCTCCGCGCCCCGAGGGGTCCCGCTCCAACGACCACCGGCGACAGCACCCGCCCCGCCCCCCTCCCGCAACGGTCCGCGCGCGTTGCACCCTCCCCCCCCGCGGCGCGCGCTGCCGCTCCCCCCCGCCCCCCCTTCCCCTCACGCAGGCCGCGCTCCCGCGGCCTCCTCTCCCCTCGCCGGTTACCTGGAGGCCTTGGCGGCCGCGCCGTCCCCTCCGCCCTTCTCTCCCGCCTCCTTGCGCCGTGCCGCGGCTCTGCCCGGTGCGCCGTTGCTCGCCGCGCCGTTGCTGGCCGCGCCGGCGGGGCTGGTGGCGGCCTCGCGGCCATTCTGCTCCCCCGAAGCCCGGCGGCGGGTCCCCGCGCCGGCCTGTGGAGGGGCGGGTGCCGGTGCAGCCGCCCGAGGCGGTGCCGGGGAGGCCTTGGGGAAGAAGCGGAGCAGGGTGCTCTGGCGAGACATGGCCACGGCGGGAAACGCGGCCCGCCGCCAGCGCGCGCCAAACCCGCCACCGCCCGCCCCGCTCCCGGGCGTGGCCGCCCCCGCCCCTCCCCCGGGTCCGCCCTCGGCGCGCGCGCGCGCTACCCGCCGCCGCGGGCGGGAGCCGCAGTGGGGGCGTTGCGGCGGTTCCGCGGTGCTGCCCGGCTCCCCGACCTGACCCCCCCCCCCCCCCCCCCCCCCCCCCCCCCCCCCCCCCCCCCGCCTTGGCAGCCTGAACCCCGGCCCCCGTGAGAGGCTCCTCACGCCCTCCCTGCCGGGCCCTCCCTGTTTGTCTCGCCTTCCCTCTCCCCGCCGCTGGCAGCGGGCCTGAGGCGCCTCAGGGCCTACCGTGTGGCAGCGTCCCGGCCTGCTGCGCCGTGGTTTCCCGGGCAGGCGTTCCCCGAGTTCCGTAGCTCACAGCAAGGTCCCACGTTATTAACTACAGCCCTGCAAACCCTGCTCCTTGTCTGCAGTGAGGCCACGGTGTTTGTTACGGTTAGTGCTGAGATGGGACGAGCTGGGGCCTTCCCACAAAAACATCCTCAGGGAAGGAGAAGCTGTGGCAGCTGCACTGGGGAACTGCTTTCCCGCTTCTGCAGTAGAGGGCAAGAGCAGCGGTGTGGTGGGAAGAGGAGAAGCCGGTACGTGGCTAGAGGAGAAGCTTGGACAGCTGCTGGCCCTGCTGCCAGGCTGCAAGATGGTACTTCTCAGCCAGCTTTACTGGCAGATGCACAGCAGAGCTAAGAAATGGCAGCTGAAATGATAGGATCTCGTCCTCTGCTCTTCCTACCTGTTTTTTTTCATATTCATAGGTGAAGCTACGTCCTTTAAAAGCAATTTTTTGATGCATTAGAATACAATCCATTTCATGGTTCTTAACTGTTCTGCTTAAGCTACAGTATTACAGACCAAAATAAGAACTTCTTTTTATCAGCGTAAATTCAGAGAGAAATTATTTACTGTCACTAGATGTCTGTTAGCATAGCTTTTTCTTTCACTAAAATTGCCGTTTAACGTTGCAAGCCAAAACCTCTCCTACCGTTCAGCACAGCTGTAGCCGAAATTGTCACAGGCGCGCTCCCACCGCGGGTAAAAAAGTGGAACTGCAAGGTAGGGATTTGACCACGAGAGGTCACGCAAACCCAAACGATACTGAAGGTTTTTAAAAGCCTGTTCCTTGTAAAAGAATTATTTCCGTTTAATTTCAATTTCCGTTTAACTTATCATCTATTGCTTTCATAAACAATATCTGATGTGTCCTCAGCTACACACACCTCGAACTGAAGTAGAAAAACGACTGCGTTTAGTTTCCTGAAAATAGTCCAGGGATTCCAAAGCACATGGACTGTGTGAAGCGCTTGGAAGAGGAACACGCTGCAGGATAACCCCCTCGGCAGGTATTGCTGTTCCTGTCAAAAACACCCGCCAGGACTGGTACCTGCGCAAATGTTTGAGTAGCGCGTTTTTGTCAATTGTTAACAGGAAATAGGCAACCCTATTTAAATTTGTAACTGTCTGGAAAATTACACTCTGATCATCCATCTGGCAGGCAGATGCAGGGAGATGGGCTGAGGCAGGGAGGGGAAAAACTTGGGAGAATGCTGAAAGCAGGCCCAGTCTTTAAAGATGAAGCCTGTTTTCAGCAGACTCCTGGTAGATCCTGGTAGCTTCTCCCTGGAGATGACTGTTGTCAGTTCATACGAGGAATGGAGATGACAGAAAAACATGAAGGGTCGTCTGAATTTGGTGGCCTCCTGAGCCAACATGGTATGAGTACTACAGAAGTCAGTTTGGTGTTGGGGTCAGTTTTGGTAGCCCTGGGATTTCTGCAGGCTGGCAGGAGCACTTGAGTCAGTCCTGGTGACTCTGCTGGAAGAGGGGCATGTTACTGATTTGGCACAACTGTGGAGGTCTCGAGAAGAGACTGTGGTCCTTGGAATTTATGGACCACGTGGTCCAGAAGCTTGAGCAAGGGGCCTGGAGTATGCACCTGTGAGAAGATTAATACTTTGTTTTGCAGCTTTTTAATTTGTCCCATGCAATGATACCAGTTCTCCAGGTCTATGGTGTCCCCATGTCTGGGTCTGGGCATTCCTCCATTTATGGTGACAGCCACTTAAGAAATGCCACATTGGGAACATACCTAAGCCTGTATTTTAGTCTGGATCCAATGTCAGGTGCCCTCCCCAAGGTGGGGTAGCTCCACACTTGGATACCCACAAAAATGTAGGAGTGAGTTAGTTAAACTTTGCAATACTGGATTATTGTACATCCCCTTTTCTCTGGTGCGATCAGGCTGGGGAAAACACAGGTCACACCAGTATTTATTAGATAGTCTTTTATTACGCTGTTATTAATAGCAAGGGACTCATCACACACTGCATTCACTTATTCGCTCACGCGGTTCACAAACATGCACACTAACAGGTACCCGGGTGGAGCAAGAGTTGGGAGACCAACCCCAGCTGTTTACTTAAAAGCAGAGACAAGTATTGATGTGCCAGGGGCTTTGACATGGGTGTTCAGGAAGTCCCTCCAGATGATTTGTTTCATTGTATATATATGTGTGTGTATATTTTATATATTTATATACATAGACAGATAGATAGATAATCTTGTAGTTTTGCATATAGCAGCCTTCTTGGATGTAGCCTGGGTTGTACGACCCGTGGTTGATGCTAGTGGATTTGGACAGATTCGGCAGAGTCTCAGTGTTCAGGGTTTATCAGGTTTTGTGGATTCAGCAGGACTGCTAGTCTCTGGAACTTATCAGTTCTTAGCAGACTTTCGCATGCTACCGCTTGGCACACGCTTTCCCTCTCTTCAGCCTGCCATTTTCTGGTACCTATTTCTCCATCCACACACATGCCTGTAGAGCCATTCACACAAACTCACACAGAGGGGGCTTTTATGACATGGTCTTCAGTTTCTCTCTAGTAAAATATATAGTTCTACTTGTTTTTCTACCAGTCTCAGCAGGGTAGGTCATAAAATAATTAAAACATGAAAGTCTTTGAAGTTGTTTGATAGGAGGCTATAAAAGGTGACAATACTGAAAACACTATAAACAGCTCTGTCCTTCCCCCTTTTTTTTAATATCCTCTTTTGAAGAGAAAACCATAGGGAATTGTTAAGTTGCTGTAGTGCAGACTTTACACCAAGCTCAGCTGAACACCGAAAAGTGCTGTATTTATCTTAATTCTTTTCCTCCCTCTCTCCCTGCCAATGCATACGCAAATACTCCCACACAGCCTTCAACTGTGCTTTTTAGCTCCCTAAGCGGTTCTGAACAATTTCCATTCTAGGAACACTGGAACTGGCAAGGATTTGGCTTTTTTGAAGATAATATCTCAAAATTTTTGAAACTGAAACAACTTTGGATATACCTTGCTTTACTAGATTATACAGTACCTTCTCTACAGCTGATACAGAAAAGGATGATGGACTGTTGTTAAAGGTGGAGCAGGATCCAAGAGCTAGCTTGCAATGCAGTGACTCTGCTATACCTAGGCTTTCCTCCAGAGTTTGGAATTAATCACTTCTATCTTGTTAGATGCTGGAATAAGGAAAATGCTAACCAGGTAATTGTGAGGTCTTTCTGGAAAAATGAAATAAATGTAAATCAAGAAGGATACCTAGAACAATAACCACAAGAGAAAAGCAAAGTACAGTTGAGGCCAGGTGCCTGGTGGTTTATCTTCTGTAGTTTTTGCTATCTCTGATATTCTTTGGAAGAAACATTTGACAGGAAGGACAAGTCATTCCTCAGGTGAGGGGTCTTGTTCTTAAAGTTGCCAAGTACAGCCAAGAGCAAACTGGTGAGGCTTAGGGAGCAGCAAGAGCAAGGGTGCTCCTGGCACAGGCAGTGCCCTCACTGACCATGATGCAGACCCACAGCATCTGAATCCTAGAATCCTAGAATCACAGAATGGTTTGGGTTGGAAGGGACCTTTAAAGATCATCTAGTCTAACCCCCCTGCCATCGGCAGGGACATCTTCAAATAGATCAGGTTGCTCAAAGCCCCATCTAACCTTGCACGCTTCCAATGATGGAGCATCCACAACTTCTCAGGGCAATCTGTTCCAGTGTCTCACCACCATCATAGTAAAAAACATCTTCCTTATGTCCAAACTAAATGTACTTTCTTTCAGTTTAAAACTGTTGCCCCTTGTCCTGTCACTACAGGCCCTGGTAAAAAGTCTCTCTCCATTTTATAAGCCCCTTTTATATATTGAAAGGCTGCAGTAAGGTCTCCTTGGAGCCTTCTCTTCTCCAGGCTGAACAACCCCAATTCTCTCAGCCTTTCTTCAGAGGAGAGGTGTTCCAGCCCTCTGACCATTTTTGTGGCCCTCCTCTGGGCCCGCTCCAACAGTTCTATGTCTTTCCTGTACTGAGGACTCCAGAGCCGGACGCAGTATTCCAGATGGGGTAGAGCAGTGCACCGAAGCAGAGTAGAGGAGGAGAATCACCTCAACCTGCTGGCCGTGCTTCTTTTTCTGCAGCCTAGGATACAATTGGCTTTCTGGGCTGCAAACGCACATTGCTGGCTCATGTCCTCTTTTTCATCCACCAGTACCCCCAAGTCCTTCTCCGCAGGGCTGCTCTCAATCCCTTCATCCCCCAGCCTGTATTGATACCGGGGGTTGCCCCGACCCAGGTGCAGGACCTTGCACTTGGCCTTGTTGAACCTCATGAGGTTCGCATGGACCCACTCCTCAAGCTTGTCCAGGTCCCTCTGAATGGCATCCTGTCCCTGAGGCGTGTCAACTGCACCACTCAGCTTGGTGGTGTCTGCAAATTTGCTGAGGGTGCACTCAATCCCACTGTCTATGTCACTGATGAAGATACTAAATACTATTGGTACCAGTCCGGACCCTTGAGGGACACCACTCATTACTGGTTTCCACTTGGACATCGAATTGTGTGGGCAGAACAGGGTACTGATAATCACAACAGCCCCAGACAAGCTGAGGGGGTGGATCAGACCCAGGGTCCATCCGGGAGGCAGGGCTGCAGGGAGGCACACCCGCAGCGAGCATCGCTCAGGCAGGGGCTGGGTGCCCAGGGTAAACAAATCGTTGATAACAAACTTTTGAAGGCTCTTCAGGCAAAATTTGCTAAACCATTAGCAAAAGAGCTATATCTATGATAGTTAATGTCAAGAGCAGTCTAGGAAATTTCACTTTGGTGAGTGTTTGAAGTACAAAATATGTGCACTACCCCTCTTTATGTGTCTGCTGAGCAAAGTAACAAATTTGTCTTCCAGAGCTAACAGAAAGCTCTTAAAGTGAGAAAAAAACCCCTGGCTATTATAGGTAGGGTTTTTTCATTTTGAACAAAACTGTAAGATTTTCTCATTCCAATATTCTGCAGTTGTCCCACTGGGGCAAATGTAACAATTTTCACTTTTCCCCTTTAGTATAAACAAATTTTCTGAAATTTTTTTAATATCTTTTATTTTCATTTTTTAGCACAAGACATGACTATGGAGGAAGATCGTGAGTCTTAACTGTTTTTTATAGGGCTGCTGCAAATACTCAGTAACTCTATCAAAACGAAGTGAAATAACTCTGGCATGCAAATAGCTTGATGGGGAGTGGAAAGAAGAGTCCACTGCTTCATTCGATTAATGTGTGTCTTTTCTCTGAGGTTGACTTGAGCTGCTTTTATACCCATAGAGGTGAGATGATCAGAAGTAACCTTAAAGCAGTGCTAAATGCTTTATGGGCCTTACCTTGGTGACAAAGGGTGCCAGACCAATCTTAGATTGTGAGGTGGAACAATTTACAGAAATAGTTTCACCCTGCTAATATACACAGGACTGAAGACAATGTTGACCTTTCTCAGAAATTCCCCCAAAGGGGAATTTAAGCATGAGATGTATGCTGTAAATAAGGCAACCTGTGAAAGGTTAAGTTTTAAGAAAAATAGGACCATGACAAAATGTTAATGAGTACTGAGGTCATTCTGACCTAAATATAATTGACCTGGTAGGCTGGTAAGAATCAGATATCCTAATATACTAATTTTGTGCAGGCTTGGAAAATGAATATGTAAGGATGTTGTGTGTTTAAAGGGTATTTTTTTCCCCAGTGCTAAGTTTACTACTTCTCAGTTTCCTCCTCAGCATCCAGCATACTTAAAGGGCTAAGCATGAGTATGAAAGTAAGTCAGAGACTGTTTATTCAGTAGCTCATTGTTCTGCAATTGGGTTGAGAAACCGCCTTTATTTTAGTAACAGAAGATAATTAATTTCCTCTTTGCTTGCTTTTTGCATGTCTGCAGACATGCAGCTTCCTTGTACCAGTTTTAGAGCAGCTTGTATAGCAGCAAGAAATGAAGCAAGAAATGCATGTTTATTTAGGGTTCCTTTAATTACACAGTCTGTGATTAAAACCTTTTTACTCTTTTTCTTACATGACAAAGCAGCAAAAAGAAGAGATGAAACTGTAAGATTTCTGAATAAATGGATGTTTTGTTTACACTGTGCCTTCTTTTAGATGCAGATCTGAAGTGAGATGAGAGCTACTGGAATGGCATGTAGCAGAACTACCAGAAACAAGAGTTCAAAAATCAAGAAAAGTCTAAACATAACCTGTGAAACCGATTCACAACCAAAACCGCAGACAGACTGCATCTCCAATTCAGATGTTTCTCATGTGATACAATATAGATCCATGCATAATAATAGAATGTCCTAAAAAAATAGAAAGCAAAAAAAAGCAGGAAACAAAAGAAAAATGGGCCAGGGCTAAAGACGATCAAACTCTTCTCCATGGTTCCATCCTGCTCCCACAGAGCAGGAACACTCATCTGCTGATTTCGTTGAGTTCAAGATGCTCCTTCTTTTTGAAAGTGTAGTAGCCACCCACAGTTATCCTGCTTCCTGCCTTCTGTTTTATTGTGCTTCTATTAATAGTATGAACGCTTGTGGGTTTTTCGATGATACAGTTTAACAATTTCACTTTGCAAACAAAAAATAACTCATAAATCCAGAAAACAACAACTGTAATCAAACAGTCTGACCTGCACAGGACATTGGATTTCCCTGAATTAATCCCTGTTTAAATCAGATAATCTCTTGTGGAAAACAAACCATTTTGATTTAAATTTTTGCAAAGACAGATCATGACAATGGTCTGTTAATTAAGTACCATGAGATATTTGCAGTTGTCGAGGCAGGGAACATAAATTTGAGCTGGACAGATAGGGTTAAGCAAGTTCCAGTTTTTTTCCCAGCACTGAATTAGCAAATCTGTGTTGCAAAAAGAAAGTATTTGTATTTTGCATGACTGATGTTCTCTTACTTCAGAGATATCACCTGTCAGCATTGATGATGAGTGAGAGAGGCGAAGAGAAAGCAGCGTGGTGATGAAGAGTAAGTACGGTCACTGCTTGGAGAATTAAATGTTTCAGTTCTGCATCCCTGCCAGATACTGCTCAGAGAGCCAAAGGAAGATTGGTTCCTACTAATTAAAATGTGGGGGAAAAAAAGAAGAGGCTTCTTGATTTCCTTCTTAAATCTATAACTTTATTCCTTATGGGGAGCTAATCTCCTGCCAAGTGACATTGGCACTAAATCTGGGAAATGTCTTCCAAAAGTTGTTTCTCTGATGAAGGTGCAGATCGGGACAAGGATGAGGTGACATGGGGCGAGGTGGTCTGTTCTGCTACGACACGATGCTTCGAGTTTCACACTGGAGGAGTGTTGTGCCCGCTGAGCCCTGTCCACGCTGGATCCAACCCCTGACTCAGACCTCAGCTGACAACTGGTTTTCATAGTGAGAGAGACGTAGTTTGACTATTAACCTTTGCTGAATGAGTATGCTTTTACTAGGAAATAATAACCAGTCAGCTTACTGGGAATTAATAGCTTATTAGAACTACTACTCTGAGCCCTTTTTTGCAGGCTTCTTAATGCAGATGCTCTGAGAGGTCTCTTTCCTGAAGTTTCTGTTTTGTTAGCACCTTTATGTGGGGTTGTTTTTAAAGTATGCATACACTGAGTCTCTGACAGTCAACACTTTATTGATTGAAGTGAGTCTAGAAATTAATTTTCCCCGTAACAGCCAGGTTAGTGCTTGTAAAGTAGCACAAAGGGCAAAACATCTGAGGGACTCAGAATATGAATTCAAATGTTTAATAAGAGTTCGTTTTCGTGAACTTCTGTATGCTTTTTTAATGTAGCTTGGTTTTCACTGTCACTTTATATTTCAGCAGCCAGACTTGGGAGCCACATAACATGAAGCTTCCAGGGAGACAGGGCTTGAGATCTCTGAGATGGCAGTAATGACCTGTCCTTAAACTCGAAGAAACAACTCATGCTTGGCCCAAGGTAGAGCATGGATCACTCCCTGGTACATGTGGTGGAATATAAACCTGGGGAAACATGGAGGTTGAGAGCTCTCAATGGAGTTACCACGGCTTTCATCCTGCTCATCCCCGTGATGGCAAAGACTCTCTGAGCCATGCTGTTCCCCTTCCCGTACATGGCAGTGGCTCTGTGTGTCACCTCACTTCTGCTCTCCATACCATTTTTGCCATCCCTCATGAGCTCAGGACCCTCTCTGTGGTTATCTCCTTTTTTGATGTGTGTACCGTATCTCTCTTCACATCCTGGGGACACAAGGTTTCCTGTTCTTTTTTTTTTTTCCGTAAGCCTTCCTTTTCTCTACAGGCATCTCCAATCCCTGCCAAGAGCTCCACTTGGTGCTGTTTTTCTTTTCTTTCTCTTTGAGAAGGAAGCCATGCAGGGTGCTGATATTATATGCTCCATGAAGCTGCTGTTCAAAACTGACATGCATAAGGGCGATGTTATACTGTGTCCTGGTTTCGGCTGGGATAGAGTTAATTTTCTTCCTAGTAGCTGGTATAACATTATGTTTGGGATTTAGTATGAGAAGAATGTTGATAACACACTGATGGTTTTAGTTGTTGCTAAGTAGTGTTTATACTAAGTCAAGGATTTTTTCAGCTTCTCATGCCCAGCCAGCAAGAAGGCTGGAGGGGCACAAGAAGTTGGGAGGGGACACAGCCAGGACAGCTGACCCAACCTGGCCAAAGGGATATTCCATACCGTATGATGTCATGCCCAGTATATAAACTGGGGGGAGTTGGCCAGGAGGGGCGGATCGCTGCTCGGGAACTAACTGGGCATCAGTCAGCAAGTGGTGAGCAACTGCATTGTGCATCACTTGTTTTGTATATTCTAATTCTTTTTTTATTATTATTATTATTATTATTATTATCTTTATCATTATTATTATTTTCTGCCTTTCTGTCCTATTAAACCATCTTTATCTCAAACCACGAGTCTTACTTTTTTCCGATTCTCTCCCCCATCCCACTGGGTGGGGGGAGTGAGCGAGTGGCTGCGTGGTGCTTAGTTGCTGGCTGGGCCTAAACCATGACATGCTGTAAGGTGTTCATCTGTAGGCAGTTATCAATCTGTTCTCATTCCCCTCCTAGTTTTTACAAAGTTTTGACCACCATAACTGAACAGAAACAGCATCTAACCCTGCAGACAAATACCACCACATTTGGACAGAAAGTCCAGTTCATTATTTCTTTATACTGCTTTAAAATTAGGGCATAATATTATCAAAGCATCAAAGAATACAACCGGTACTGGTCTTCTAGTGCGTACTTAATAGTTATTACTGAAATCAGTTGCTAGTATAATTGTTTTGTACACAGTTTATTTGCTAGTAAGTTATATTATAACCTGCAATCAGTTTAATAATCTCCTATTGTAGTTGTTAAAATAAAAATACATTAAATGTATCATCTGGATGGCATGCTGTTTCATGATACAATATGGCAATTAAGCTGTCTGGGGAACCAGTGAGGCAAGGAGTGATATAGGGGCAATTTGCCTACAGTACAGAATTATTAGATATATTTGTGCAGCTGGCATCCACACCTTGGAGACGCAGGGGATTTAAAACTAAATGCATTTCAGGTAAGGAGAAAGGTATATCTTCACAAATTAGAGATAGTGCCGAATACACTAATTCTTTCCATAGATCAGGCTCTAAAAATTATTTCCTTTCTCAAGCTGTCCTGGTTTCTATTTTAATTAAAAATATCCTAAGATTTATTGATATCTAAAATTGGCTACTATATAAAGATGTCCTTCTCCACCCCTTGCTTTAATTGCCTGCTAAAGCCAACAATTCAGTCATGATCCGGTGACAATTGTATTGCCATGGAACCACACAGTCCTGCACTGCTGATTGCAGTGGGACTTGATGAAACCCTGGTGGTCTGCACTGAGCGAGAATGTCATTTGAAGCTTCATTTTTAGGATCACTGCAGTATTTTCTTCTCTGTTTTCCTGTGGAGAATTTGGAAGAGATGCGCATAAGGCTTTTTGCCAGGACAGAGCAGGTAGCCTGCTACGTGGAGTTATGGAAAGGATGTGCAGCCAGCCCTCGTGTGCTCATCATGAGACTGACATTCAGTCAGTGATCCTTTTTGTGATCCAGAACACATGCAGGCTGGCCATAGCTGGTCCCCCTCCTCAAATACTGCATGACCCTGGTGATACTCTTCCTTATCCAAGGGCTTCCTACATTGCCTGTGGCCTTCCTACATTGCTCTGCAGAACCAAGTCCAACTAACCCTTATGTTTTAGAACATTGATGGGTGTTAAAAAATGAGGGACACCACCTATGTTCATTTTACATGTAACACAGGTGTCAAAAACATATGAAGTAAATAGTTCTGATTTTAAAGGGACACTGAAAAAGTGCACGGTTTTAGAGGTTTTTGCCAAATTGTAGTGGGATAATTATCCATCTCTGAACAGAACTGCTGTAGCCATGAATGATAAGTATCTTGCCTATGTGACTCTATAACCTGTGAACTGTGATTTTCATCAGAAATGTGAGTTCATGTGCCTGTGCCAGACAGAAAATATCTATATTGCTCATTCTGTTAGGCACTGGCATTTTCACAAATTTGACACTGAGCAGTTGAGAGGTTAGACTAGTTGCATGGCAAGTCTGCTGTCAGTGCTGCCTGAACTTCAGAAGTCAAAGCTTCTAGCTGTGACATTCATTCATTCATGCATAATTTAAGGTATAATCTCTATCACTAAGTTTGACTTTTCCACAGGGTTACCAGGAGACAGGGTCTCATTTTACACACTACCTTTTCATTACTGTTTTTTTGTCTCACGTTTAATGGTCTTCTGTTTGACACATTCTCTTTTCTTCATAGTTTCAGGAAGGTAACTTCAGCTGGAAGACTCCCACATCATTGTTTGACTTGTCTATTACTGTGTGTCTTGAATATCCTGCGTTCAAAGTAGTAATACAGGGCAGCTTTTGTACTAATAGCAGTACACCTAAATAATTTTCACTTGTCTTGGAGCATCTGCGATATCCTCCCACATTCTTCCTTAAATCTTAACGCAGGGTCTCTTAAAGAAAACCCTGCTTCATAGTTAAACTAGCTCATCGAATTGGTGTACTTTTTAAACACATTTATTTTTCTGTGAATGGAAAATGCACTATGTTGGTTTGAAACACTTTTGTATTGGAAAAATTACTAAATAGCTGAAGTATATTTTATTTATTTTCTGGGTAAAGTTTCTGTTCACTGTCTTTTTCTCTCCCCTCAGGCAGTGGCTTGCTTACCTCAGCCAATTACAGCTGGGCAGCACTCGCAACGGGGATTCATAATTTTAGAAGAAACTCTTGGAAACAGATGGCCCCATATTTTTTTGGTGAGGACTGCTGAACTCCTTTAGTATCTAATTTAAGTAAAATCTGTGAGCTGACAGCAGGATATGACTTATGCTATATTGCCAGCTTCAGGCATTAAAAAATAACAAGTTTTTAAAATGTAATGAACTTTTAAATTTGCCTTGTGATTTTTCAAGCTCCAAGTGGTCTAATTTTCAAATATTTCTCTGGAAGGATGAAAGCTAAGAACCTGCCTTCTTTTCAAATAAAAACTTAAATTCTCCTGTAATCCTGGGGATTTGGAAACTGGAGTTTCACAAAAGGTCTCATGTGTTGTGAATTTCACGGAAAAAAACCCTGGGACTTGCAACTGTGCAGCTGACGGTACGCAACAGGGCAGTTCTGCACCCTCACTAGAGTGCATCTAGTGCGTGTGCCCGTGGGTATGGGTATGCACATGCACATAGACACATGGTGCTAAATTCAGAAAGTTGCCTTTCCCGAAGTGATCATCTTTCCAGTAGTGTATGACGGGTAGTCCATTTTCATGAACTGTCCACTGAGAAGGACAAAGTACCTGTTAGTAGGCAGGGAGAGTCTAAGGCAGTAGCTGTACATCTTTTAATGGACCTAGCTGGAGTGGTTGAAAATGGCACAAGAGCTAGGTACTCACAGTCATCTACCAGCTGGACGTTACCTTCCGCATCTGCTTCGGATGGAGGCGACCATGTGAAAACTTCAGTGCCAATTAATTCCACTGCAAAGTTAGACATGAGCTCAAATCACAGATGTTCACTGGTACTGCAAAGATACAAAGGAATAACACTTACACAGCATTATCTGCTGCTGAGAGACCAGGTAGTGACCTCCTGCACAAGCACCACAGTCATTCCAGGTGTCTGCAAAGTAGATGTAAATTTACATCTTGATTTCAAATAAGTCTGCTTAGAACAAGTGCAAATTGCCATTCAACCATTTTCCACATCAGTTCTAAATGTAGTCCCCAGTCCTCAGTAATTTGTTTCTACTTGATTAATTGAGAGCAGACCAGCTTTGTGTAGCACAGGGATAACAGGTCACGCTGTTGTCGTACCACACCGAGACAAGGCATATATAGAAACACAGATCTGCCCCATGGCCCCAGCATACTTCCTCTTGTGGTTGTGTGGGTGGCAGAAGGTGGTTAATGCTTAGTTTTCATGGTGTTGGTGCACCGTAATAACTGCAGCATCAGGACGCTGAACCAGTTTCTTTTTGGGCTGCCAGTGCATGTTTCTCCACTTTAAGGATTTTGTGACAATGGTCGATGCTATTGTCAGGAAAAACAACTACTCCTTTCCAAGCATTTTGCCTTATAAAGAATTGATGAGACAAAGAAGATCAAAAAGGGAAAATACGCCCAAAACAATAGGGGGAGAAAAAACCAAAAGGGGATAACAAGGATCAGGGCATAGGAGAGAAAAAGAAAAGTACTTGAAAAAGGAGAAGTGTAATCAATAGAAACAGGAGGAAAATGAACCTTAAGAGACATGAGACTGTATCTGGAGCCCTTCTGGAGGAACACCCCACCTCCTTAAGGCACCTCCCTGCTGTCAAAGGAGCTACAAGACTCCAACTGCACCTGAGTCTCTTTTGGTGGAGTGTTTTGTCTTTCTGCCAGCTCTACTATCTGAAATGAGGTATATCTTCATGACTTACTCTAGAGAATCGTAAAGCCATTTCTTAGTGAGCCAAATTTATTAGTGTAATCTTTGGGGTTGGTTGGTTTGTTTTTATTTAAAAGGACTGTTTCTTTTTTCTCATAGCCAAGCCAGAGAACCCTGACAGGGACCAGCAACACCATCCAGGATACTGCAGTAGAGGGAGCCACATCATCACCATCCATAATACTGTAAGTACATTGCACTTGCCTTGCTCCTCCGTGAACATCTGTCAGCCAAGTGAACTCTCACTTGCTGGGATCGAAAATGATCTGTAGAAAGAAACGTGTACTGAATGCTCAGGCCTCCTCCATCACTACAAAGGACCAATTTACTTAACCAATACAAAATCAGAGCTGTCCCAGTACAAGACATAATCAAAGACGAAGGCCGGTACACAGAACCCCACCCAAAAGGGTTTATTCTGTTAGATGGTTGTGGGTCACTTTGCCGCAGCTAACAGGTTAGATACATTTTTCAACTACTTTCCAGCAATGTTGTGTTTACCTAAATATGCATGTCTGCTGCAATGACCAAAGCTCTGAAGAAAAAGGAATGATTGCAAGAGTACGTAACATGCTTTGTATTGGTTTCACGATAGCAATTTTTCTGTTAATCTCTTCTCTTCCAGTAATATGATGTTCTGTGTGTTAGGACACTGGATACCTCCATGTGCTTCATGCAGTAAGGTAAATTGAAAGAAATAACCTAATTAGAAAAACAATTCCTAACTCCAGGTGCCAAAGGTTTAGTATCACCACCGGGTATTATTTTCTTTGAATGCAACAGTGACAGGTTAATACAATATTAATCATGGCTTTGTTACAACAGACAGAGCAAATAAAGTTGAACATAGTTACCTGCTGAATCTTGACCTGATAAGATTTTCAGGAGAAAAGGTTTTGTTTGTTTGGTTTTTTTTTAGTGTTCAAGAGACAGACTTCTAAAGGCATTTAAAGACCAAAGAATACAAACAGGAGGGTCAAATGGTGCTTTCTCCTGTCTATATGTATCTGTTTCTTAAAGGGCTTCTGTTAAGGCTGCTCACTCACTTCGGGAAATAGGGTCAGGCTTACATGTCGCTCGCATGTTTTTAAATTGTACTTGAAGTGGTTTTACTAGAGTTTGTTTTTATTGCCTGGAAATAAGCATCTTTTAAAAACAGGTTGCAGAATGTTATTGCTTCAAGACTTTCTAATTTTTTTATGTTGTTTTTATAATATTTTATGTCATTGCTGTTCAATTTTCACTTTTGCTTAATGCACAGGATGGACTAATTTTTTTCAATATCAAAGGGATGGAGGAAGAATATTTTCCTAACACTAAAAGTATAATTGAGTTCAGATTACTTCAACTTTCTGATTTTTATGCTTGAAAGTTAGATAACTGGACCAAGGATGGTTATTTTACTTTCAAAGGGAAAAGAAAATAATTTGTTTTTAAAAATTAAATGAAACCAACAGATTATAACTGTGTCCTGGGTGGTATATCAGCTATGTAAACAAAAAGCTGAAGTCACTGGGAATCACACTGCAGATTCAGGATATAGTGAGTTTGTTTATATTCTAATGACATTGTTATCATTTAAAAATAGTTACCAGCTATATGTTGAACCTAACTTTTACAATGAATTACTGCTAGAAAGATGTTACAATTTTGAGATCCTTTGCATGGTTTTATAAATTGTACTCTCATTCCCCTACATAATACATTGAGACTACAGAATCTGATTAGCCTGGTTGCTCATTATTTCCCCTCTTCCAGAGATTTTGTTAAGTTAAAACAAACCAAAAAAATCCAGTAATATTGCAGATTTTGTAACCTTTGGAGTCACTTGTAAAATTGAACAAAGCTCTAATATGAGATCACTTTTTAGGAAAATTCCAAGATTACATACTATTGTAAAGAAAAATGTGTGTGTGTGGGGGGGGGTGCATCTTTGTTGTAGTTGGTAGTATTTTCAAATCCTGCCAGTAAGTACAGTCAGTAGTGGGTTCTTACAAATGTTTTTCATTTTTGCCATGCCGAGATTGTCTTTTTCCCTGCTTACACATTTTGACACCCTTCACTTTTTGTCCCCACTTTCCCTAGTCTTATTGCTCTTGGTGAAAGGCAGGCCTGTTAATATTTGTACTGTTCAACATAACTCCAAAATTCTGTGTGGCAAACAAGAGGTCCCCTACTAACACTAAAGATTTTTTTTAATGTATTTTTATTAAGTAAAACTTAGGTGATTAGTCATTTTGAATTGTAGAGCAAGGTAACAAGAAAAACATGGAGCTAGGAGAAATTCTGCCTGACTGACAAATGATATTCCCTAGGTTTGCTAAGTAGCACATTAACGATGCATATGCATTATTAAATTCTAAAGGGTACATCAGTGGCATGTAAGTTTCCCTGAGGCATGTGGTTAGATCACTAAGTACCTGCATTTGTCTTTTGAAAGACTGATTCATACGTAGTTGATCATGATTTCATACCAGATTTACACCCTGTGCAAATCCCCCTTCTGACTGACTTTTTGGTCTGCATGTTGACAATAACCTTTTGTAACTTGGACACCTAAGAGGTTATAAGTAAAAATTATCAAAAGATGGATAATTTTGAGGCATATTCAGAGGTGACACTCTAGGCCTTTCAGATGTAAGGACAGGAAAAAAGGTATGGCACAAAACAATGCTGCTTTTAAGACGATTGATATCTAAAAGAGAATTACCGCAAATTGCCAAGTTAGATTCTAGTTCAGTTCAGTTTAATAGTATGGAAACAACACGAGCGACATGTCAGTAAGTATGTGAGACGAGCATTTTGAAAGTCTGACTTTATGCAGTTTAGAGAGGAAGTGTGAATTACTTTCAAACTAGACTTCTCTGTGCATTAATTACAACATTCTACTTTGATATTCAGAGAAGTAATAGAACACGATACTGTAGTACATACAATTTTGTTTACGATTGCAAATGAAGAGATTTGTATATAAAGTTAGCTGAAATTTGTCATACAAAAAATTAATTTGCTGATAACGCAATTTTGTATCAACTGGAACTACTTGCAAATTCACACCGGAATTTGGCCAGTAAGCTTCAGCCAACAAATACAGAAAACTCCCTAAAATGTGAAACAGTTTGTTTTAATATAATGTTTTATAATAAGGTGTGCCACTTTTTCATTTTAAAATAATATTTTATTTCAATGTTGAGTTAACTATTTAAGATGGCATGAAAGTATATTAAAATCTAATGAAATAATAATATTGGATTTCAAAACTATTTAGTTTTACCTAGCAATCATTGTTACTTTCTATTTTGATCAGGATGAAACCCCAGACTTTTCTTTTGAGTAGACCTTAAACAATTAGCTTTTAAAAATCACGTATTTGTTCAGCTTCTTTATTTAAATGAAGAATATATTTCTTTCTCCAGATTTCATTTTAGAAAATGCTCTGAGCTACCAATATACAAAATGCAGCTTGAATTAGGCTCTATCACTTACCTTCTGCTAGCAGGTACATCACATGGGAGGGGAACCTGGACTATTCCTTGCACAATGCAATTGAGGAATAAAAGGATATGACTTAAAGGTGCTTCTAATTCTGAAGCCAAATGATAAATGTGCTTAGTTCTCATGTGGTAACCCTATACGTTGATGATTTACAAGGACAAGGAGGATTTCGTGAATTATAGGAAAGATTGCTAGTGGACATAATAAGCTTGGATAAAAGCTTCCTCGTGAAAAGCTATTAAAGAAATTAAATTTCCATGGGATTGGAGGAAAGGTCCTTTCATGGCCTGAAATCTGATTACAGGATAAGAAGCAAAAGGAAAGGCAAAACTGTCACTTTTCAGGGCGGAGAAGGGTCAACAGTAGTGTCTCTCAGGAACTGGATGCGAGGCTGGTTTCATTCAACACCTTCATCAGTAACCTGGAGAAGGCGGCAGACAGCAAAATCCCCAAGTTTATGGAGATTAGCGGTCAAACAATGCACTGATGATGGAGAACTGAGTGAGGGGTCAAAAAGGTGGCAGATATGCTTCAGTGCAGATAAAAGTATAGTTAGTGTATCTAAGTCAGGCTTACACAATATTGAGTTCAAAACAGGCAGTTAGAGCACTCGGAAAAGGGCTCCTGCAGCCATCACTGGCAGGTCACTGAAATCATTGGCTCAGTGCACAGCAGCAGCTGGAAAATCAACAAAACACCATCCGGGCACCACCAGAAAAGGTCCTGGCAACAAGACAGATGACATCTCGGGGCCACCACAAAGGAACGTGGCAAACCCACAGCTTGCGCCCTGCGTGCAGGCAGATCTGGTCCCATGCACCTCAACATGGGCAGAGAGGCATTACACATGGCAATGAAATTTTCAAAGGATGGAGCCATTGCCTTGCATGGAAAGACCAAAAAGACTGGGACTGTGGTGTGAAGAGGAGAAGGTGGAGCGAGACATAACTGAGGTTTATAAAGTCACTATAAGCTGAATAGGGAACTGTTGTTCACCAAGTCTTGCAATGTGAGAGCTGAGGGTCACTCAATGAAACTAGTAGGAGATGGGTTTAAAAGAGATGAAAGATGTACTGCTCTATATAGCAAGGTCTGAACTTCTGGAACTTGCTGCCCTAGGACATTGTAGTTCTGATGATCTCAGCAAGCTCAAAAAAGGCACAGGCAAACCATCTTCAGCTCCATCAGCAGACACTAAAAGGACATACCCTCTAACATCCCCAATCCAACAGTTGTGGCTACTGAGGGAATGCACTGCAGAAAGTGGCCAGGCTCAGGTGCTCTCCTTACACGGCCTCTCCTCTCGCCAGTGCTGGAGACAAAGCATTTGGTCTGGATGGTCCCAGCAGTTGGACCCAGCAGGGATGTTTTTCTATTCTTATATGCCTAATTTTCAGTAAAGTATGGGCTGGTCGATTCCTACGGTACTAAAAGTAGCTTAGTAGAGCCGTCACCCCAGCGCAGGGTAGGTTCAGTACCAGACTAAGGGGCTTTACAAGTAGGGAGGAGAATAGACTTGGTAATTGCTTACCTTCACAGGGTTCCCACGTAGGAGCTGGGCACAGCCTAAAGGTTTCTCATGTTGCCTTTATTTTATAGGGGTGAGAACAAGCTTTTTACTGAGATTGTGTGTGAAAGTCATGGAATGACAGTGAGTAGTTTGATCATGTTCATTTTCACTATAAAGGGTGAATCTTTCTGTCAATTCTCAGAAGTCCCTTCTCGGAGACAGTGGCAGTCCCTTCTGTGGTGCTTTTTTAAATACAGAATAAACTGAGAATTAGGAAAGACACACTCCTGTCTGAGTCACCAGCCCTGTCCAAATGATAGCTCAAAGCTGTATTGTGCTGGAAAGGCTCATAACTGTGGAAGCCAATTTGAGAAGTACTGATTCCTTAATAAATAATGGTGAGTAACTCCAGTGGAAAGGGATTGGGCTGGCACAAGATACCTCCCTTCTTGGTGTAAAAGCCATCCCGCAATGTCAGATGCGTTGACTGCCTATGGGGTGCCAATACTGCCTGTAGGAGATAAAAAGCAAGTATACATTGAGGGCACAATAATATGGAAAACTAAGCCACAGAGTCTTTATGTGAGTAGGACATCCAAAACTAATCCACAAGCCTGTAGAAAAGGACAAAAAATACTAGGGTTTGTGATGAGAAATATGTGTCAAAGGCTTAGAGATCTAATATGCCTCGCTTTTCCACCGTAAAGCTTTTTGTGAGATTTCTGGAACATGAAGCCAGACACTGCTGCCAAATCTGCAGCCACAGGGGGCTCCCAAGTCATAGAAAAAAGCTCTTTATTCCATTAACTTCTTTGGATTTATAGGATTACTGTGCTGAGGACTGGCTCGAGGCTAAGCACCCTCCCACAATTCAACTGGCTGTTGAGAGAATAGTCACTGGTTGTTTTCCCCACCGAAAGAGATAGCTCTGAGAACATCACAGCTGTAAGACTTCCTACTCAAGTGCTCTCTCAATGTCTCACCCCAGCACCTCCATTCACACTCCTCTGTGCTGAGTGAAATGAGGGTTTCACGGTTTATCGACAAAGCTGAGAGATCCACGCTCAGGCAGACAAAAGCCAGGATTGCTTTGCAGAATCGAGCTACATCTTAGGGTGGAAATATTGATCTGACAAAAGGAGTACGGTGCTTCTTATAGTTTTAAAAGTAAAAAGCAAAGCAAAACAAAACCCCACACCTGAGTTGCACCTGAAGACTCACTAGCAGCCCATGCAGCACAGATCACTGCCAAAGACTCCTCTGGAACAGGTCCTCGGTTACAAGCAAACCATTGCATTTTGCAGTCTCTTCCTCTTCCACGTAGCCTCAAAGCTTGTATTGCTGTAGATCTTTGTTGCTCCACTGATACACAGTACAGATGGTTTATACATCTGAGCCAGATTCTGCTTCATTTTGGTTTTTTTCTCTTAAATTTTTCTTCTTCATTTCCTATTCCTCCAAACTGATGCACTTTCGCTCCCATTCTGTTTGCAGTTTTTATGCGTCACATTCTGCTCTTAGTTACAGTAGTAAAAATCTGGTGGTGTTGGATTGACACAAATTTAGCTGGTCAGAAGTGCTCTCCTGGCAGCTGAGCTGGGTTATTGGGGTTACTATCACCAGATAGACCCTTGGATGGATGCTACTGCCCTTGCAGTAGTACTGACTTCGGAGCTGTTGGCAGGGTTGCATGTTCAATGACTCCCTAAAGTCAGATAACACAACTCAAATCTGCATGTTCAGTTACGCCTGCAGATCTTGGAGAGGCAGTAACATCGAGGGGGAGGTGGCAATGAGCAGCTTCAGCAGTAACCTCTTACCCAACTGGAGCCACAACAGCAAGTCTGGCTATGGCCTGTTTCCTTCCTTTCTACTTTTATTGCTTGTCAATTTATTTTCCTCATTACTTAAAAAGTTCTGAACATCTTTCTCTTTCTTTCAGCTTCTTTTTTTCAGCAATGTAGCCACGGAAATGGGGCTAATGAGAGGGCAGTAAAAATAAGTAGAAATGCATACACATACGGATATATTTCTGTTCCTATTTGTATTCCAGATACTTTACCATGACTTCTTTCTTCAGTTCTATTTTCTTTTAACTCCCTGTTAATGTTTTCTTTATTCTGCAAGCCAATATTATACCAAAGGTTATATTAAGTTCACTGTGGGATAGAGACCTCAGTCAGTTAAATGTCATAGTTACTTCTAGTAAATCAGAAATGTGCGTATTTTCGGTCCCTTGAGAATACACTGTCAGATCACAAATATTCAAACCAACTACTGTTATGTGATTAGCAGCCAAGCAATTAAAACAGCTTTGCCCAAAGAGGAAAAAAAACACTTAAAAACACTTAAAAGCCTTTATTAATTACAAAAATACTTAAATGATTTAACAGATGAAAATAGTAACAAAGACCACAAAGCCAGATGATGCCTCCAGTTATACCACATAAATGAGTTTAAAAAATGGAAATGAGCCAATTCTGTAAACCGAGAGTAAAGCAGGCTGATAACGTTATGGCTCAAAGGGAAGAATGGGCTTCATTAATTCTAGTTTTCTGCAGAGTCCCGGCTTTTTTCTCCATCTAGCTGTAACTGCATAACTGTTCATCACAGTTTTCTGACAGATTCAGCTCTTTCCCTTATCCCCATGTGTACTTCCAGGGCTCTTTACACAGAAAAATAATAGTTTACCAAGCTATGCAACATTCATGAACTTTCAACATTACTTTGCATTACATCCACATATTACATCCTCTTATTAAACGACATTCCCAATACACGGTGGATGGAATAAGATAATTCAGAGCCCATACGTATTGCCAACAAGCCTTCTATGGCTCCGTGCTCAGTAGCCTTCTGCCATAGTCCTACTTAACCAGTGAAAGTTGCAGTGGAAAACAGGAACGTTTTCTTTTTGTAAGAGAGGAAGCAAGAGCAGCAGGATAACCTGTAATATCTACATTAATTTGCAGGGCACAGTGACTTAATGAGTAGGCAGGGCTTACCACAATTATCTGTTCCTGCCTTTTCACTACTTTTTGCAAGGGTGGTTGTCACTAGCTTCGCTGGGACCTTGGATTCAGGGATAAATACGAAATGAAGATGCATACTGGAGTTCACACTCTTTAGAGCGCATTTCAGGCTCTCAAGCATACCACATTGCATCAGTCTCTTTAGAGGTCTTGTTTCAGGCCCTCACACAGATGATACTGGATCAATTTTGTATTTTAAAGTTTTTCTTTTTCCTTTAAAGCTTTCTGTAAGGGCAAGAAACTTGCTGGGGTTTTTTTTTATGAAAATGCAGATTCTGATGTAATCGTATGGCACTGTGAGCTGAAGCCCAAAATAACTGTATTATACTGCCTTGGTCATAAAATTACTGAAGGATTTACAGTATTCCCTAAATGTTCCTACAGAGAAACAGCATTACTAGCACAAGAGCTAACATTATTGTAAGTCATTTAAACCATACAGCGATTACAAAACTGGGTAAAGTCTCCTGTATGCGACACACTGTGTCAACTCAGATGCTTCTGAAGCATTTCAGTTCAAGGAACCCCAGACTGGCAACCGTGGGATGGTCCCCTCTTCACAGGGGACGTTTCTTAGGCAACCTGGTAGGTCATTGTCCTTTCATGCTCTACGACAACATTGAGAAGAAAAAAAGAATCATGCCATTATAGAAAACCTAAGCCTTTCTTTGCAGTATACCTATGGAGACTTTGATTGCCTGGATGGTATTCTGCGCATGCCCACCGGTGTCAGGAGTTCAAGCTGCCTGGCATGTTCAGTGAAGCAAGAGACCAAAGGTTTCTAGCAACACAACATTCACTCTCCTTTGTTTTTGCATGATGCTCACAAATGCTATCCCACATCAAGGAAGCACCTACCAAAAGTATATTTTTAAATTTTTTTAAGTGGAAGGACTCTCTAGTTCTTTCAGATTCAAACCTGGTATTAATGAGTGCTGATAGTTTGACTTTGCCAGAACCGGTGTTCAGATTCATAGAATCATAGAATGGTTTGGGTTGGAAGGGACCTTAAAGAACATCTAGTTCCAACCCCCCTGCTATGGGCACGGATACCTTCCACTAGATCAGGTTGCTCAAAGCCCCATCCAACCTGGCCTTCAACACTTCCAGGGATGGGGCATCCACAGCTTCTCTGGGCAACCTGTTCCAGTGCCTCACCACCCTCACAGTAAAGAATTTCTTCCTAATATCTGATCTAAATCTACCCTCTTTCAGTTTAAAACCGTTACCCCTCATACTATGACTACACTCCCTGATAAAGAGTCCCTCCCCATCTTTCCTGTAGGCCCCCTTTAGGTACTGGAAGGCTGCTATAAGGTCTCCCTGGAGCCTTCTCTTCTCCAGGCTGAACAACTTCAACTCTCTCAACCTACGCTCATAGGAGAGGTGCTCCAGCCCCCTGATCATCTTTGTGGCCCTCCTCTGGACCTGCTCTAACAGGTCCATGTCCTTCTTATGTTGGGGGCCCCAGAGCTGAACACAGTACTCCAGGTGGGGTCTCACAAGAGTGGAGTAGAGGGGGAGAATCACCTCCCTCGACCTGCTAGCCACACTTCTTTTGATGCAGCCCAGGATGCAATTGGCTTTCTGGGCTGCGAGCGCACATTGCTGGTTCATACTCAGTTTTTCATCCACTAATACCCCCAAGTCCTTCTCTGCAGGGCTGCTCTCAATCCACTCATCACCCAGCCTGTATTTGTGCTTGGGATTGCCCCAGCCCATGTGCAAGACCTTGCACTTGGCCTTGTTGAACTTCATGAGGTTCGCATGGGCCCACCTCTCAAGCCTGTCAAGGTCCCTCTGGATGGCATCCCTTCCCTCCAGTGTGTCAACCACAGCACACACTTGGTGTCGTCAGCAAACTTGTTGAGGGTGCACTCAATCCCACTGTCCATGTCGCCGACAAAGATGTTAAACAACACCGGTTCCAATACTGACCTCTGAGGAACGCCACTCATCACTGCTCTCCACTCAGACATCGAGCCATTGACTGCAACTCTTTGAGTGCGACCATCCAGACAATTCCTTATCCACCAAGTGGTCCATCCATCAAATCCATGTCTCTCCAATTTAGAGACAAGGATGTCATGCAGGACAATGTCAAATGCTTTGTACAAGTCCAGGTAGATGATGTCCATTGCTCTTCCCTTATCCACCAACACTGTAACCCCGTCGTAGAAGGCTACCAAATTTGTCAGGCACTATTTGCCCTTAGTGAAGCCATGTTGGCTGTCACCAATCACCTTCTTATTTTCCATGTGCCCTAGCATAGTTTCCAGGAGGATCCACTCCATGATCTTGCCAGGCACAGAGATGAGACTGACTGGCCTGTAGTTCCCTGGGTCTTCCTTTCTTCCCTTTATAAAAATGGGGGTTATGTTTCCCCTTTTCCAGTCAGTGGGAGCTTCACCGGATGGCCACAACTTCTCAAATATGACGGATAATGGCTTAGCCACTTCATCCGCCAGTGCCCTCAGGACCCATGGATGCGTCTCATCAGGTCCCATGGACTTGTGCACCTTCAAGTTCCTTAGATGGTCTCGAACCTGATCTTCTTCTACAGTGGGCAGTTCTTGATTCTCCCAGTCCCTGCCTTTGCCTTCTGTGACTTGGGTAGTGTGGCTGGAACGAACGCTTGCCATTGAAGATGGAGGCAAAAAGTCATTGAGTACCTCAGCCTTCTCCATATCCCAGGTAACCAGGTCTCCTGTTTCCTTCCAGAGAGGGCCCACCTTTTCCCTATTCTTCCTTTTATCACCAACGTACCTATAGAAGCTTTTCTTGTTTCCTTGTTCAGATTCTTAAACTATATTATCTTTATTTTACATTGCATTGCACAAAGTCATTTCAGTTTAACTATTTCTGGGATGTGGGTTAAAGAACTTGTAAGGGGTAATATATCAACCACAATGTAGATTGTTCATCACCTAAAAAAAGAAGTATAAGTTGTATGGGTGGGAAAAGTGATTTGGTTTAATATTTTACAGAACAGAACAGGTCTAATTCTCTTAATACTTTACATTTATAGAATCAACTTTGAAATAATAATTTCCCTCTATAGTAAATCTCTGATACTTGTTTCTATTTTGTTATCCGCTAAGAAGGAATTACTGGCTAGGTCTTGTAATAGTTTAATTCATGATATAGTTCAAGCTTTTTGTAAGGGTGCTGTGCTACTTTTGCAAAAATAATTTAGAGACAGAGTTGGTAGCCAATCTGTGTGTCAGACAAAGCAAATAAATGTAGTTAGCACATAAAAATTACTCACCCAATGAGTCCAAACATGTTTTTTAAGGGTTGCATTTTATACTCACAGGGAATTTTTGGAGCTAGTATTTTTAGTCTTCAGGTAGCTTCCACTGGACAGAGAGAATCCCTCACTGTTTGGGTTTGCTAGGCCTGGCTCATATTCCCGGAACAGAATTTGAATAGCATCATAATAAAGCAGAATTTGTCAGTTGCCAGTTGGATACAACAGGATTTATAATGGGAATAAATCACACAAAAAAAAAAAAGTAAGCACCAGCAAATAACAAATTTGAAAATGCTCTCTGAGAGTTATTAATATGAATTGCTAGATCAAGAGAATATGATTGCATGCATCTGATACCTCTTAGTCCTTAATTGCTTTTCATTAAATCAGTTGTTTTGGAGCTCACTATACCTTCTCAGATTCTCAGATAGCTGCCGCATGAGTTCTAATAAGTCTGAGTTCGTAAGTAACTTATTAGGGTTAGTCTTGCTTGCCAAAAGCTTAAAAACTTATAGAAATACTCTGGTAGATAACTTCTAGCAGTGGGAAGCTCTTCACTCTCTGAAACCTGTGCGATGGTCATGAATATCTGTTGTAGTTTTGTGACTATCAGTGCTACATTTGCTTGTCTTGCCCAGCTGGGTCTTTTTCCAATCTGTAAGTAGACTGAGATTCAGGGGCAAAAAAATTTCCAGAGGCACTGGGAAAAAAGCTCCCATTTTCTGAAGTATCAAGATCTACGTTATGAAAACTGAGCAGGGAGCTATAACCGTGATTCCCCTCCCTCAGCCTTTGTTTATAACATTTCCAGTGTTAGAGCTGGACCTTGTGCAAGCAGAGCAGGAGAAAATCGATTTTGAAATACAGTATGAGATGGTGCAAAGCCCTTTGGACACAGCACATAAAATAAAAGGATTTTATTCTTCCAGGAGACAGCAAAACTACTTAGATCTGCAAATCCTGCACATTCATCCAGCTTTCTGCTCTCAGGAGAATGGTGGATACCCATGTCGTGCCCTGGTGTGGAGTTGGGACACGGCTGGACCCGAGAGCTCTGCAGCTCTCTGGGATCTCACAGCCGCAGATGGCGCACCTGTAAGGGTTACCATTCTTTCGAACAGTTTTTCTCTTGCTACAATAAATCTTGTGATTTTCAGGGAAATCTAGTTTAACTTCACCCAATGAATTTCTTTCCCTGTAAACTGTCACAGAGTAAAGCTACATTGTTTTCCCTGCTTTTCAATGTTCTTGTATTTCTCACTCTGATTATTTCAGGTTTTTTCAGCACCAAGTGTTTTAAAACACCAGTAGTAGTACTGTTGGTCTAAGAGAAGCACCGAGGGTGACAGGGAGAAAAAATATGTTTTATCAGATAGACGTGGAAAAACAGATAATCTTTCAGGCAATTAAAAACGGGCTGAGTGTTTTAATGAAATAATAATTTAGGTCTCCCCTGAGAACCCAGGATGACTTGAAACAAGCTGTGTTTTTAGTCACTCATGAATTTAAACAGCATAAAGAGGCTTTGAGCAATCCTAACACGTTAGCCCCTGTCATCCTAAACCTTCATTTTCCACTGCAGGATGATTACTATCCTTTTTACTCCTCAATGTTCACTTACTTATTAATTACCTGGCATCCTTTCCCCATGATTCTATCCTCTTTGCCTGATTTTATTCCTCCTATAGACTAAAAATAAGCACAGTCCTTATATATGACTTGCCTCTGTTTCTTAAAGTTAGTCTGATAAAAGCATACTTAATATGTGCAATAAATTATTTTTACAAAACATTATTTTAGCTTTACATTTTTCAAATTATGTTCATAAATGTGCCCATTTTGCTGCTTTATTTCTCTTGCCTTTATTATCTCCTCACCTCTGAGGTCAGTGTGTTTTCTTAGAACGGCTCAGTCTCTCTGCCTATACATAATGTACCACTGCGTTTCAGCAGCTTCAAACCTTTACATTTAAAAATAATAAACTCTCAGAGATACAGAATGGCTTTCAGCAAGAGAAATATCACTGGAAACTGAAGATTTTTATCTACAAAGGAGATGCAACACCAATTTAAATGTCTCATGCACTCTTGTATCCATTGTGCCTCAGCCCTGATCTTTTAGATTGGAATTTACAGCTAATGGACTGCATGATAACTTTTGATTTTCCAAAGGTATCTAGAGGTGACTATCTCAAGGCCCATGCCAGGAACCATCAGTCACTCAACTTTTACAAGGGCTAATGGCTTACAGACACCTGACTTTCAACTGTAGGAACATGATATTTTAAACTGCTGCCTTTCTTGTCCATTCAAATTCTTATCCCTATCAACTGAATGTATGTCCATTAATCAACAAAACACACAGGATGAAAAATTATTATTTTTCCTTCTGCCTCTTTTGCAGAATCAAGTCCATTTGTCTTATGCTTGCAGGCTCTAGACAGTTTAATGAAGTGTTGACGTGTACTAATGATAGGCAGAGAACTGCAGCACTTCTGTTCACAGGGTTACTGCCTCCTCGTTCAGATTGAGGAGATCAGCATACTATAGCTAGGATTTTAAACTACTACAGGCAAAATACAGGACATTTTGAAGCAGACTCTTCAGAATTTTTGAGCACTGAGAAAAAAGGAATTAATATACTACAGGGATTTTACACATTTTTACAATATGTGTAATGTCACCTGTGATAAAAAGCAGCAATAAAGATATGAGGCAATAGGTGTCTGTAGTACCTTACAGAAGAATTAAAAACCATCAGTTAAAGTCCTGAGGTTTTCTCAATCCGATTCCACTGTTCCAGCCAGTTTGTAGAGCTTTGCCATCCATAGTGTCACAACGGCTACAAAGAAAACATGTTATAAACATAAGAGGCATGATTATTAAAATAAATAGCTGGATGGGCTAAATTATGCTGCTTCTCCTAGCTGCAAATGCAACATATACCAATCCCAAACTTGTGTAAACTCCTCGACACACAAAGATCAGGTACAGATTGGTTTTGGATCAATGTCAGAAAATCTAGACTTTGATTATACATAATTTTTTTGACCAAGAAGTTGTACAAGAATTTGTGTATCAGATGCAATTTTATGTAAGAATTTCAGTTTGCTACTAAATTTTGCTGAAGCGAAACACTGACTCCCAGGAATTATTTGGATGGCAGGTAACATGGGCTTATATTGAGAAGTAGAAGTTAGTGGATGATCTCTTTTAGTAACCTTTTATGAAGCTCTTCAGGGAGATTTTCTCTGCATAGAACTGCCCATAGGAAGCAGCTTGTTTTTAGCAGAACTGTGCACTGCCAGCAAAGTGCTTGTGCTGCAATCACAACACTTGGACGAAGCAAGAAGACAGATTTAAAGTTCTGAGTCATGTGAAGAGGCTTGTGTCCCTGCATGTTTCTTTCTTGCCACTTGTATTTGTGAAGAGTAAAAACTACATCATAGCTTAACCACAAAAAGGCTATGTAGCACTTATTCAGGATTGCCAGGTACTTTGTTATTTTTCATGAATTGGAAAGTGTCTTTGCCTCCAGCAGAGCATGTGGCTTGGAGACCGTTATCCGCAGTCACTTATGGACACCCCACACTTATAGAAACACTGTTGTACTTTGCAAGGAATGAAACAGCACGTCCTCTCCTTCTATTCTGCTGCCAGAAGCAAATTTTGCTTACTTCCCACTCTGGTTACCAGACCAAGGCAGAGGCCTGCAAGGCGGAGGACTTGGAACAACCAAGAGAAAAAGATACTACTAAGCTAGGTTTGCTTTACCAGGCCTACCACCTGAAGAGTCAAAAGTCAGCTAGTTAAACACTGCAAGTGATGCTTTAGAAAGGATGAGAAGAAGTTCATCCCCATGCATTGTTGCCACTGGGATGGAGTGACTCATCTTCCCCAAACCCATGCAGGAGCTCTGCCCTCATGGAAGCATACAGGATGTAGAGATCTGGCAAGAAGGTGTGATAATTTATTAAAAGTCTTTGTCAGAAGCCCTGCTCTGCCTTCCAGACACTCTTCATTTACTATCGGATAGTATTCACTAAAAGGCAATGTCAAAAGGAGGTCAAGTGTTTTACCATACTGCAGAGGTGACACACATTAGTTAGTAAGAGGCAGCGTACACAAACTTAGAGCAGCAGAAGCTCTGCAAGTATTGTGCACTTTTCCTCTCCTAGGAGACAATATTGTCCCTGACAGTAAATATAAATGCCCTCCCCCTCAGCTCCTCCTCCATATCTGCTCTCCTGCTCTGAATTCTCTTCCTTTCTAGCTTTCCTATTGATGATTTTTTTTTTCTTTCCTCATAAAACCCAAAAGCCCATGTCTTATACAAGCTGGCCTACTTCAGTGCCTTCACAATGAAACTGAAGGCTATGAGGACAAAATTACACATTTTAGGAAGTTTTGAAAAATAACTTTGACAGTTAAAATGCCATTGCAACATAGCACTTAATTGCCTCATATCTTCCCCAGCACCCCTTGACTAGGACATACTTGACAGGTGAGATCCAATAGAATCATAGAATCATTTATGTTGGAAAAGACCTTTAAGATGATCGAGTCCAACTGTTAACCTAGCACTGCCAAGTCCACCACTAAACCGTGTCCCTAATTGCCACATCTATACTCTTTTAAATACCTCCAGGGATGGTGACGCCACCACTTCCCTGGGCAACCTGTTCCAATGCTTGACAACCTTTTCAGTGAAGAAATTTTTCCTAATATCCAATTTAAACCTCTCCGGGTGCAACTTGAGGCCATTTGCTCTTGTCCTATTGCTTGTTACTTGGGAGAAGAGACCGACACCCACCTCGCTACAACCTCCTTTCAGGTAGTTGTAGAGAGCAATAAGGTTTCCACTTAGCCTCCTTTTCTCCAGACTAAACAACTCCAGTTCCCCCAGCTGCTCCTCATAAGACTTGTGCTCTAGACCCTTCACCAGTTTCGTTGCTCTTCTTTGGATGCGCTCCAGCACCTCAACGTCTTTCTTGTAGTGAGGGGCCCAAAACTGAACACAGTATTTCAGGTGCAGCCTCACCAGTGCCGAGTACAGGGGGATGATCAGTTCCCTAGTCCTGCTGGCCACGCTATTTCTTATACAAGCCATGATGCTATTGGCCTTCTTGGCCACCTGGGCACATTGCCGGCTCATATTGAGCAGGCTGTTGACCAACACCCCCAGGTCCTTTTCTGCCGGGCAGCTTTCCAGCCACTCTTCCCCAAGCCTGTAGCATTGCATGGGGTTGTTGTGACCCAAGTGCAGGACCCGGCACTTAGCCAGTAAACTCTGTTTCCAAAGAAACATATCTTTCCAAAGAAACCTTATACATCACCAACACTAAGAAAATACTTAGAAAGTGGAGTAAAAAGATAAAGTGGAGTTTCATTTCATCAGCCTTCTCCCTCTGATGAGTTTCTGGGATGGAAGCTGAGTTCAGCGTGATGCACCTACTAGTTGTCTCACTCCTAATCTGCACGTATTTGCTTTGACACTTGATCATTTCCTTGAAGGGAAGAATGGTTATACTTTCTCCTTCCCCAGTTTTTTCCAGGACTGAACAGGTTTCAGTATTGAATCCACAGATACAGATTTGCTACTTGGACCCACAGAGGATGATTTCAGCAAATGCCTGCTGTGAGGCCTCCTGCTCTTTTAAGGATACGTGGCCAAAGAAGGCTGAGTGAAGCAGGTTTTTGTCTTACTTCTATCCTGCTAACTGCCAAATGTGTTTTTAGCAATATGTCTCTGTGGCCCTGCCAACTTCATTCTTAGTGAGATCCTAATACATGCTGGCTATTGCCCTGGGACTGTGGTTTCTGCTTTCAGGCTGATTCTGCTTGTCTGCTAGAGCCTGACTATGGGGAAATGAATCTTGCTGTCTCAATGGCAGGTTGACAGTTTTTCAAGCACTTCTTGAACCTGATTCAGACAGAGCTTACCAGTGGGACAGCTTACACTGCTCCTGCCAGCAAGGGAAACCCGATGTGTTTCTTGCACCCTGGGCCAGATCCCTCCTGGGCATTCATCTCCTGTGCAGTGAAGACCTACTGCTTTCCCCTGGGCGGACAAATGGTAGGGTCATAGCCAAGGCAGAGTAAGAAAGGTATGCCCCCTGCACCCATATGAGAGGTATCAAAAGGAGGCAAATACACCAGAATTTCTGTAATTCCTGCTGCCGCTGCTGTCTACACAGCAGGCTGAGCAGGCAGTAATGGCAGCGAAAAGGTAGGAAGGCTGGGGGCCAGAAAGAGGGAGGGGAGGAAGAGAAGAAAGTGGGAGATGTGGAGGTGCCACATCTTCTTCCCCACGCTCTGGTCCTGTGCCCAAATATCATCCATCCTCACATGTTCCCACTGCAAGTAAAAGTAGGGTGAATATGGTGCATCCAGGCTGCACAGCCCAAACATGGCTTTGATTTTTCCCTTCCTTCCACCACATACTCAAACTCATTCCCAGGCTGGGCCGAGGGACACAACTGGCTGGGTCAGGCAGCCTGAGGCAAAGGGGCTGTCCCTGGGGTAGCCCTGTGTTTTCATCCCAGCTCTTTCACAACACCTGGGTGTTGTATTGGGTTCAAGAAATGCAGGACGTGGTAAATTATCATTGTTAGAATATAAGTATATAGTTTATATATAGTCTAGTTTAGCTAGTCTATAGTTTAGCGTATAGAAGTGACCATTATAGGCAGCTCAGGTCAACTTTGTTTTAGTTAGTCTGGTTGGCAGTTACGGGATCAGAAAATATCAGAGGAACAAGACAGAGAACTGAGGCTTCCATGGGCAGAAGGGTAGGAAAAACAACCTGAGTACCAAGCAGCTGACAAACATATATTTTACTTAAATTGAGATGTTCCAATCATAATCCAAATGCCTTTTATAGTTTGAGCTATTTCATAGCCTTGAGTTGGATAATGAAAGAGAGGGCTGGCGCTCTGATTGTATCCCTCTGACCCTGAACAGTGCTCATGCAGAAGTTTCTGCCCACAAATTTCCAAACTCTTCTTGAAATACAGTCATGGAACTTAGATAAGGCAAAACAGTGTCAAAATAGGTAGTATGCTTATTAGCATTTCTTTGACATAATCTCTACTCTTGATTTTATGTATCTACCTTTCTTCTTTTACATTTGCTTTTATTTTCTTTCTGTATTCACAGAATCATAATTTGCATACAGCAGTTCAGCACAGGACTGCCAGTGTCACATCTCTATCGCATTGTTCTTTATTTACCCATTCTGCTGCATGATTAGACAGCGGACGATTTTTTTACCTGTTGCCATGAAAACCTCATCTTTGGGGATAATTCCCTGAACTCTTGATTTTTCCGCTTGTACCTGGAATTCCACACCAAGACTGGCAGAGGGCTCTGATGGCTCCTGAGCTAATGCAGACAAAGAAGGCCAAGTGGGGAGGAACAGATGGGCTTCAGGGGGTGGGGAAGTACCCAGTCCATCAGTCTATTTAACACTTGCAGGCTTAGGACAGAGTTTGTTTCATTACTTTTTTTGTTCTGCTAGGCTTTCAGTGCATTAGTGCTGCTTTCCTGTGCCCAAGAGACTCTTTCCATTAGGATGCTTCATATCTTGAATCATAAGACAAGTCAGAAGTGCCTTACTGACCTTTCCCCAGCCAGGGCTGCAGTATGCTTCCCCCATTTTCTCATCAAATCCATGCTAGAGGCAGCTTAAGCATGTTTCAGAGCTGAATGAAATGTGTGCATCCTTTGCAGTCCTTAGCTAATATCTAAATGATTAAACTATAGCTTGTAGTTTTCTGGGACTTGACGGATCTCACAAAGTCCTCAGCAGCTGTAACTTCCCACTGCTGAGTCAGTAGCTGCCATGAACCTTCCTGGGATTAAATCTCCCTGAGTGGATCTTCCTAATTTTAGATTTGCATATTAAACAAAGACCCAGAAGCAGGCTGCACTAAAGGCGACCTGCAGAAAAAGCACTGAATCCTCTCTAATAATCTGTAATCCTTATATTTGTGGATTGAGTTTTTCTGGCCAAAATTCCCATAGCTTTAATGCTATGACACTGGCTCCTGGACTGTGTACAGAGATGTGTTAACTACATTTTCTGTAACATCCATCATGTGCTGCTGCTAGCTCTGTTGTTTTTGCCTACCAGTACAGATGTTCCCTGAGCTTATCAGGAAAGTACTTAATACTTTTTCACTGCTCCCTGCTTGCTTGTATCAACCTCCTCTTGTATTACGTTCTTCCTTTAGTCTTTTATTAGTTGTACTGGGAAGACTGTTTTGACAATTTGCAAGATTTGGATTTGCTTCCATTTTACAATGCCATGTTTTCCTGGATGACAATTCCTGCAAATCCATGGACAAGTTATTTGTGTGGAGAGATAGGTCCAGGAAGGCTATTCCAGACATCCCTTGCCTCGTGATGAAGCTATCTTTTTCAAAATGCAGTGATATGCAACACTTGTGCTCTACCCAAAACCCCTCCAGAAGGCATGTTGGTCCCTGGCTTATAGAAGCATACCCCTTAGCTGCAACTGTCTTAGCATGGGATCAAGTATCCCAAGTCTCCATTCAGATCTTACATCTTCTCCTTTATTGAGCTCAGCCTTATTGGGAGGCAATGCACATCTTCCCGATACTAACCTGCTTCTTTGCTGCAGAGCACAGGTTGTTGAGAAATTGTACTCTCTGCCTGCATGTGCCATCACCACTGGAAGTGATCGTGGGCTTAGGAGTGGAAATGTTATTTGCAAGCCATTTAACTCGCTGCTTACAGCCTCCCATTTGTCAAAGGTCCACACCATGTGGCCAGAACAGGCAGTGGCTGAAGGTGCCCTCAGATAATACTTCTTTCTCTGTGCCCAAAGCCTTTGTGGAGTTCGCTTCCTTCCCCAGCTTTCACTTTGATTGCTGTAATCTCACCTGTTTCACAGTTTGATGTCACATCTGGAGAAACAAGCAAATCAAAGAGAATCAGCAGAGCTCTGGAAAACCTCAGGTGGCAAAGTTGGAAGTTTGAGTCACATAAATAGTTAGGCAAAATAGGTCAGGGAATCATAGAACCATAGAATATCTCAAGTTGGAAGGGACCCATAAGGATCATCAAATCCAACTCCCGAAAAGGGGAGGGGAAAGAGGAGAAACGCATGTAGTTTGGCATCTGTGATAGATTTCCATATGCAAAAAGCAGGGTCCAGACTCACACCCACCAGCAGCCTGCTGAGTGCCAGATATTTGTCCTTGAGCATTGACTGAGCGCCCCAGCGCTGAAGGTTAAAGCTAGACATGTTTATGGGTGGATGCAGATCTTTCTGAGGCACTTGCTGGAACCAGATGAAGCTGCCTGTGTCAGCAAAACCTCTGTGTCCCCGTGCTTGAGGATGCCATACAAGGTGCCTCTCAGCTCTTGGCTGAGTTGCGGGGAAGGGTCCTACTGTAATGACCATTCGCTTTGAAGAGTCCTGCCCCAGTGGCACCGTGCACTGTCCCTTCCTGACTTGGATGCCAAACTGTCATTTCTTCTCTGTTCCTTTCCCTTTGCCTCTAGTCGAGTCCTATCCTTGTTTTTCGGCAGAAGCCCTGCAGCAATCAGGCATGTTTATTTTGGCAGTACCACGCAGAGTTTGCACAGAGCCCGCTTCCTGCCTGCCTACTTGTATTTTTTTTTTAAGCAGGTCATGACAAAGTGGCTAATCCAAAATCTTTCAAGGACAAAGTGGTGGGGCAGGAGGTTATGACGTGCTGCAATTATTCCACAGCTGAGTGTAGGTAGGCCACAGAATAACTACAGCTTTTGTAACCAGGCTTCATTTCCATGTTTTTAAACTGAACTCCTGCATTGGTAATGTTTTGAAGATAATGACCTTTAGGGTTTTATTAGATTTTTTTGCTTGGAGCAGGGAAGGGATTTATTTCATTTCACTGTTGCTGTGTAAATGTTGTAATGCATGATATTTTATAAATATTTCAGTAGGAAAGTTATTATTTAAAAAAAGGGTCATTTCTACAACCATTTTCCAGAACAGTAAAGAGTGTACTTTCAGCAACAAGTAACAAAAGCACCAAGTACAGACAACTGAGTTAGTTAGTTAAGAAGTCTCTCTTCATGTCAAATAAAAAGTTGTTATCTTTCTAAAAGGTCTCTTGACTGCCGGTAGTGCTTATTTCAGCTTATTTCAGCTGACGGTAATAGCAGTTTTGTAAACATAACTTAATTCTATCCAAATACTTGGCTATGTAGGGCCAGGTCACAAGGAATGCCGAAAATTTTCTGTGTTCCTATGACAGTCAATAAAATTAAGAGGCATTTATCTCCTTTTGAAAACTGGACCTTGAACTCTCCCACATGCAAATTTGCTCCAATTTTTCTTTTCATCTTGAGGATGGGTCATCTAGCCAGTGTCAGCTTGAAGAGTGCCAGCAACAAAGCAGTATAATTTATCAATAATAAGACTTAAAAGGTCTCTTATAATGAGGCTAATCCTGGAAGCATCCTACTCTGATGGAAGCATGCTATACTCATCTCCTGTAACAATTTGGAGATCAAAAGTGGTAGCCTAGGTGCACGCTGCATCATGAGCAATGGCTTTGATTCCAGAAATGCAGAGCTTGGAGCACTTTTTTGTTGCAGCTCTCTGGCTTTATGTGCAGGATCTCCAGCGTGAAGGCTGGCAGGGAGACATCCTGCCCTGGCTCGTGCTTTCTGTGTTAGAAACGGATGTCTGTCAGCCGAGTTGTTTTCTCTTGTAGCAGCAGTGCTAAATGCATCTCTTCCCCAACAATTTCTCTTGGACAGAAGATTTCAGTGTGAGAAAGAGGGGTGCTCCTGCAGTATCTGCTCATCTAATTGCTTGTAGGAGTCAGAAATGCTCTGTGTATCTTCTCCTTTATTTTCCAGCCCCCTCCTTTTACAGTGAGCTAATCCCCGTTCCAGGAGGCCATTTCATCCACTTTAATTACCTCTTGAGCAAAAGTTCTGCCCTGACATCCTACAGGCATAATGGCTTGGGGAAATCTCTTAAACTTCTTGTCCTGAGCCTCCTCCCATGAGGTCCAGTTAGCTGTGCTCCGGATAAAGGGTAACTATCACTTTATCCAACTGTAAAGTTTAAAACAACAATTTCCAGAAGTGCATGGCTCAAGGAAAAGGAATTGAGGCCTAAAAATGTAGATGTAAAACAACAAATAAAAATAAACAGGATTTGAGCTGGAAGTCTTCCCTGCATAGATTTTCAATTCAATTTTGCTGCAAGAGAAGTTACTGGAACAGAGATCTGTAATTAAGATAAATTGTCGGGGGGGGGCGGGAGTTTTCAATAGTTTATGCCTGAATTAAAAAAAATGCTCCTTGCCTGGGCAGCACTGATTCCAACACTTCCTGTCTTTGAGGTTTTGTAATCTGAATATTCTTCTAAATAGATAATTTAAGTTTACGTTCCTGGAATGCATGTCCTTTTCTTAAAATGAGGTACACGAAATGCCGTTGATAATACCTTGAGCCACAATTAGAGTTTGACGATTACTCCTCAGCACAGATCTCTGTCCCTTGAAAAAACAGATTAAATAACAGTGAGGGTGGGTGGCTGCTTAGAGGAGTAAGGGAAAAGGAGTAACACAGAGCAAAGATACAGGATGAAGGAGTTGGCATCTTTTTCATTTAGTTTGTTGGTGGATTGCTCCAAACAGAAATCCTTCAATGATGCAGTTTTCTCTACACATTGCTGTATTGGGTTTGCGTGGCAAGGTTTTGGTAGCGGGGGGGGCTATAGGGGTGGCTTCTGTGAGGAGCTGCCAGAAGCTTCCCCTATGTCCGATAAAGTTAATGCCAGCGGGTTCCAAGACGGACCCGCCGCTGGCCAAGGCCGAGCCCATCAGCAACAGTGGTAGCACCTCTGTGATAGCGTATTTAAGAAAGGGAAGAGAAGTTACAGGGGAGTAGCAGCTGCAGCCAGAGAGAGAGGAGTGAGAAGATGTGAGAGGAACAACTCCGCAGACACCAAGGTCAGTGAAGAAGGAGGGGGAGGAGGTGCTCCAGGTGCCGGAGCAGAGATTCCCCTGCAGTCCGTGGTGAAGACCATGGTGAGGCAGGCTGTCCCCCAGCAGCCCATGGAGGTCCACAGTGAGCAGAGATCCACCTGCAGCCTGTGGAGGACCCCACGCCGGAGCAGGCGGATGCCCAAAGGACACTGTGACCCCATGGGAAGCCTGCGCTGGAGCAGGCTCCTGGCAGGACCTGCGGCCCCGTGGCCCCGTGGAGAGAGGAGCCCACGCTGAAGCAGGTTTGCTGGCAGGACTTGTGACCCCGTGGGGGACCCACGCTGGAGCAATCTGTTCTGAAGGACTGCACCCCGTGGAAGGGACCCATGCTGGAGCAGTTCGTGAAGAACTGTAGCCCATGGGAAGGACTCACGTTGGAGAAGTTTGTGAAGGACTGTCTCCTGTGGGAGGGACCCCACGCTGGAGCAGGGGAAGAGTGTGAGGAGTCCTCCCCCTGAGGAGGAAGGAGCAGCAGAAACAACGTGTGATGAGCTGACCCAAACCCCCATTCCCCATCCCCCTGCGCCGCTCGGGGGGGGAGGCGGTAGAGAAAATCAGGAGTAAAGTTAAGCCTGGGAAGAAGGGAGGGGTGGGGGGAAGGTGTTTTAAGATTTGGTTTTATTTCTCATTATCCTACTCCGTTTTTGACTAGTAATAAATTAAACTAATTTTTCCCCAAGTCGAGTCTGTTTTGCCTGTGACGGTAATTGGTGAAGTGATCTCCCTGTCCTTATCTCGACCCACGAGCCTTTCATTTTATTTTTTCTCCCCTGTCCAGTTGAGGAGGGGAGTGATAGAGCGGCTTTGGTGGGCACCTGGCATCCAGCTAGGGTCAACCCACCACAATTGCCTAGGGACTACTTCTCAAAGCAAGAGTGATCTTTGACAGCACCCTGTGATACTGGTGAGATGGAAAGGAGCCAACTGGGAAAATGAACTATTTATGCCTGCCTCCGAAGAAGCTCCTACTTTTTCACTTTGACTGGGGATCTCCTAAATCCCTTTGGGACAAGTTGAGAATTAGGTGCACCACTTCAGGGAAAATGGCACCAACATATGAAACACAGAGCTCTGAAAAGATGCACGTGATATTTCAAGCATTTTTGGTTTGGTTTCTTTGTTTCTTTTCTTGACTGTATTCCACTGCATGTAAATGGGACACAGCTATATCCAACCTGTTGGAAGTGGCTCTCATAACTGTATTTTTCCATACTGTATCAGTTACATCATTCTCTCATGCAGCTAAAAGGTGGAGACACACAAGGCAGGCAACTAAGACAAATGCAGCTGTTACGCAAACGAGTTATTTTCATCCAGTGCGCACATTGTAGTGACTGTGTTTTCCCACAACTGCAATACACTAATCAGCGAACAATATACCAAAGAAGCTGGTAGTTTAATTTTAGGGCCAAAATCAAAGGGATATATATAGCCCCAGGTCCCACCAGGGATGGTAACAGAATTGGGCTCCTTTGTTTATTTTTTTAGGTTTGCTTATGAATTCAGCATTTACTGAACTCTTCTTCTGAGAACCAACAGTTTTGCAATGTGGGTTCATGATCTTGTTTTGTAACAGACTTTCTGTGTCATGTGGTAAAGAAGACAGACTGTTTCATACTTAAAAGGGAAAGGTTACTGATCTTCCCTACAGGTGTTGCCAAGACTGTTCATTTCTGAGTTCCTTAGATGTTATTTTGAGGTGGCTTCTACCATACACAAAATATTATGAATTGACTGAGATTAGCATGTATTCAGAAAGAGATGCTTTTCAAGTTTTGCTAAGAGATGGAGAACACAACAGTTTTAGCGGGACTACATTTACCATATCAGCTGATACTCAACTAAACAAAACCAATGCTGGGAAGACTTCACTGATTTCTCTGAATTGTGCGTATCAGTGAACTGACCTAGAATTTCCAGACGCTCTTCTTGTTTTGATGTCATACTTTAGTTATAACTTTCACCATTTAAAAAGCAAAGTCAATTCATTAACCATTAAAAACAAAGCAAGAAACATGCATGTGCTGTAGCAAACTACAAATACTGAGATATATACTTGCCATAAAGAGTTTAAAGGCAAAGGAGGTGGACGATACAGAAAATAGAAGATGCAAAATTATTTGAGTGTGCATTACATCATGATGGCTTGTGTAATAATGGAGATTAGCAGTGCTGCCTGCTGGGAATGACTGACAGCTCCCCCAGAAGACCATTACTAACTGCTCGTACATTTGCCAGATGTAACAAATGGCGTACAAATCATCTGTTCAAGCTGTTTGTTCCAATCCAACACCTGTTGGTGGCATGTCCTGAAAACATCAAGCATCCTGTGTGATAGAAACTAGTTTTTATGTTTTCTTTGGTTTTATTCTTCCTTGGTTTATGGGCCTGAGTCGGGGAAGAGACATTTTAAACAGCAAAACCCTATCACAGAAGTAAGGTAAGATGAGAGTTCAATGCACTGAGTTCAGTGCAGTTCCTTTGTGTGCATCCTTGCTGCCATAGCCACCTTCTCTCACAAACTCATTCCCTCTACGTCCCTCCCCATCCCCAGACCCCAGCTTTATTCAGTGCTCAGTTTAATGTCAGTATTTTGATCATATTCAGTGTCTGATTTTCAGATGAATCATTTCCTCTTGGTCTCCTCATAGTATTTATCGTAACTGTATCCAATGCTTTATAAGGAGTCAATACGCTTTCATAAAACTCCTGTGAAGTCATAGGAACAGAGTTGCCCTTCTATTAACAGTGGGTTAATTCAAAGTCCAGGGAAGGCAGGAAAGTAATGGGCAACCCATGCTGCAATGAAGAGTTTTGCCATTTTGGATGTCCTGCCCAGCCTAGACACTGCAGATAGACCATGGGGCAGTGATATCAGTGCTAGAGTTAATTAAAAAGAAGGCTCAAACTCTACTTTTGCACAACCAGTATCTCCAGAAAGAGTGTGCACACATAAAACAATCAGCAAAATACACCCAGCACACTCCTTTCCTTGTTGACATCCCTGACTAAAACGATTTAGACCACAGTCAAAGCAGTCACGAATTACATCACGCTTACACTGGTATTGTGATACCCTTTGCACTGCCAAGCAAATTCGGAGCATGATTCTTTCCATCAGTGCAAAACTTCCATGTGCTCCCATTTCATCTAGTGTAGCATTTATGCTAAGCCTTTGACCAGAACCATATTTTTCCTTCTTGCACATAAGGGGAAAATAAAACAGTGAAACAGAGTTACAGTCTTGAATTCCCTAGCTTCCTAAAAGCACCTTATGGATAACTGCATTGTGTCAGTGGTGTGGAATACCAGCTGTCTGAGGCTGCCAAGATGTTTTGGGAATTACCCCACAAGGACATGCTAGAGAAACTGGCAGAAAACCTGGTGTTGAGGGGCATCCTCCGCAAAGATTGAACTCCTGATGAGTTAATGTGTCTTGCTTGATCTTTCAAGTTCTGATGCTGTGCTATTGGATTTTATCTTAAACATTTAAACAGAAATATTCTGCTACAGTTTATTCTTTCAAAAAAGCCATTCCTGTCATAACATTCATTTTAAACCAAGGTGCTGACAAAGTCCCTTTGTAGCAATTAATATTGCAGTCATATAGACAAGAGCTGACGATCATTCTTTGCTCCTTTCTATGATAGCACAAATCTGGTGTCAGTTTTCCTTAATGAATTACTCAAGATTTATGGTAGTACAAGTGAAAGCAGAATCTAATGTTTTAATGGCTTTACATATTATGAAGCAATCTTGTAAAAAGTAAAGATTTTGTGATAGAATTATTTGAAGTGAAAAACCAGAATCAGGCTTTTAGGCTCCAGAGTTGGCACTTGTATGTCATGCAGTAAAGGAATAAAGTCACCTCGCTCTTACCTACTGCTTTAAATAAAACATAGGAAATTCTAACTCCTTTTTTAAAAACCTTAAAGTATAAGACTTCTGCTCTCCAAATCAGTATGTTCACTTAACATGCAGTGAGCTAGACTTGAAAGGTCACAAGGTAGCACTGAATCATTATCTATTTGAGAGAATTAAGGGATAAGGGGAAAAAAGTCAAGTCTATTTTTAGCTTTGAAATTTATGGCCATGATAGCATCTGGCCAAATGAAAGTGATCTGATCAAAAAGCTGAAAGGCAAGGATATATATCTTTCATGCATCTTTAAAAACAGTACAAGACAAGATGTTGGAACCATAGGGAAGAAGTTAATCTTGCCTTCAACTAAAAGATTTATTAAAGCCCGTGGCAAAGAATTTAAATGTTAACAGATCAATTTCCCTTACAGAAATACAATTCTACTGATTCTCTTACATTTGTTATTAATTTACAGGCAAGGCTCCGTAGAACAAGCAATTTAGGATGGGAGCAAAGCAATTTATCTTTGTATAATAAGACCATGTGAAACTATACAGCCATTAAGAGCTTCTGTGTGGCCTTGGAGTTGTAAGATTAGGCCACTTTAAGTAGCCAAAGATAGTCAAGTCAGTGAGACTCTCCTATCCCACTTCCCCCAACCTGTAGGGAAGAAACTGCTTAGGCACTTTATAAAGAGTTATGTCTGTGTATAAGGCTGTACATCAGGATGCATTTTTAAGGAAAAGCTAATTCAAAGGAGGTTTAAGCACAGTGAGAACTGGGGTCACTTTGATATATTGTAAAATAAGTGCCATAATCCAAATTTATTTCCCAGGGCAGTTCTGTCCCCTGCACTTTTGCTTCCTCCCCCGGGCAGACAGTTTCATTATTTTAGTAGAAGTTAATTTTCCCAGGGAGCCATGGCCACAAAAGTACGTTACCTTCCAGAAAATTGGAAGACTAGGGTCAACACATGAATGCAAATGCTGATCTCAACTCCATTCAAAGGGAATTTCTGTGGCTTGTTGATGGTACTGACTTGGAGACCTGCATTGTTAAGCAATAGCTGCCGCACTATCAACTAGACAGAGGTTTTTGAAAGCCTTAGAAAAGATATATTTTCCCTTCATTGGTGCAGAATGTGAACCCCAGATTTGCTCAAAAACAGATTTTAAAATAAAATCTCACATTAAAACATCTTGTTTCCCTGGCAGATGTCTCCATGTTGGCCTGCATCATGGAAACGCCACGCACGGGCAGCAGCAGTGTGGAAGAGTCACCAACCAATTTCATGCATTCTTCACAAAAGCAGGGGAAGAAAGTCTTTAATGAGCATGGTAAGAAATAGCATCTGTTGGTTAGAAAAATTGCATTTGCGATGCAGGTAATCTTAAAGTTGTGGGAGAACAGGATCCATGGCTGTCTATTTTGGACCAAAATTACACAGAATTTCTTTTTGTTTCTTCTAACATCCTTGCTATAATACCATGTTTAGTCTTTCAACAATGAGCACTCCAGCAACCCCAGACATGGATGATATTGTTTCTCTGACATCATAGAAATTTATCCTATGTCTGTCTTGTCTCATCAGACTTCCCTTGTATTTGAAGAATTTTTGCTGACTAGATCCCCAGCAAACTGAATCGTGGGGGACAAGTTTTCCATATCTGTATTTCTTCCCATCATATACCAGACATAAATCATTCCCTTACCTGACAGACACTTCAGTTGTTTGCTTCTTTTTTTGACATGATTTTCACACCAAGACAAACCTTCCCCAGTTAGTAGGTTTATTTTCATAGCACCACAGCAGTTACCAGTATTTTGCCAGATTGTTTGAGACTTTATGTCTTATAAGCACTTGGGCCTCTGAAAGGCATTGGCTGCCCATCAGCTGTTATTTCTGATAACAGACAGGCAATGCTTGTATGGCAACTGCAAGGCATTATTAACTCCTTGTTCTCCATGCTTCTTGCTAACCTTTGGTGTCCAGTGGCAGATGCTAACTGAATCTCTTTAGTCACAGCGCAGTTATGAAGAAATTTTGTCCTGAGCATGGATCCCATGCTTCCTCCAGGGTTTATTGTGTTCAAAGCACAGGAAAAACAGGAATGAGGAGGCTAACATACAAGTTTAGCTGAGCAATTCCCATTTCTCGTTCCTGTTAGGGCTGATGTCATTCCAGTCTCTGCATCTGGGAGACACCTATAGAGATGCACGTAACTGCAGTGTGGATATTGTCTGGTGAGAACAGGCACAAATGTTCCCTCCATTGTAGCTTTTGTGCTCATTACATTTTGCGCTTAACTGTTTCTGCACGGTCTGCAATGCACAATTGTAGAAATAATTTCTGAATAGTCTGTTAAAGGAAGTTACAGTTAGGTTAACAAAAAAAATTATTGAAAGAGTCACCATTGTTACAAAGAAGTGCTCTCTCTATGAGCAAGTATATGTATAGAATGAAGATAAAGGCTTGCATGCAACACACTGAGTGCTCTTGTATCTCACCCTTTTGCTATAAAAAAAGAAACTCATGCCAGATAAACGCATCTCTTTTTTCTGGAACTGTGCCAATGTGTCCACGTGACAATATCCTAACAAAAGAGAGAGCAGGAAGACCACTTGTGAACAAGCTATATTGGTACAGTACAAGGACACTTGCTAGGTTAGCACATGCGGGTTTTTTTCCAGATTATAATTATGGTATTAATCTGTGATGTAAATTTATATGACACCATTTTAAATCAGTTTCAGATGGAAATGGAAAATATTTAATTCATGGGTGCATGGGCATCCAGAAGCCCTAAGGGTTTCTAGAGAATCTGAAGGCAGTGGATTTAACAGTGCAGGAAAAACAGGTGTAGCATACACCCAAAATAAGAAAAGTAGCTTTCCCCTTTCAGTGTAATGGGTCAACAATAAAGCAAGCTAAGCAATGTGATGGTAATAGAGTTTTGAAAAAGCCTCTTTGAAAGGTAAAATTTTTAAGTGAAATATCTCATCTTAGTGAACCCTTTAATTTACCTTCTTTACACACATCCTCCCCCTGCACTGATACAACAGAAAATTATTTTTACGATTGGAAAGCTTAAAAGTACCACTTCTACAACCGCTTTCAGGAACAAGAGGGATGCCAATGTATTTTGAATACTGATTTAATGTTGGGAATCTGAAGGTTAGTGCTAAGTGGAAGCAATCTAATCCTTGCTTAGAGAAAGAGATTTTTTCCCCCTCACACATCTAGAAAAGGAAACCTTGCCCTGCTATTTATCCTTTCAACACTTCTTATCGAGTGTTAAACTGTACTCATTTCAGAGCTGCCGCACCCATTTCAAAGACACAGTCTGTTCAGAGCTGAGTGTTTCTTTCCATACACAAGACCACTGCAACTGTGTTACAGCTTTACTAATCCCACGAGTTTAAGTCATTTCAGTTCATGATTCCTGAATTGCCTTTTTTCTTTATTGCAAATTCAACATTGTTTTTTCATCTACTGTTGGCGTTGTCTTTCAGAGAAAACCTAGGCAAGTGCCGCTCCAGTGCTCGCTCCTTCCCCATAACTTTCATTTGAGATGGGAGAAGCTGCTGCCCTAGTCACATCCCCCTCCATGCTTTCTATACACACGCTCCTGTCCCCCATCTGCTTCTATACTCCACTTGCTTCCCTTGCGCTACCCTCCTGTTGTATACTATATTTCTGCCATGCCATATGTCCTCGCACATCTTTCCAGTCTGGATTTTGCCATTTCCTTTTTTTTTTTTTTTGGCTCCTTGCAGCTCCATGGCCATTCCCTTCACTCAGCACCTCCCTGGTGCCCGAAGTTGTTGCCCACACACTCATGTGTCCCCTGGCTCCCTGTCACGCTTGACCCCGAGCATTAACTGCACTCAGATCCAGAGGTGCAGTTGCAGCCTGCAGAGGCATATTCAGGCTGCTTCAGGTACCCATAGACCTTCAGCTCTAGCGGCATGGGGCACAAGATTGTCTAGAAACCAAAGTATCCTCCAAGGGTTCTTAAAGGCTTGCAGCTTATAGTAACCACCATGAGGCTGCCATGGCCCTCTAGTTAAAGCAGCTCAGATGTATCATCTGCCTGCTCTACAACTGTGTGAGCCGGCACAGGAAGGATGCAGGAACAACCCCAAAACCACGGATGAAATGCAAAGAGTAAACTTATTGTTGTTACCTCACCAACCGGGGGATCCCCAAAGCAGCACCCATGCAGAGGCACACAAGCGGGAACACAGGCACCACGGAGCTCGGTCCATGCTAGGGGATCACCGAACCTGCTGTTTTCGCATGTATATCAGGCATTCACGCAGGCGTAGTCCACCACTGTGCTTTGATCTTTCCCACAGCAGGGCGGGAGTCTCAAGCATGTTTGATAGGGTGCCTTGAAGTCCGTCACAGGCCTATGTTATCTAAACACAGATGTTCTACTGGTCAAACACACAAGACTAAATGATTAGTATGATATGTGTTTTTCTACACCCCAGCTGCAAGTCACTTGAGTGTTTACAATCCTCCTCACCAATCTTCCATTATTTTCCCACAACAACACTGCATTTCAGTCCCAATCCAGACACACCCCTAAGGCGTACCACCTTTCCCTAGGGATTGATAGGCTTCACTTCCATTTGAGAGTGACGGCATCTAACCCATCTCTGAAGGGTACCTCGTCTTACGCTGGCAGCAACTACAAGGGTGAGGACGCCTCATGGTTTCAGTGCCACAGACAACAAAGAGAGGCAGCAGCCACTTTGAATGAGAACAAAACAGCTGCCTGAAAAATGTTTACACCTCCTCTTGTTGTTATTTTTGTTTTTTTCCAATAGCCCAGGAAGTAAAAGGGGATTAGATCTGGGAAAGAAACAAGACAGTATTTCTAATGGACGATTAGGTGGTCCCTCTTTTATAGTGTGCATTCATTTAACAAACAGGTTATACATAGATATATATGGTGTTAGTCTGTCCTTCAAGTCAAATATCCAATAGCTTATTATTACTGCTTATGATAGTGTGTGGGTGTGTCTTGGTCTCCTACACAAAATTCCACATCCATATTTAAATCTTTAAAGTAAATGTTACATGTTGGATTTTTTTGCCTATTACTATGGCAGAAGTTTGGTTTTGATACCTATTTTATATTTCAAAATATGTAAATATTTACCCTGACAAACTAGCTTAAGGTAGAGCAAGATCTGGCGTGCATGCTTTGGATCTTAGCTTTGAGCTACAGCAGAACTGGCCATGAGCCTTTTTGTGGGGCTGAACTTCGACACTCTGCTTTGAAATAGGATCCCTCTCCCCAAAGAATTTTGATTGTTTATGTTATGGGCTTTTGTTTCTACTACTCTGTAAAGTATGGTGCTAAGTCTTCGCAGGAAGTGTGAAGATATGCCACCTCCAGAAGCATGGAGTACCAAATGTGTGTTCTTTAAACACATCAACAAGATCAGGAAACAGCTGCAGAGACCGGATCGCAGAACACAGCCAGGCTAAATGAACAGCCACTATCCTGATATAAGTTCTTCATTAGTTGACGAAGCCAACTTAAGCCTACTATATCCAGTTTTAACTGCAGATCAGACATGAGAAGTCTAATTCAGGCAAGCTATAAATTACACTACATGCTCATTCTTTGTCATGATCTCCAATCTGTTCCTCTGGTGAAATCTTGGAAATATTTCTTTCACTACTATATTAAGCCAAGAAGATGGTATGGATTTTTGTGCAAGTAATGATCCTTTTTACAGGCTTATGAATCTGTATAAATGCTGTATTATCAGACTGCAAGGTCTACCTTCTAAAATGACATTTTCCACAGCATCTGGTGTTCCAGAAGAAAACAATGTGTCTGCTTAGGCCACATACAGTTCTTGAGAAAAATAGGATTTCCTACTGCAATGCCATCTTTGACATTTTCCTGAGGCTTTAGGATTAAATATAGCCAGCCTTGCAATGAAGCTGTCTCAGTCTCGGCTTTTCCATATTTAAATGTTCCAGAAAGTTACCTTCAAGATGTAGTAAGCCTATTCAGTGGCACCCACAAGGTCAACTGTATTTTCCAGCATGTATTAAAGCTACGAAAAGCCTTATTAAGCTGTCTTATCTTGCTAAGATCAAACCTAGCTGCAGATGCATGCTCCCCTAAAAAATATACTACAAGTCTGATCTTCTCATTCTCCGTAGCCAATACTAGCCCACGCACAGAAGGACCGTGAACTTGCTGGTACACTGACTGAGAGAGGAAAGCACAGCACGGAGAGGGACATTTGGGCAGAGCTATACTACAAATTGCTCCAGCACTATTCTCCAGATGCTTTTGCCCCGTGTCCTGGTTACGGCTGGGACAGAGTTAACTCTCTTCTTAGTAGTTGGTACAGTGCTGTGTTTTGGATTTAGGGTGAGAATGATGCTGATGACACTCTGAGGTTTTAGTTGTTGCTAAGTAGCGCTTACTTTAAGCCAAGGACTTTTCAGTTTTCCATGCTCTGCCAGCAAGCAGGTGTGCAAGAAGCTGGGAGGGAGCTTAGCCAGGGCAGCTGACCTGAACTAGCCAAAGGGGTATTCCATACCATGGAACATCATGCCCAGTATATAAACAGGGGGGAGCTGGCGGGTAGGCGTCGATCGCAGCTCGGGAATTAACTGGGCATTGGTCAGCGGGTGGTGAGCAATTGTATTGTGCATCACTGGTTTTTTTCTTCCCCCTCCTTCCTTTTTTTTGTTATATTCCTTTTCATTACTATTATTATTATATTTCATTATTACTATTGTTAGTATTATACTTTAGTTGTTAAACTGTTCTTATCTCAACCCACGAGTTTTACTTTTTTTTCCCTTTCCTCCTCCTCACCCCACTGGGAGCGGGGAGAGGGAAGCGGCTGCGTGGTGCTGAGTTGCTGACTGGGGTTAAACCACAACACCCTGCAAGGGATCTCCTCCACCTGCTTGTTTTGTACTCACCCACAGACCTGTGGTCTGCGTCTTCCCCCTTGCCAGTTTACACCAGAGAGAAATTTCTCTATCATCAGCTGCGAGCACAAGCAACTGGTCTGAATTCCTTATACCTCTGGCCTCCTGCAACTCCATTCCCATGTTCCTAATGCCATGCTGCAGATGTAGAAATGGGTCCTCTGCATTGCTGAGCCAGGAGCCTGTGCTTCCTGGTTTTGATTACCACCATTTCAGTGGCTTTTCAGACGACTTAAAAACATGATTTTCTTTCAGGCTGCTTCCTCACTTAATGGACTCAGTACTAGGCAGCGACCACCCTGTTCACCAGACAGCTAAGGGCTGCAGAGGAGCTCCCTCCCAACGACAGCGTTCACAGGACGAGTCACGCTCCATCTGATGCTTATACTCCATCTGAAGGTCCTGTTAAGGGCACCACAGCAACATGCTCTGTGCATCGCATTGCCAGCCCAATGGACTAAGAGCACAGGCATTAGAAAACCTTTGCAGCACCAAGGGAAATTGGATGTTTCCTACTTGGCTTACCCATCCCTTCTTGGGGTTTCAACTCCTGCTTTCCAGACTGCTACTGATAAAGCACCTCTCTGAAGCAATTAGCAGAACTGCTGGACTCTGGCCTTTCATGCCAGCTATTACTAATCATTTACTTACCTGCAGCCAAGGAACTAATAGGTCTGTCTGCGAAGTCCTTTGTAGCTGTTCCAGCATCAGGTTTGTACAACCCTTCATAAATCAGAAATAAGATTTTAAAACTGAATGTCCCTAAAGTGCTATTTCTTATGCCTGGAAAAAAAAAAAATCCACATAAAGAAGGAGAGGATATATGGCAGCTGACAGTAACAAGGGAGAAGAGAGTTTATTTGTAGTCCATGCCAGAAGACAGTTACAGATACATTTGTTTTCCTCTGGAAGAGACTGTGTTTACTAAACAAAAAATAACTCTTCTAATGTATCAAGAAGGTATCATGTACAGGTTTTTTTTAATACAGATTTTGCATTTGTAAATACCTCGCAAAAGAATTTTCTGACCATCACTATTCAGAACAAGTACGGGCCGAGCTTTTATATTTATGTTTTGTACATGTGCCAGTGTTTCATCACTCAGGTAAAACAAAAATGAAGCCCAAAAGCTCCCTGAAAATGGCAGTATTTAAAGAAATGTTCAACTGGGGTTTTCAATCTTCTTGTTATACTGCTAGAAAGGGAAAAAAAATAAAATGAGATGACCCGTGCTGTTCCAAATCCATTGGTAGCGAAGCCTGTCTCTGCTCCCCAAGAAAGCATTACTCTTGCAGGGCCAGGCTAGGCAGCAAACCATTACAGAAATCATGTCCTTCAGAAAACTCATTTCAAAAAGCAATGTTTGAAGGGAGAGGATGCTAAGATTTGCCTTGAATTTTTGAGCATCAGGGGGCACACAACAGCAAAGTTTAGACATACATCGCTGGTACCAACAGCCTTTAAGAGATCCAGGGTATTCCAAAATCTGAAGAACCATGATTCTTAAACCAGTAATTGATAGCGTCTCTCTATTTGTCTCCCTCAAGTGTTCGTGAGATGCTGAAGCCTAGGCAGCAATGCAGATCGGAACATAACTGCTTACCAGGATAGGCTGCAGTCATTTTTTAGGCATTTTAGTGCAGGTCAGGGTAATTGAACTTTAGAAAAATGCTTATGCTTATTTTTAAAGAGCTTGTGGTCAGGTAGTTTCAGAAAGCTATGAACATCTTCATGAAGGTAACAGGGATGTTTCAAATCACTTTATGAACTGGAGATAAACTTTAAAACATTGTCAAGGAAATGGTGAGTTAGAAAATGGTGGTGATGTGACTAACTTCTATTTTATGTTCCCACCAGTGTTCAAAGAACCAAAAATAGTTCTTTAAAGATTAACCTTTCAAAAGTAGCTTTCTAGCATATCCAATTTCTTTACAAGTTTATTAGCCAAATTAGTCCTTTAAAATTCTGGTCTTGGAAGCAGGAAAAAAAGGATAAACAGCACTTTTCCTAAAGTTTGTGCTGATTACATTTTATACATTTATATTCATGTGTTTGTGGGCTTGGTATTCATTCTTCCTTAGGACACCCTAAAAAAATATTGACAGAGTTGGTGTACATGTGTATATTTAATGCGTGTTGGCTAACTGGCTGGACAGGAAGACGGTAAAACTACCTTGAACCCTGTCCCTCCAGTTGGTATGGGTGTGACAAGTGGCACTGGCTTCATCCCCAGTCCCTCAAAATCATCTCAACAAGGCTGGCAGCCCAACCCAAGTCCGCCTGACCTCCCGTGCCCTGTCCTGCGCTTCTCTGTCCACAGCCTCCCCCCAAAAGCAAGGACTGTGCCCCGCAGGTGACTTGGTGAAGCACAAATGTTAGAAGGGACCACAGTACACAGGGCAAAGACATGTGGGATATCTCGTTAGTCCCAGGTCATCTCTGCTGCTATAGCTTCAACTTAACTGGAAGGACCCCAGGCAAGTGAAGGCAAACCATGGGTTGTAAGTGACTTCAGTGGCACAAGGAACTCCTGCTCATTTTCAGACCAAACACACTGTAAAGAAACCTACAGAATGAGAGAAAAAGCTGAAAAATGAATTTTTCACAAAGGAAATCAGAAAGAGCTTCAAGAATTTCCTGCCAAAATAGAATAAATTAATTTGGGAAATACCAGTGCTGGCAATGAATGAGCTCCTTCAAGTGCAGATAACTGCTGAGTAAAACAAGAAACCTGTGGGTGATGATGAGAGGTCAAACTTGTGTGCGGACTGGAGGAGCTGGTGGGAGAAGTCTTTAGCCTTGACAAGCCTGAGACCCTGAACAGACCGGTGGGCTGGCAGCTGGGCAATGCAGGGTACCCTGTCTCCTGAGCACCTGCATCATCAGGACTGCTCTAGAGCTGGTGACCTTATAAGAGGGAGCTCACAATGCTGAGGAGACTTGGTCCTTAGGACTTCCAGTCTCCTGATGCAACCCACCTCACAGGTTTGTGAAGGAGAGGTCAAGTTGGTAAAAACAGAGGCATGGCACAGTTTGCCCTGAAATTCCACTGGTATACTGCTATTTCTGCAGAACATTTTGTTGGGTTGTTGTTTTCCATGGGAAGGATATTCCTTGGGGAGTTTTTAACTGGCTGACCTTGTACATGTGCATACACATGGGAGGCCCCATTCGTGGCACCACTGGTCGCGCTGGCATTACATCAGATTGCATCTGGGAATCTGATTCATGATTCAAGGAAATGTAGACAGCCTGGAGATTGATTCTGGGAAGCTGGGTTTGTTTTATTCCCTACAGTTTGCTTAGCGCTGGCTAAGGAAGGTGCAGACACATTCCTTCTCTGTATTCATGCTGCTGTTCTGTGGCTTTTCAAAGTAATGTCTTTATGGCCTTTCATTCAGCATGTGATCTTGACTCTAGGTAGCATATTTTCTTTTTAAAGTTATTGTCTGCTAACAATCCTGCAGTAAACCACAGCTTTTCCTCATGCCGTATAAAGAAATCTGTGTTTCTCCCTCAGTATTGCTGGCCATGAGGTACAAGGCTTATCTATTTTTTGCAAGCAGCCTTTCAACCCCCTGGCTCTTGCATTGCTACAAAACCTCTAACTGTCTCTTTACTAAGGAACCTATTAATGAAGGTAGTTAAACATTTACTATATTTATATGAATGATTTGCATTACTTAAATTAGGCACATGCTGGCATATCTTCTTGAGTGCAGTTACCCACTGGTATAAAGCATGTTTAAAAAAACAATTTGGGTCAGTAGCTTTGCATCTCGTGCAGTTATTGCAGTAAGGGCAAAGCAGGACGCTCCTGAGTTTGAACAACAGTGTTTAAGTCTACCACATCAGAAAAGGCAGTGGGAAATCTAGCTCAGTGGGCTAAAATTGGAAATAAATTAAGGGAGTTGGGAAATTATAATTTACACAGCATGACTAGGCTTCAGTCAAGGCAAGACATATCATTTACTTTGCCCCAACACTAGATGTCTTTACAGTTTGACCAAATGACTTTTATTTTCTTGCCTTATTGATATGTCCTTTCCTTCTGTTACTTTGAAGCCAGCATTGGCGAGGACAACAAACAGACTTTCCAAAGAAGCTGCCAAAATAGCACTATCCAAAGTGAAGCAGGTACCTTTTTCCTCAGTCTGGATTCATTTCAGTCTAATGGAATGAATCCCAGTAATCAAACAGCTTGTTGTGAAGGTCATCCCATATTGCAACGTTTAATTAACAGCATATATATATATATGCCTGTATATATAGATAGATAGATCTGTATTTTTTTATATATATATATCTGAGAACGGGAGATACCAACTGGAACAAATGCTTAGTAGGAGTGAATAAATCAACTTGTAAAAAATGGAGGAACCTCCTCATTCTCGATTACTTGAAGTCTCAGTGGAGTCTGAGAATTGGATCATCATCAGAAGTAAGGGCAAGGAGCATCACTGAGAGAGGCTACAGGGAATTAATTGCAAGCAAGAATGTTCTGATACAAGACTGACTGCAAATACAAGTCATTAATTTTTAAATACAAGAAAAAGTGTGACAGGATATTAAGTCTCTCAGCACAGTGAAACCCAAAGGATTTTTGTTTAAATTCCAGCAGCAAATGTTTGCAGAGAAAAAATTGTTTTACTGCTTTGCTGAACAGTTTGTATTTCATGAATTGCACTCTGAAAATGGCATAATTCTTCATGTGAAGGGTACAGACCAAACCAGAGATAAGAAATTCAGTTCAGGAAATTCTGAATGTAAGAGAATTGGAAACCATTGAAAAAGGGAAGGAAAAAACAATTGTATGTGTATGCCATAGATGCATGTACATACATGTGAAAATACACTTACTAAAGATAAGCTGTAAATTAATCATAAGTGATTCCAAATCATTCATAACCCACGATTCCTTCTTTGGTCAAACTTCAATGGGGGTTACATCCAAGAGGGCAGGGGAATGAACTGTATTTGTAAGCAGTTTTCCCTTTGTGATTGTGACTGTGCCCTTCTCCAGTCTGTCTTCCTCGGGACCTGCTAAGCTGTCCAGGTGGACATCAACACTGCCCTGAAAGCATTAACCGCTGCCCCAGATCTAGGCTACTACCTTATCTGCCCTTTCCTGCGGGACAATGTGGCAGCTGAAGTTGCTGCATAGTGGCTTTGCAAGTCATCTACATCTGAGGATCCAGGTGAGATTGCATCAATTTGCCGCCCTCAGCTCGTTCCCCAAACTGCTCCATAATGAGCCCCTAATTACATTGCTCCCTGGTGCAGGCAATGGAGCCACAGTAATGCTCACACGCACTGGGCGTGATGGGGCTAAAGGAGAGACTCAGCACTCAGCCCTTTGCACAAGCACTTCATCTGCTCCTTGCACACTGAGCACAGCGAGAATTTTACACTGACAGATCTCTTCATACACCATGGTTGAAAATATCTGATAACAGTAACCTAAATTACAGATTAACTGACATAACACCGAGAAAAGTGCTGACTTGAATTATCAATATTTTATTAAAGGCATTTAATATCTATAATTGAAGTCATTCTGATTGCATAGTACCTGGCATTATTTAATATTTTCACTAATAACGTGTATGATAGAAAAAGCATTAGCTGATTGAGTTTTCAGGTGACATCAAGGTGGGAGGAACTGCAACTGAGTAAATGCAGAGTGAGAACTTAAAGTGATCTTGACAGAAGTAAAGTGTGATCAGAAGATAACAAGATGTAACAGGAACAAGTGTACTCAAATCACTTTAATTTTGCATTTTAGTTAAGCCCATTTACAGCAGCTTACAAGGGTAAGGATATTTAATAAATATTTTCATAAATGGTAGCCAATCACTGCATAATGTAGAAGAACAAAGCAAGTGACTTCTAATTGTGATTTATAGTCATCTGTAATACCTTCTAGAGTGCTTAAAATACCATACATTGGTCATGCCCATAACATGCTCATGCCATCTATTAAAGTCTATTAAATTGTCATTCTCAATGTTTGGGGAATACTTTATGAAGAAATACACTGCAAAAGCACACACAAAAAAATTCTAATGAACAATTCTAATTCAAATTCTAATTAGTAAAACTTGCCCTCAGAGACCCATGTGGAGAGATATGCAGAAGCCAATTCCTCCACACCAATGCATTACGCTTTATCAGGTTTCCCAGGATTTCTCAGGACATTTGCACAGTAACACACCTGCCTTCATCCTATTTAGCAGGAGAGCACTGATTTCTAGGATTGGAGCTGTTGCACCTGATCAAAAATGTTCGAATAAAGAGTTCCAATAAAAGGATACGTTAGCTGGGAAAATGACTACACTACAAAACGTCTAGCCCACAACCTATGAATTATCTGATCCCTTTAATTCAGACATCTGGGTACGAGTACCTGAGAGGCAGGGCAAGTCTTAATTGCAAATAGAGCCATTCAAATTACAGAGCTGCTGGCAAACAAAATGTAAGGCAAACGAAGGTTACATCTCCTTGAATGTATTTTTAAGTGATTAAACCTCTCCACTGGGATCAAGCACCACAAACTGGCGTCAAAACTGTTCCTTTCACCACGCGTCTGGCCTGGCCAGCCAGCGCATGATATTCCCAATGTTAGCATCCCATTTCTCCTCTTTCCCTGCCCAGCGTAAATCCCTGGCAGAATCGCTGAACCATGGACTGGTGGGTGTCTGCTCACTGCGAGGGGCAGCCACCCTGTGACACTTCTGACCAAAATCCGGGAACAAGGGACCAGTGAGTGGAAAGAGGCAAATGAGGGCAGTCATGCCAAACACCCCTGTTACGTGAGAATGTGGCTCTTACTATCAGCCGTGCCTTAAATAGCAGGGGAAACAAAGCCCCGTTTGCACATATGAAAGCACCGGCAAAGTTATAATCATAGGAATGAGACAAAAGAAACATAACAAAATTAATTTTCATAGTGTTTGGTTAGTTCTAATGGAAATTGTGCATTATGTATGCCCAGAAAAGAGGACTCTTTGGAAACTATTGTATCTTTTCAAGAATCATGAAGGCTCCTAAGTGGAGGTAGATACATGACTTCATATAGGTATGACACTTTTCTTCATTATGCTGCGCTAAGCACATCCACTTATCCTGAATAAAATTAAAGCAAATATTTCTCATTCACAAAAAATATTTAAGCAGTACAATTGCCTTCATAATAAGTGGCATTTAAATACAGAGCAATTTAAAAAATAGGCATTAAAGTTATATGAGACAACTGCTCTAAAAACTGTCATTTTCCAAAACAAAGCAGTTTTTGTCTGATGGTGGCTTAGCAATTTATTATAAAGACTGAAGAGAGACTGAATTAACATTGTGTCCCCTTGCAGTGAGAAGTGCTAATCTGAATAATGTACTCCAGGGGAATTCTACTTAGCATTTATATGAATATGGGAAAAATGATAATATGATAATTATCACCGTTTTTTTTCCAAGCAAAGATCTTTCACAGAGAAATGCTCAGCACTGATTTAAATTTTTCCTACAGCTCCTTTTTCCTCACAGTTTTATTCTGAACTCAGTCTCAGGATGTGCTAGACCTGCAATACTATTTTTCTCATGGGGTCCATGCCTTTCATCTCCCTGCACTGCCCCTTCAGATTTCTAGAGACTCTGGATGTTTTTGTGGGATTTCCAAACACGCTGAACACCTACCAAAATTTTGCCCTTTGAGTCAGTTATTGATTCGGTAGCAATGGCGTTGGATTAACGCCGAGCACTAACTAAAACCCCACCTTTCACATTCAGCCCTGGAGCAATTCGGCACATACAACATATGCTCTTTAGTAAGCTTTTATATAGACTTTGTTCTTTCTTGCCTGCTTTCTCTCTTGTCTAAAATAAGTAATTTCTACTAGAAGGCATATCCGTACTACAGATGGCAGTGAAGTGTGGACAGCCCTGAGCTAATTGCAAGCAAGAGTTAGCCAGGATGGTGGCAGCAGTCCAGGCGCAGCTGTGTGAAGCTCTAAGCTATGACTTTGCCACAGTTAAGCTTCATCTGATCTGTGTAATAGTTCATTTATAATTAAATAACTAGATCATTTATAATTAATTATCTGCAATCCACTGAATTATAACATAACCAAAGGTCAAAAGACTTAAGGAAGGGGGGGGGGGGGGAGGGCAGAATAGACACTGTGAAATAAAAACTCTCAGCAATTCCAGACACAAACCAAGGAGTGTGTAACCACCTTGGACGGGGCTGAGTCACCTCCTGAGTTAACCCCTTCTTCTGCAAAAGTGCCAGGAAATTCATCAATAGAAATCCTTCACGTAGTGTGTGCCGCAATAGTGAAAGGGCAGTAGTAACTTCTTTCTCTGTTTCTTCCCATTTGTAGGAGCAAAACAGCTTAGTAGATTGCCCCTTCAAGGTGATATTTGTAGTCACTAGAGCATCTGGTAATGAAAGAAGGTAAAACCATTTTTTTAAAGTGAATTCAGGGAAAATCAGCAACAGGAACAGTTAGGTGCTGGGGAACTGCCGTGGCCATTAACTCCGGAAAGAGCTGTAAATTCTCAGTATTTCCAGAAAATTAGCATGTACAGGACTTTCCCCAGGGTCTGAGCAGGGGAAACCAGCAAATATCCAGTTTTTATTAGAATTTCTGGATTTTGCATGGATGTGACAGGTGGTTTTTTTAAAATGCACTATAGCTTTCTCAACCAGGCAAGCAACCATGAGCATAAACTTTCTGTTTGGCAATGACTTTAGCACTTTAATAGCACCATTTAGTTTACCAAGTTATTCTCTTTACTAGATAATGAACCAAACTGGAGTACAAACCGTTAGGGGATCTTGCTAACAAACAAAATGTTCACCCTGACTTTATATTTTGGATCAAACAGAAAAAGGCATATACATGGGATTTGACTTCATAATCTAACCAATCCTTTGCAATCTGGTGTTTCATGGTGTCCAGCAACCCTAAGTAACACCTACAAGGAGTGGGAGCCAGTGTGTCCAGATGAGCAAGGATGAACACAGCCTGATCTCACCCGTCCTGCATACAAGTTTAACGTGCATGCTCAGGACAGTACTGTGTTGTGAAGTAACTGTCTAGAGGAAAAAAAACCCAACTCTCCCATCCTGATTCAAGGGTGGACCAAAGGTCTACATAGTGTTGCTAGCAGTACTCTTTGGAGAATACAAATTGGTGCACAGAAAGGATTTTTCTGCCTCTATAATATACCTTGCCATAGAGAACTGTGGAAAAACACACTATGTTTGTGACCTTCAGAACATCTTTGAACTTAAAGTAACTGACTTTGATATCGCCATAGAAGGGGCAGAGCAGTAGAAAATTCAGCCTGTGTTTAGTACTGACCAAGCCAGGCAAACCATGATACGGCCTGTTCCTAAGGAGTAAAAATATATACATCCTTTAAGCCTCATTCAGTTTCTTTGCATTAAAATGAAATTAATAACAAGCTCTAAGATACTAGAGTAAATTGGATTTTATAATTGGAAAGTAAGAGAGACATATCAAATGAGTTGCCTGCAATGAAACTAGCAGACCTCTAACCTGTTAAAATTTATGTGAAAAAATGGGGCTATTTGGTCTGGATTTAATGAGAAAACTGAAATACCATAAGGAACTGTAGCAGAAGCATAGGGAATGGATAATATTGTAATAATCTGAGCACAGGTAGGTCTGTGATTTGATGGAGATTTTAATTAAGGTTGCACATTCACATCAAAGATACTGCGGCTACAGCTTCAGCTTCTGCTTTCATCCTGAGCTGACACAACACCAGAAAACAGGGAGGGATGGTGGTTAAATCCCAGCGTGGTGAGCTCAGATGATCGTACACGTTAGCCCTGCATTCCTGCCAGAACGGGACCACTGCAGTGTTAGTGTCTGTCCCTCGATGCCTTTGGAAGTGACAGGACACACAAGCCCTGACAGTGCCAAGGTGATTAGAAATCAACTGGGTGGGAGGAAGAGGGACTTGAGTGGGGAAAGAGGAATATATAGAAACAAATCTCCACTGAACTTCAAGAACATTGAAAATTGTGTCGGGAGGCTGAGCTTGTTACCCGTTATCCCACCCAGCACCGTCCCCAGAAGAGCACTAAAAGCTGTTGTGGAACAGCAAGTACGGCTGGAAACTGTGCATCTAAGGCATGAGCAGATCAACAGCAGCAGAAGGGAACAGCTGCAGCTTTAAATCACTGCCACAGCAACCCCAGCATGCCACTGTCGGGATGGCAACATTAGCTCCTGATACGCCATTTGAGGAGGGAGGGGAGATGAAAAGATGCTGAGGTATCAGACAAGAAACATGCACACTGTCACTGCTTGACTTGCAGGTTTTATAAAAAATGCTATATTGTTTTTTCATGTCATGACTACTGTGATCTTGAGCCTGTAAGAGGTGAGCACCCTTCACTCATAGGATGAACTCAGCGAGGGGTGAAGGAACACATCCTCTCCCAGGTGTTCTGAGGGTCCATCAGGCTGTATGTGGCCGTGGAGGTCTCATCTCCTGCTCCCTGCTCCAGGCAGGGCTGCCCGCCAGGTTAGGGCAGGTTGCTCAGCACCATCCAGCCACGTTTTGAAAATAGTCAGGAAGGAGATCCTGGGCATCCAGCGCTGTGCCTCTTCGTGAAGAGATTTCTTATTTCCAGTGGGGACATCCTTATTGCAGCTTGTGTCCATTGCCTCATGTCCTTTCATTGTGCACCTCCAAGGAGAGTCTGGCTCTGTCTTCTCTATACCCCCACTTTTACTTGGCACCAGAATGTAGTACATACCAATTAATCTGCCAGTACAAAAGCTGACATTCAATCTTTGGAGTGTTGTTCTCTAATGATTCTGGGGCACTGGTGATAAGTAGGTTGAAGAGTACCCTCAGTTAAAATCTCGCTGATGTTGACTCTTCAAGTAAAAAAAAAACCCAACAAAAAACCAACTGCTCAACTTCTCAACAGCCCTCTGGATGTGAATCATATAAAGGTGCCAGGGAGTGGGGGGGTGAGCGGGGAGCTGAGGAGACCCCAGCACGGGGCAGTGCCCTTACCCCCTCAGGCATCATCCCACAGCACTCAGGCAGGGCAGGGTTGCTGCTGGCAGCAGGTCACCCCACTGTCCCAGCAAGGCGACCTACAGTCAGGTCTGGGGTCCGGTGTAGGATTAAACTATGTGCTGTACATGGCAAGGGCTTGGCCCCAGGGTCGTTCACACCAGGACCAGCCCAGGACCTGGCAGCCAGCTCTGTGCCTGAGCAAGCTCCATCAGCTTCTGCTCCTTTTTGGGAGTGTCGTGGTTTAACCCCAGCCAGCAGCTAAGCACCACACAGCCACTCACTCACTCCCCCCACACCCCTGGGATGGGGGAGAGAATCAGGAAAAAAACCTCGTGAGTTGAGATAAAGACAGTTTAATAGGACAGAAAGGAATGAAAAACAATGATAATGATAATAATAATATGACAATAGTAATACTAAAAGAATTAAACTATACAAAGCAAGTGGTGCACAATGCAATTGCTCACCACTTGTTGACCTATGTCCAGTTAGTTCCTGAGCCGTGATCCGCCCCCTCCAGCCAGCTCCCCCAGTTTATATACTGGGCATGATATCATATGGTATGGAATAGCTCTTTGGCCAGTTTGGGTCAGCTGTCCTGGCGGTGTCCCCTCCCAGCTTCTTGTGCCCCTCCAGCCTTCTTGCTGGCTGGCCATGAGAAGCTGAAAAATCCTTGACTTAGTATAAACACTACTTAGCAACAACTGAAAACATCAGTGTGTTATCAACATTGTTTTCCTACTAAATCCAAAACACTGCACTATACCAGCTACTAGGAAGAAAATTAACTCTGTCCTAGCTGAAACCAGGACAGGGAGGAACCCAAGTTGCTGGCTTTACCCTCCAAAAACTACAAGTTTGGGTCAGAGTGACTGACACTCTCTCCACTCAACGATGCTACTTGTTGGAAGAGCACAGAATCAATTGCCATGGATATGCAGGAATAAACTGCTTTTCTTTGCATTGCACACATTTTTTAAGTCCATTTTTCCAGCATCCCTCGGGCTGGGGAATAAAACTGCAGTGTGGCATTTCATTTCAATTAGTCCTAACATCCTTCCTCATTTTTCTCATGCCCTCCAGTGATTTTCGATAGGCAAATCTCTGCGTGTAGGCATTGTTCTGGTAATAGGTATAACTAACACCCCATTTGCTGAGTTAGCAAACAAGCGTTTCAGGTGGCATTGAGTTAGCAATTTCCAATAATGCATGTAAATTTTGAAGGCTAAGGTATTTTGATTCTTATAGTCAAAGTTATGTTTTCATTTTCAATAATGCTTCCATAACAGCCCTAAATATCCCCTACAGGTATGAAGCAAGGCATAAAAAAAGCTCCAGAGTGGGAATATTTTAAAATATAAAGGCAAATAGAGTTTTTTTTTCAAATTGGATAGCAAAAACATTGAAACTAGTACTTTCTAAGATGTCTCCTGTTTTGTACAGCCAAAGCTAATATATGGTTTCATTTTAAAACTGGATACTAGGGTATTTTTTAGCATAAGCACAATTTGGAAATGTGATTTGCACTTTCTGATGTATTTGTTGTAATTGTCCATGACTTCCTGCACAGCACAGATTTTTGTTAAGTCAAAAGAAAAACAGCCTCATGCTGCTCAGATACTCTAGATCTCTGACAAGGGAGGTGCATGAGTCACGGGGCGCACGGGAAGCGTGGGCAGGGGAAGTTTGTGGAAAATGTGCAGACATGTAAAAGCAAATGGCCAGCACAAGGGACCATTTGCTCATTCCACTGTAGGCAATAAAGAGCAAAAAAGCCATCAGGTGACTCCTGACACCAGGGTCAGATCTCAGCTGGGAAGTCAGGACGTGCTCAGGGGAGAAAACGCTTGAGCCCTTTGCAGCTATCCTACATCTACATCCCTGCCCTCAAAGGACAGCCTACGTGGTTTTTTCCCATGGAAGGAAAGCCGTGCCCATGCAGCTCACGGGGACCGAGTCCCTGATGCACGGTGGGGGGATGGCACAGCACGGTCACCAAGACCGTGCTGATATGGGATGTTTAATGGAGCAAATATACAAACGTCAAGTGGCAGGTGGAGAGGAAGCACTTTGGACCTCGCTGATCGGGGCACATGTCACACGTGCACTTGCTTTGATCCGCAGTGGTCCTGTAGGAAAGACAGGTAAGGATACCGGTAGTGTAGGTAGGAAGCTGAAAATTAGCATATTGCCTCCAGTTAAATGATTTTTTATCAGCTACCCAAAGTGCCATGTGCCATGTCATCTTTCTCATTTGAAGACCGTAGGCAAGTTAACCAATGCTTTGTATTTTTCTGTTATAATTCTGATTAACAATTTGCCCTTCTTAAATTGCACATTTTGATTGTCCACAAGGCACTTTCAGGGTTTGACTATGTATGTGTTTGTTTGTGTATCCATATATTCACATAAATATATGTATAAATGAACACTAGGAGAACATCTTTTACTGCATTATATGTCCAGGCTGACTTAGATTCAAACCACTGTTATTTGGGAAAAGAAAAATCTGCTATTCTATGCAAACTTTCTATTTTTTTTAAATTAAACTGTATTTGTTTCACATTAGAAGAAAAAAAGAGGTTCGGACCCAGTAAGAAACTTTCTATAAATCTGTAGCTAAGAAATACAGGCTTAAGTGATTTTCAACATTTTGAATTACATTCTGTCTAAGCTGAGATCTCATGAACAAAGTCTTAACCTTATCCCATTTGAAATGGATGAAATATTAAACCTCAAATAGGAGGGATTATCTTGAAAGGCCCGTGTCACCCATAATAAATTACTAAAGTAAGTGTTGCAGATCACTGCCTTACTGGCCAAATGGTGTAACATTTAAGGGAGCTGCTTCTCCATTAAGATTCTGCGTGTCTCTTCAGGAAACTTCTCCAGCCTGGACAGCACTTTGAGGTCAACCAGCTCCTCTCTTTACTGTCAAATTAACTTTGTATTTAATATTTAAAAACCCCACCATACATTAGAATTGGGAATCTTTTACAGGCTGTTTCTGGTAGGACTGTACACACCAGTTCTCCCCCGTTACCACTTGTTTTAATGGTGTCGTGGTTTAACCTCAGCTGGCAACTAAGCACCACGCAGCCGCTCGCTCACTCCCCCCACCCAGTGGGATGGGGGAGAGAATTGAAAAAAAGTAAAACTCGTGGGCTGAGATAAAGACAGTTTAATAGGACAGAAAAGAAGAAAATATAATAATAATGATAACAATAATAATAAAATGACAATAATAGTACTAAAAGAACTGGAATATTCAAAACAAGTGATGCACAATGCAATTGCTCAGCACTCGCTAACCGATGCCCAGTTAGTTCCCAAATCCTTGATTTAGTATAAACACTACTTAGCAACAACTAAAAACATCAGTGTGTTATTAACTTTCTTCTCATACTAAATCCAAAACATAACATTATACCAGCTACTAGGAAGAAAATTAACTCTATCCCAGCCGAAACCAGGACAAATGGCAAGAAGGAGTTTCTGCAGAACTTGTTCCAGCTCTGACTTGGAAGTTAGATGATTAAATATTGTTGATTGTGCTGCTTTTTGCACAATAAAATCTAGACCTGTACTGACAAACTAATTAATTTTATTCTGCTACAAGTGCTCTCAGCAAAGAAATGCAGAATTTGGGGACAAAAGGAAAATAGAGGGACCCCAGGCTGTTATCATTTAAAATTTCCCCATTCTCTTGTAAGCAAAGCAAACACAGCCAGGAAATCGTTAGGGTAAGATGACTCGGGAACTTCACACTTATTTTTCAGACTATCACTTTATGAAGATTTTGGTACCAGTTATGTAGTTGAGTTCATCTCCAGAGAGCTTCCTAGCTACACTGAGCGACACTATCAATGAGTTTATTCTCTCACAGGATTTGTGTTATTTGTGTAAGGGACTTGTGCTCTCAGCTTATAGCACGATCAGGACTTAATTTTGCTACACTACAACATAGGGAAAACATGATCCCCATGCTGAGTGAGAGCTGTAATTTACATTCTTGTTTTTTTCTGTTTTGCCTACGGAAATACGTGCCAATTATATGCTGAACAGCACTGAATGAAATTGCCACAAAACTGTCATTTGTTATGAAAAGCTTATTTAATTGAGATTTTCTTGGGTTTTTTTCAGAAGTGTGAATAAAGCTGCAACATTTTTGAGCACATGGGCATTGCAGGTGGACCGGTAGAGCGGCCAGGACACAAACCAGTTGGCAAAGAACTTTTTTGGTTGGGTCCTCAGCTTCTGAGACACTCCTGGACTTTGCCCTTACACTGCCCTTTGCAAGGCAGCCCTGCACAGCAGTGCTTGGAGGGCTGCTGCCCTCCAGCTCTCCTCACCTGGGCAATGGCCCTTACCCAGCTGGTACCTTTTTGTAACCCCAAGTGCCTCCAGAGGCTGAGTCAGCCCAGGATACAGCATCATGAAAATGCTGAAGCATCATCAGGCTCTTACCTCCTACCATCATCTCTGTAGGATGCAGCACAGTCTAAAGGAAGGAAGAATCCAGCCCAGCATCTCATTTTTAGAAGAGGTTAGGGACTTGTTTTCAGCACTGATATTTCTCAGCAGTATATCTACCAGTTTTCTACGGTGTTTCAAACACCCCATCACCCTCGCAGTTGCTGCTATAATTTTCTTCTGTAATTCACTTGTATGCAGTCAGCGCCTGTTCAGGTTTTGATGTGGTATCACTGTGGCAACTTGTATGAAACACCATGTGTCCATTTGAACAGTGAATTTAAAAACTAATGATGTCTCTCGAGACACAGGATGTCACGCTACATGAACATTTATCTTTACTACCCCTTATTATGTTGGAAAAACTATTTTATGACTAAGCAATTGCCTGCCATATGGGAAAAATACTGTGCTGTGTTGAAGCTTATATACAAAAAGTATGTTTCTTAATAGAAAGCTCTATGTTCTACTTGGATTTTTATTGAAAATAAGGCATGCTGAGAAAAACTAAAGACTGTTTATGTATGATAGCAGGTAACAGAATGCAATGGCAGTAGAAAACAAAAGCAAAAGCCCTGAAAACTGTACAGTGTATTACAACCAAGCAAATCACTGGATTGTAGGATGTGGCCCTACAGATTTCTGGGTCCAGCTCTGCTGCTACATCTGCCTGGTGACCTGAAGAAAGTAATTTCTCTCTCCGCATGTGCCTTTTGTCTTTTACATTTTGTCTGTCATAAGTACTTACATTGTAAGTAAGTCTCCTGGAGTTAGTAAGTGTGATTTAGCCTGCATTATAGCAAAGCAGCAGCAAAGCAACAGCTAAGACTGCGTCAGAAAATTGTATTTCTTCTTATGGGTTAGGAATGGGTCTTCCAGCATTTATCTCCAAACATCCAGAAGAAAGTGAAGAAAAAGGGCACAAGGAGTTGCAACTTTCTGTGCCATTGCAACTCATAGTGGAGAATTATATCTAAAAATACACAAAAAATAAAAGCAATCTATTTTAACTGGACTGGTAAGGTTCCATATTTTATAAAAAATATTTTACAAAAAGTGTGTACACTGCAGAAGACTCCTAAATACTAGTGATAAAAATATAACTAATAAACCATAAAATATATATATATAAAATTAGGGTGGTACAAATGTACTTATGTCTTTACAAAACCATTTGGTTTTATTTCATGCATATGATGTCTGGACACTAGCCTGAACATGCCCCTTTAATGATAATAAATCATTCAGAAACATACGCACATATCACTATAATTACAGTTATTCTAGGAAGGGGGCTTCTTTTTCATGAAAACACATCATAAAAGAGAATACATTCAGTCACTGAGCACTCAGACGTTTTATACAGACTCTAACACATCTTGCTTTAAATCTTTTTTTATGCTGTAATTTGGAAAATAGATGCATGGGGTTACCGCAAGAGGTCTCAAATTGCAGTAGGACACATCCCGTATGCAGGCTGTACCTCACGCCTGGGAGCCACCTTTTGGTCCCAGGACTGAAAGTCCGAGAAGCAGAAGTTCACCACCGTCTCACTGTAAAAGGCGCTCGTTAGGTAACGATGATGAGACGATGAGACATGCAGTGCACGGGACTGTGGTGAACGAGCTGAGAAACCTGCCTTGCTCTGTAGGGATATGTGCCTTAACATAGTTTATTTAATGTTTAGCTACAAGGTGCAAATATGCCACTAACGGGAAATTGTAATGCTAGAAACATTTCTGGTCAAACATTTAAATAATTAACAAAAGCAGCTTCTCAGACAAGAGGACACCTCCATCTGAAAGATGCATAGCCTTATAGGGGCATGGTATTTATCTCTAGAAAATAGCAGTTTATGAGACAATTGTGCTTTAGAAAGAGATGCACATGAAGCTAATAAATGAAAATGTAATTATGTTTTGTTTAGGAGAAGGAGGACTTCAGGAATAAGCTGTTTTAAGGTCAACTCTCTATCCTTCTGTGCAAAAACAGCCTGTAACATAAATGAACTCCAGAACATGGTACCGTTTTTCTTACTGAGAGTGTTTTGTTCTCCAAACACTTCTTGTTAGTCTTCAAACTTTATGAAATGACATTAATGCATAAAAAACATTCTCCAGAAGATGCTGATTACTGTAATGTAATTCATGTTTCTTCAGAAGGCCTAAGCCTTTTATGGTTGTTTTGAGATACATAGTTCTAACTTCCTAATATCCCATTAGGAGGAGTGAGAAGGTTAATGTATGCTCAAGCGATGTCAATTCAGGCTATGACTGGTGACTAATACAAGTAACCAAGACAGAATACTTGTATTAACTGGAAAGTTCATTTTGTAATAGTCCTCCAGCAACTTCCTTAGCAAATTCAGAATAACTAGAGCCACCTATCTAAGAGTTGGTAAGAAAGGAAAATAACTTCTTAAATGGCTATTTAAGAAATAAATTTAGAAAGATTGTGGAAAATGGACTGAATAAACTAAAAAGATGCTCTGAGAAATCTGACCAATTGCAGGCAATTGCATGTACTCCAGAGGTTTATTAAAATAGATTGTAGATTCAAGAGCTGTATATACCACCAAGATTAGCAATGCAAAGGAAAGACCTCCCTTTGAATTTATCTGCTCCTGATGGAGGTGTTTTCCTCCCTTCATCACTCACCGTGGCACATTCAGTTCCTCTCTGCAGGGAGAAGCAGGCAGACAGCTAAGGAGTAAGAAGAACAAGAGAAATCAGAACAAATCATGCAGGCGCATCACTTCCAGCTTCTAGCTGCTTGGCCATGCGCTCTCCTCTCTCCTGTGCCATTGTTTCCAGCATGGGTGCTTTCCTGTCCGTCTGACAATTTGCACTGGTGCTATTTTCCTTCCTCTCCCTCTCACTGGAAACCTCTGCTACCTCTGGTTGTTCCCAGGGTCTCTCCTGGAGTGAAGCTGTCACCTCAGGTCCTAATGGTGACTGCCTACACCCCACAAAAACATCCTTTGTGTCCTCCCCACTGGGTCAGTGATACCCAGTAAAACATTGTCGTGGTTTAACCCCAGCCGGCAACTAAGCACCACGCAGCCCCAGTGGGATGGGGGAGAGAATCGGAAAAAAAAACCTCGTGGGTTGAGATAAAGACAGTTTAATAGGACAGAAAGGAATGAAAAACAATGATAATGATAATAATAATAATAAAATGACAATAATAATACTAACAGAATTGGAATATACAAAATAATTGATGCACAATGCAATTGCTCACCACTCGCTAACCGATGCCCAGTTAGTTCCCAAGCAGTGATCTGCCCCTCCCAGCCAGCTCCCCCCAGTTTATATGCTGAGCATGACGTCATATGGTATGGAATATCCCTTTGGCTAGTTTGGGTCAGCTGTCCTGGCTGTGTCCCCTCCCAGCTTCTTGTGCCCCTCCAGCCTTCTTGCTGGCTGGCCATGAGAAGCTGAAAAATCCTTGACTTACTTACTTAGTATAAACACTACTTAGCAACAACTGAAAACATCAGTGTGTTATCAACATTGTTTTCCTACTAAATCCAAAACACTGCACTATACCAGCTACTAGGAAGAAAATTAACTCTGTCCTAGCCAAAACCAGGACAAACATCTATGCCGAAAATTAGGAGAAGGGCAAGCATGGTTCTGTTGGATGTCTGGAAAGCCTTAGGAAAGGGTCCATAGAGAGAACAGTTGATCTGTCATAATGGGCTACCTACCCATCTTGCTGCTCCGAGCACCCACATCATGTCACGGGTAAAGCTTTCTCTGATACAGCCTTAAATATCAGCCTGGCCGCCAGTGCATTTCTGGGGCTGGATGTTCAGTGGGGACTGCAGACATATTCCAATATCAAAATGATTCCCTCCCCCAATATTTTCCACTGACTTTTGAAACTAGGTCTTCAGTGTGGACATTATTAAAATGCCTTATTAAGGGACATACCTGAAAAACGAGGCATTCTTAAAAAATAGGATTAAAATTATGAATATCTAATTCCTAAGAGTAACCTTAAACTGAATTCTGCACAGGTGAGCACCGTCAGCAGGCACTGGCCCAAACTGACACCAGCAGTTTCCCTTTTCAGGGCAAGTTATGGATATGCAAAATGTACAGAGCTGCTGATTCTTTTTATATATGTGTGTGTGTGTATATGACCTGATTTCCCCTGAAATTAACTTCAAGACATGACCACCCCTGCGGAAAAAGAAAGAGAAGAGTTGGGTCCACAGGTGAAGGCAAGACCCTTCCTAACTCTGTGGCTCTTGCAGAACAAAACAGTAAGGCAACCCCAAAGTTTCAGACCTGCAGAAGTTAACTCTAACCTGCATTCTTCTTGGGTAAATGATATGTCCTGGAAAATAAACCTCAAGACGCCAGGCCAAAACAACCACACTCATTTCCCTAAGTCTAGACAACCTGTGGCCAGCAAATATGTATAGAGTCCCTAAGGCTTCTGATTTCTAAAATCAGTTTGTGACTCATGCACGCACTAGCACCAGGCACACACTGAAAGGGAGCCACACAGAACACAACAGTAAAAAAGACCTTCAAAAATATTCAAACCTTGGCCTTGTATGCATTTATCTGTAGATGCACAGGAAGGCTGCAATAAATGGGCTTTCTTGTTTGCTTCATTCTGTACTGTTCTAGCATACCAGCAATCAGGAGAGGGTTTTCTGGGGTTTTTAGAGATGATGTTTTAAGGCAGGGATATGTCAAAGGACTGAAGCTGTGCTCTGTGGCTGCATAACCCCCATCAGGTTTATGGATGGGGACATTTGCCCCTTCTAGAAAGCACTGAGAAACGCCTTCTAGAAAACCCCAGGGTTTGTCTGTTCAATGGACATTGCCCTTTGGAGAGCAAGACAGCGAGATTACCGCTCTAATACCCACTGTAATACATGATCCATACATTGCCAGTGAAACCAGAAGCAAGGTTAGTATATTTATAACTCCACCCATTTTGCTGCGAGCTCAAAGGGTGAGAGTCATCTTTACATGTTTGCCTTCTGGTGGGAAGATCATCCAGCTCAAGAAACGCATCTGAATTTGATGAGCTTTCCTGGATATGCACCTTGGACTGAAAACAGCTTTCACTCCCCGGCTTTATTTATAGCACAGCACAGTAAATAGGGACTGCAAGTAGGATGGGAAAGGAAGGAAAACAACATCACTAAAATACATGGCTCCGCTAACTCCAGGAACAGGTCAGTTGCTCTCCTTGCTCTCCTACCGGCAGATCATCCTGGCTTGGCTTGTGTCCTCTGCCAGCACATTTTCCTGCTTCCCTTGAACCCTTTTGCCAGTCTGTTAGCAACCAGTAACTACGTTTGGATGCTTTCTTCTCACATTTCTGTGCAATGGACACCTGTCATAGCACAAATAAAAGCCTTCTAATTCCCCTAACCTGCCAATTAACATTCTTGAGGTTTATTGAGCTGTGAGAGACAAGCTGTACCCACTTGTCAAACAACAGCAAGATGGGAAAGTTTTAACTTGAGTTAGTTGCCTTCAACTTCCCAGCTCAAAAGATCCTCCTCTGGGTTCCCTTGTGATAACAGAGGTGTGAAACCACCCAGGAGAGGAGGAGGGAGATGTTGATACAGGAAGCCAAAGGAGAGATTTGAAGAGATCAGGAGGCTCCTCCAGCAGCTGGACCAACCCCAGACTGAGGTCTGCAAAGTGTCAGCCAGGCTGTGGCCCTCCACTGCCGGTGGCAGGCACGGTCCCTGGCATGGTCCACGCTCCAGTAACGTGCAAGACTTGCCCAGGTGAGTGGGAGGGGAGCAAGGAGGGCTTTCTGCTGGCTCCTGCAAACCAGCACCCAGCGTGCATGGACACGTGGGCGTGCATGACCAATGTCTGACATAACAGTGCAGGAATTTTTGGTGTATCCAGTCTGTGGCAACTGGCTGAATATTCCTGCCCATCGCCTCTTAAAAATGATCTGGAGAAGGAAGTAACACTTACATGCCCTTTTCACTGCAGTCTCTCAGAAGTAACATTTAGCCTCTCTGCTTTCTTTCACAGACTTTTGTTCTTCCTCATTTCAGTGTTTGCTCATTTGAAATAAAGGCTGTTAAGACTGAGAATGTGTTTGCTGTTTGCTCACAAAGAAACAAGCAAGGTATATTAAAAAAAGGTCTACTGGCATCAGAGGGAAAAAATAATGTATTGCAGGATACAAAGCTAAGGGCAGAAATCCTGGCTGTCTTCTTGCAGTGCTGAATCCAGCTGATGCTCATGGGACACACTAAGTGGAGCAAGAATGATACAGCAGCTTAGAAGGAGCAGAAAGTACAAAAGCCTTTCTCTATATAGTAGCAGAATAAGGCCTGTACTGTACCTTTGCTATGGTCAGTGAGAGGACGTAAAGATAACTCCTTTACCACTTGTTTTCTCTGAAGACTTTGAAACAAAGATAGGAAGACTCCACCTCCCATTTATCTCAATGTAATTACAGTAATTAAGATGACCTTAGCTATTTTTTAAAAAAAACTCACCTGCTGTCCATACCCCTGCACTCTTGAAAGGCTTTGGTACATGTATACATCCAAGACTAAAACCAACTCACAGCCTTTATCTTCTCTTTCAGAATATGAGGGATTTGGCTATAAAGTCCATCTCTGCTTTACTTGGTGCTCTAATCATTATATTCACACAGTGTAACTCTAAACAACCTCTCAGAGATTTGTACCCTCTTTTCTAACGCTCCTGTGAGTACGTGTCATTACACAACCTGTTACTTCAGAGCACAAATTCCCTGAAGTACAGCTGACTGATTTTCAAAGCAAGCCAATTCTTATTTGCTGACCTACTGCGAAGTCACATGCAAGTTCTGGTTTTTCCTCCAAATTTCCTGTAAAATAATGGAGCTCCTACTCTGTCCAAAGACCAAACTGGCTTCATCCATCTTAAAAATGTCATATAAGGCTTTCTATTCTGCCTTATGTTCCCTCTAACCAGCATAAATAGATGTATCCAAAAACCCAAAGGCTTATTTTGGAATACCTGTTCCATACCTTTAATACGGTTTTCCATTTTCCTTATTCTAATAATCACCAAAACTTTAAAATAACTTACTTAATCTTCTACTCAATATTTCTGAAAGAGCCAGTTATAAAATAGCTAGGGGCAGAGAGACTTGTTTAGGATATTGGGATGACTTCTAATACCATCTAAAATACCCACTAAACCTGATCTTGAATCTCTTGTGTGTTTTTCCTACTCTTCTCACAAGGCTACCCATAATTTCTGCCCAACTTGCTGTTTCCTTCTTTTTTGTTAAAGCCAGTGTGGAAGCCGCAACAGCAGTGATCTAACTGCGGGTTTGAAAGTGGCCTGAGGCAGTGATGTTATAACACAAGAAAATTCAGCCCTCATTCAGCACCCTTTGCTTTTATAGCAACAATTTTTAAAAAAAAAAAAAAAAGAACGATTATGCATTCCAAATGGATAATGAAACCTTGGGGCCCTTCGCATTACAGAGTTGACACGGGGTCAGTTATTGGACCACGTAAATTATCTCTGGTGGCTTTTCCTATTAATGCATGAATCACCACCTTCACACAGAATAAATCCAATAAATCCAGAAAGAAAGAAAACACAGTACTGAGTGACCTGGGTGTCCCAAGCACCCAAGTGCAACAAAGTGAGAGGTTTCCATTCACTCATACACATACTTGTCAAAATGAGCATCAGGGAATTCAGCCTTTGGGAAACCTTGCTTCGTAATGAATAAAATGAATTAAAGAAAATTAAATAAACTGTGGGAAAGGTCAACACTGGACTTGCTGAGAAAAATTGATTAAGATGAAGTGAGAAGTTGATATTGAAGGGGAATCAGTTTGCACAATGGCCAGTCGGGGCATAATTCACATTCGAGGAAGGAGAATCCCAGTCTGTCTGGTTGGGGTCACAGTTTGAAAGAAGGCAAAATCTTTACCCTACTGATATTAATGTCAAAGGTATCGCTGGTTTTAATGGAAACAAGCTTTTATACACTGATGTGCTGGGCACCATTCTCCACTGTTACATCCATTTTATTTCAGAGGGATTCCCAAGAATGAAAACCCTCTTCATGCAGTGGAGCATTTGATTTCAGTGTCTTGCATTGATTGGGGTCACATCCAAAAGCAAAGCAACGAACACAGCCAAATGACATGATTCACTTTAGGCTTTGATTTCATGACAGCATTGATTTTTTTGAAGTTAGCCCTGTGCTTATATGCTTTGTAATTTTGAAGCCAATTTTTTGCACAAAAAGTGCATGCTTTTCTTATCTAAATTCCTGAACTATTCCTAAAGTTGCTTGCAAAGTAGCTTTTCCTGCTGAAATACCTTGGCAGATATTATAGACTTTCCTAACCTGATTGTCTCCATACATTTGGGAGTCTTCTTAAATAGCTGTATTTGTTGGTGCTTTTTTTAATATCCCTCAGAAGGGAAACTTAATTCTGAGGCTAAGCATATCCACGGAGATTTGTCATCAGCTCCCTGATGTGCTCGCTCCGAGCAAGCAGTTCTGTTGATGCTGACACGAGCAAAGAATGATGTCCCCAGCTATCAGAGACAGCTATTACAAAGCTATATACTGTTTGTTAGCTCACTTCTGCACATATAGTTCAGCCTAATGCATTACTTATATTGGCAAGAGCAGCAGAAATAATTTACAAAGTCTTTCTAAGATGGAATAAAGATCCATATTTATTGCAATGGTATAATACAAGGAAAAAAGTAACATGCCCTGCATGATTTCTAAGGAAACAGGGCTGCTCTCAATAACCAAATTATTCAAAGGCAGGCAGGGGCTTTGCAGGAAACCACGGTGACCACAAGCCTTTCCTTGTAGCAGCAGGGGAGTTGGGCAACCCAAGGAGAAAATGTTTTCGCACTCTGCAGAAAGCTCTGGCTGCAATGAATGTGTTTGCCTCAAATACTTAGGTTTCATCAAATCACCATTTTTTTCTGTGAAAATCACTCTGAGGGAAATGTTATGCTTTTTCCATTTCATGCCACGCAACCAAATCGTTAAGGATCTTCACACTCAGGAATTATTTTAGTCCCTCACCATATGAAATGTTTCCTGTTTAAAACAAAGTGGGCTGATAAGAAGAAGGCAGTAGAATATTAATGTGAGTATAAAACAGTCGGTTAAGTGAGATATTAGCTAACAAAGGATAATTACAATTATCACATGCCTAAGTTTTATGTAATTAAGAGGTAACGTGAAAGCGTGTCTCCAAAGCTAATATAGTAAAACACACAAGCTCCTTTTCAAACAAAATTTTGCTGCTTTTTTCCTTGCACTTGTACCTTGCCATACCCACAAAAAAATCTTCCAACTGTGACACAGGCTGAGCATACATCAAAGCCTGGTTTACAAAGCAGAGCAATTAAAAGTTGTGGTCCCCATTTGTATCTCATTTGTTATGCCTACAAAAACACAGTAACTCTCCCTTTCTGATGAGAAATGTCAGATATCTGCCTGCTGCCTTGACTGCTATTGTCAGAGGGAGCCCTGAAAGCTGCATCTCTTCCCTTTCCATTTTTTATTTTTAACGCAGGAGAAGTGCAGTGCAGGTCTGGGAGAAACATCCTTAACAGCTGAGAAATTTAATAACGCCAAGGCACTTTTCCATCAAAAGCAATCATGAATTCAGGAAAAAAAGTTCCTTATGTTGAGCTGCTGCAAAAATATTATATGGTATATCACAATTACAACAGTGTAATAGAAGTGTGATGACTATTGCTGTGAAACTACTTCAAAACATTCACTGTTCCAATAAAACAGTGAAAGCTGTTGCAAAATTATCACTAGGAAGGCCTGTAAGATAGAAGAAATGTTTCCTTATTCTTCCCCAAACAACTGCATACGCCAATACTACCATGAGCTACGTTTTGTGTAGAAAAATTAAGTTCTGCATGAGCTGGGTTTTGTGTAGCACTCCAACAACCCAGGAGTCTCTCCTGAAGTACCAGCTTGCTTAGTCTGGGTCCCATTTCTCTGGCTGCATGCCGAGTGTTCACAGCATCCATAACTTGGGTAGGTAAAAAAAATTTAAAGGTGAATCATGTATGTACTAAATACAGTGTATCTAATTCACCGAATAAACAAGAGAAGCATCAGAGTCATTCCCTTTTCTACATCTACACAACAGAGGAGTCCTGAGGAGTAAAATGAGGACAGACATGAAAAGTTGAGGTGTCACCCATTCTGTTTTGCTTTGGGTTTTTATGCCACTGATAATAATTACCAATACCTAAGCCCTTCAATACTGTATTGTCACTTGTAGTTATTTCCTTCCTTAAAAACACACACACAGGGTTTTCGTTGGCAATACACTGCATAGATATATTTTTTGCTGTGATGTATGTTTCTATTAGAAAAAAATCACCTTGAAGAACACCTTGCTTTCTGAATAGAGCATACTGAATTTCAGATGGCGCTTAGTGTTTGCACAAATCTGTTCTGCAGCCACGGAGCAGTCTCCAAGGAAATGCTCGATTCTGTACCAGTGAGTTTTGTACTTGCTGAAAAGCGATCCACTGTGCCTGAGGAATGAAGTGGTCAAGCCTGACGATCATCCTTCAGGTGATGTTTTAGGTGTTTAGAGCTGGATCACTGATGATTTCAAAGATATGGAAGATAATCTAAAATATTCTGTGGTAGACAGCCTAATAAGGAAGTCATAGTAGCTTATACAGCAAAATTCTGTGCTAGCTGCTATTTTCTTAACTCTGGTGGCTCCATGCCCAGATGTATTTTCGTGCTGCTGGGAGGTGACAAAGGCAAGCATTATCGAGTCCTTTCAAGTCTCAACTAAACCACAAGCCCCCAGAACTGAATTATTATGATTTAATTCCAGTATATGATAGCACTTAAGTCATGGGATGGGTGTTATATCTATGAATAATGCAAGTTTATTTAAAGGAATGGAAGCAGATCAGATTATTTAAAAGACACTGACTGCCAGGGCTGAATATAAATTTTTCCAAATGTCTTCATCTGTTAACAGAGCTGTGACCAGAAGCACGAGGAAATACTAGTTTTGTTATGTATTATGAACGACAGACAAGTTGCTGTCTGTCAGCACGGGAGCCAATCTCCTACCCCACAAGAAGTGGTAGGAATGCTGCTGCAGACATCACGACCGGGCAGCTTGCTATAAATAAGGAATCCCGTATTTATAAACTGCAGACCAGATTGACTCGTTTAGCTGAGCATCTTCCACCAAAGGTAGCTGCAACTCTATGAGCTAAACCACTGCCCCTTCTTTCTTAGATCGGCTATTCATCACCTGCTAGATGCCTGTGCTAAAGCAACAAGAAGGACGGTAGGAGGCATTGGAGCAAGGTATTGTGCAAGCCCATCCCAGCTGCCTGCCGTCTTCAGGTTTTTGGGGTAAACGCAAATAGTTCTTGTGGTTGCATGAGTATGGGGTACGCTCTGAGAAAGAGCTGGTTCTTGCTGGATTCTGCAGATGAAAGATCTGCCCGGAGAGGTCCCTCTCCAGGGACCTTCGCGAGCTTCTCATTAGGAAACACTTGCTGCTCAAGGACAGGTCCCAACTGTATCGCAACCGGGAGCAGCTCTGAAGAGAGGTCAGGAGAACAAAACCCGTTGCCTTCCCTCTGGTAGCGTGTTAGCCACAGGTGACAGCCCCCATTCCTGCCCGTGTTCAGCCTGTACTGGGTCCCATGGGTGTAGCTCTGTAGGTGAGCTAGGGAGCAGCTTTTGGTTTCTCTATCAAATTGCTGAGGAATGAACAATTTGATACGCAATCATCACCAGATTTCTTCACTGGTGTTTGCTTAACAGAGGAAGGAAAGGTTTTTCCTCTGATTGAAACTTTGGCAGTTTCTCTCTGGAGAGGCATTGATTGATCTTTGACTAAGCAGAGCTGCACAGGTCAGATCTGCAGGTGTGGGTCAAGTATCCTACCTGATACCGTATTTTGTAGACATGAGCTGAATCAAGAGAATCAACAGGGACAACGGACTGACCAGCAAGGTGAACTTAATCTGTCTGACCCTAAAGGTTTCCTGCATTCAAGAAGACATTTTAGGTGAGGGATGATAAAACAGTTTGGGTTTTTTAGAGCAGGATATTTTGGCAATAACATATTATAGATTTTTGGGGATGTTTTGACATTACTATAGAGACCAACAAGAATTGTCACGTGATATGTAACATAGCATTGGCATATTTTTGTTCAATATATTTTATTTCAGCTGGTCCTTTCGGCCTTTATTCCACTGCCGGTAGAAAATCAGTCACTGCATATAAATACTTTCTTTTTACCAAGAAATTTGCTACAATGAGGAAAACATTCCTATTGCTTCTCTCTCCCTGTTTCTTTGCAGCTCTTCAATATGTTTCCATCTTCTGTTTAGCTGTCTCCTATGGTTTTGAAGAAATGCTAGGGATATTCTCATACAGGCTTGTGCACTTTCTACTGTTTTTTTTTATTATTATTATTATATTGCTCTCCCAGACAGAAAGGGGAATGAAGAGGCATTTCCTTCCCACATCTTCTGCATGTACTTGAAAGAGCTGCCACATGCACTCCTCCTTCCTGCGCTGGGGAAGGAAATATTTGGACCGCAGGCAGGGGCAGCAAGAGGGAGCACACTATGCCCCTTTTTTTGTGAAAGCAAGTGGAGGATTTGGAAAAAGGTAGGACAAAGTGGAAAAAAATCTAACAACTGCCAGGGCGAAACTATGGAGTTTGAGTGCACCTTGGCACAGCTGCCAAACTCTTCATGGCAGTGCTGCCAGCGCTGGGCTAACAACTGCACATCAGTGATTAACCTGCTAGTGTTATAAATGTTCCACCAAGGCAGTGTTTAACAGTATTTTCTGCTTTGACCCAGTTGTTCTAATGAAAGATACTGCTGGAAAGTGTGTCATTCGTATCTATTGACTATCATGTTTAACACAGCACTGATGATACTCTACAAGATACCTTCATTGCTTCAGTACATCTAATATCAGTGGCTGGTGCTGTTATCTCTACTGAAGGCATTTAGTAACAGCTCCTGGCAGGAGAAGAAAGAAGTCCAGGCTTTATTGACTCAATTTTCCCCTTGAAAAGCACTGGTAGTCCTGGCATTTTCAAGGTATTGCAAAAGAAGCTTTAGTCATTTTTTATGAAGTTACTCAAAATGCTTTACTCACGAATTGCAAAACCCTCCATTAACCAAAACTGCTTTAAACATGGGAGGGAACTCTTAAAGCGTGAACTTTTTTCTGAAGGGCATTGCCTTTGAATGGGAAAACCACCTTGCTTAATCAAGCTGACCATTTTCCAAGCTATTTTATTCATTCCTGATACTTGATTACGTAAGATAATTTAAGTGATTTTTTTATTTTGTAATTATATAACTTTGCAATATAGACATATTTAGCATGTTGATTTGTCAACTTTAAGTCTCATCATTGCTTCATTTCAGGACACTCAGCATCCTGACACACAATGTATGAATTGATCCTAAACAACTGGCCAGTTTCATTTTCAACTTTTTTTTCCTTTCTTAGTCATTCTTTGAAAGATCTTTTATGAATGAAGCCCAGCTCAAGGGGAGCTAAAAAGTGATTTTTTTTTTCTCCAAGATTCATATGGTTAATTGAAAATAAGGTAAAAAATTCCATTCTTGCTACAGATTCTTTAGTGCGGGTTCCTATGTTTTTTCTGATGAGATTATCTAATCCATCTTCCTCTGAGCAATACACTATTTCTGATTCCTAAAATAAGCCGCCACTTTCTCAAGGTTTATTTGGTGGCTGTGTTTGCTGGCTTGGAATTTCATTAACAGCTTATCAACTGATCCCTTGACAGAGTTTTCCACCTGAAATATAAATTGGTTACTTTCTTCCTAACAAGGTGTATGCTTCGATGAAATGGACCCTTTCGTACATACTAAGTCTGGGTTCGTGTCTAATGCAAATATCAGATATGAGCTCCAGTTCTGCCTTTGGCTACATGACACTGACGTGAAAGCTAAATCCAGGTAGAGGGGGACGAAATGTGGGCATTGCTCTTTCAGAAGCGCGGTGCAGAATTCCACAGAGGTGAGAGGACTCTATTGAAGCAACTTTGAGATGAGACATATGTTTAACAGAGAGGGGAAACCTTACCGACTGTAGATTCATGTTCTGAAAACGAGGGTAGACATTGCCAACGCATGATAAATAGTCCTGCCAGCTAGGAACTGAGAATGCTGCAGAGAGAAGAACACTCTGGTTTTGATCAGTCTACATTTTTACGTTTAATAACCTACATGCAGTAAAGATATCAGTGAATTACAAGGCTACAAATACTCTGAGTGTTTTGGATAGAGTCTTTGCAAACGCCAAGTTGAGAAGCTGAAGTGATTGGTGATATCACCACTGGGTATATTCATCTATTTTACAGCTTGTCTTATGATTTCTCATGTTATTCCTTGTGGCTGTACTTGCAGTTGGCCCTTGGTGAGGTCAACTCACAACGGTAAAGTCATGCTAGTGCCAAGGCAGAGGCACAAAGGTCAATACCTGTATTATCAAGTATCTATGAGCATATTCACAGCTTCATGGGAACAATATCACAGATCTTTTGGAAATGTCAGAAAAGAAAAAGAGGAAATATTAGAAGTAGTTTATGCTGTGTCCTGTAATTTTGAACATTTTGAGGAAAGGGGAAATAAAAAAATGAGACAATTCATTGAAAGTCAGTACTCGTAACGGTATCCTGGCTCTAATCCTGTGGTCTCATGGCTAATTTAAGCTCTACTGCTGGTTAACAGGCTAGTGCTGCCAGGCCTTTGCCTCTGGTGCCAGCCGCTTTCCTTCCCAGCCACTTGTCCTCTTCCCTACCTGCTTCGTGTTTGTGATGGTGGACCCCGTGGGGCCAGCGAAGCCCTTGGTGGGCTCAACCCCACCACGGTCACGTCGAGGCAAGGGAGAAAAGTGGCTCTGTTGGGAACACTGACTGCGCCGGTTTGAAATGCATCCTTTATAAAGTTATATAAGAAGAGACATCATGTAGGAGGAATAAAAATAATAAGCTGTTAGGATGATTTGCTGAAACTAGTCTTCACCTCAGCTCTCACAGAAACACAGAAATAAAAGTCCGATTTCCTCCATAGATAGAGATCATCGAGGGCAGAAAAATTACAGAATTAAGAGAAACATTTCCATTGGGTGTCTGCTGTCAGCAAAAGTGATGTTAAAAAAAGATATGGAGTTATAGCCACGAGGGTGTAAGGTCAAAATTGGGTGAAAACTTCAGTCAGCAAAGAGATGATGTAGCACAAAAGGAATGATCTGTTTGCAGGCTGTGACAGTGGTAAGAGCATGCCTGGCTTGTATGAATAGGTGAAAAGGAAAAAGCTGAAGAGCTTCCTTCTCTTTAGACAACAGTTAAGTTTAAGAACTATAAATTCAACAGATTAGAAAGAATTTTAAAAGGTTATAAACAGCTAATATTTCCAGAATATCCATAATATCTGTTCAGAGCTTCTAAATAGTCAATACCTACCAATTGCTCACATCTTAGGACAAGCTTAATATTTACATTCACATGCTCATGTGTGTTAATTTTTTTAGAAAGATACATTGATCAATCCAATTTCTATACAAAGAATAAAGGGCAACAGATAATATCATACCACATTTGCTGACCCATTTCATTCTTGGAGTCATATAGCAAAGAGGTAAGCAGCAACATCCTAAATTTTATTAACTGTAGAAGAGGTGATTTATTTGTTAGCGTAATACAATTGTCAGTGATGATGCCTTAGAGAAACAACCGCATTGCTAGTATCTCCTGCTGCCATTTCCTTGGTGCAGACAGGTATATTTGTGTAAGACCTCACAGAATTGGAATTTCTTCTGCCCTTACTCTGAATTAAGAGTTCATTTGGCTAATACTGCAAAATGCGTTTACTGTGGTATACCCTGGGGAGAGATAACAAAGTGAAGTGAATAGATGTGCTGTGGATATTGAAAGGCTAGTGGGCTAAGTCTGCCCAGGAACCGAGCTAGGAAATATCCACCTTCTAGACTTGACTCTTGCTTGAAACAGAGCTACAGCACCCCAGCAATCTTCCTGTTTCTTATCAAGTTGTGTTTTAACTTTCTATATTTTACCTTTACATACTTCATCCTTTAGACAGCCTGAGAAGAATGACACCCTAAAAAGTTGCCAAACTTGATATTGCAGCAATTTAGTTCAAAATCAGCTTGAACCATCTTAACATGAGGTCACTATTCTCCCCACACCCGCAGCTACATGTGAGGTTTCCTCCATGCCGTGTGACCTAGAAGGTCCAGCACTGTGTCTCATACACCTACAGATTCACTCCAAGCACCGCTTACTCCTAAGTGTAGCACTAAAATTTTGTAGTAGATTAGCCGCTGAATGGCAGGGCAGCAGTGCCGTTCACCTTAGCAGCTTCAGAAAATTAAGCATGTGACCAAAATGTTTTATCATCTTCCTGGCAAGCAACAGAAGTACCAGAGCAAATTTGAAACCTACAAACTTTCCAGCCAAACAGCATTGCCACCAGACCATTTTATCAGGACTAGGAATCACACATTAATTTCTCCTCCATAACTTGGTTAATTTGTCTTGTGTCATAAGTTTTTGCCAGTCATCCTTAGTTGATTAACAATTAGGCAAAGCATCCCTATCAAATTGATGCAGAAGAATCTGCATTAATACTGTGTTGTTATCATTATTGTGATACTACTGTCAGAGGTCATTTAACATTTACGTTACTATCTCAGCTGCTTTGGGAGGGACTGGGAGGTGGCTCCAGGAGAGAAGGGGAGGTGATTTTAGAGACTCCTACATTGAATCAGCCAGAATATGGTCACAGCACTACTGTACTTAATTCAAGAATATCCCAGATACCTTGTACGTGCTAAGCAGTGCTATCTTATTCAACAGACCTGCTTCAGTTCATACATTTACCCTCTCTTTCCTGGTTACCTACCAGGAACAAAGACCATGGTCTTAGATTAATTTTATTTTGGCAGGGGGAGGTGGAGGCGGGGGTTGAAAGCAGAATATTTTTGCTCGATGTTGCAAGGCCCTACACCTTTTCTGATGAATCCTGAGCTTTCTTCCTGTTGTAATTTTAACGCTTCTCAAGGAATCACTTTGGATGTCTTTCATAGGCACCTTTATTGCCATAGAAGTCATTTTAAAACACACAAACATATCCCTTAGAAGCCTTCTAAGCAAGGCTTAGCTGCAGAATTCTTAGGAAAAGGCTTGATTTTGGTGAATATTTGGGGTTTTCAAATGGTAGTGAAAAATAAAGTATGCCATTCTTCTTCCATCATAATTCACACTTCTTGTCACCTGGAAATTGCCTCATGTTTCTGCGGTAGGAATTTATTCAGTAGTCTGCATGTGGCACATGGCATTGCAGAGTTCATCCTAACTGAGCTGACAGAAAAAGACCTCGGATACGTCTGTCACTGTAGGGTGCTGGACCCTGTCAGGCTACAAACCCAGCAGTTTTACTGGGGAATGTTATTTTCCCTTCATACAAACATATCAAGATAAGCAACACAGCAAATCGCTGGTTGCAGTTTCAGCTGAGACATCTCAGCAGCGCCAGCTCGTGGTCCATTCCCTATTCCACCCACACAGCAGCTTTCCTGGTGGTAACCCTTCCCACACCTACCTAGCTTTACCTTATTGCATGTATTTAGGACAAGCACACAAGGACTGAGAAGTTCCTGGTCCCTCCCATGGGCATCTTGAAGCTGCTGTCTGCTTCGGAAAGATGCAGAGCAGCGTGGTGCCCGCTGGTCAGACTTCACTCCCCGAAGAGTTTGGGACTTGGCTTTGTACTGGAGGTGGTGGGACTCCACATGACAAATGCTTCCCAGCAGGAATGTGGCAGGAATGCAGAAAAACCTGCTGCAGTCCTGAGGACTGAAAGAGCTCCAGGACTTGTCCCTGTAAAAGGAAATGGTGTGTGTTGAGTTAGCTGCTGCATTTAAAGTCCCACCCCTCTTAGTGGCATCAAACCTCTAGTGATAAAAATGCACAAAGAGATAAAATCTGCAGCCAAGAGTGATAAAGTTCTGGGGCTTGTCCAACTGACTGGCAAACTTGTTTTCCCCCATCCGCTCTTCAGTGAGTGGAAAAAAAAAATAAACTTACTGGAAGGGGGTTGTGTCCTCTCAACTTTCTCCATCTCTACCGGCTGATGATGTCTCTGCAACATACTCTTGGAATTACTTTCTTCTGAATGATGATGTGATTTAAAAATAACACCCTTTCATTTCACAGAGATGCCAATATGTTTGAGGTGGAGAATGACTGTAAATAATACAAATGTCCAGAAAAAAATTGCAGAGCTTTGTTTGGATTCTGCATTAGACTTGCACTTCACATTTTCTGGAACCAACCTGTTATTGTCCTGGCTTGGCTGGAAAAACGGTGACTGGAGATCATGTGGCAGGGAAGGGTGGGTTGTGTGACACATGAGGGCTGAAACACAGCTGGAGACACAAGTTCTGCTCTCGACTCTGCCTGGACTTGCTTTAAACTGAAAAGTTCTGCCCTCTCTGAGATGTTTGTTTACCTGATTTGTTTATAGAGAGCAATCACGTCTCCTCTCATCCCTGTTCTGCTAGACTAAGCAAACCACACTTTTTATCTTTTCTTGTGTGATACTTTTTCACTTCCCTTCATCATCTTAGCAGATCTTCTCTGAACCTGCTCTGGTGTATGTCATCAGTCTTGCAAGCAGATGAAGAGGACGCCCAAAGTAGTACAAGGGAGGACTTTGCAAATAGGTTTGCAGAAGTGCTAAGACAGGGATGAGACTATCCATCCCGTTACGCAGCGGAATCCAGAGAAGGTCGACCTGCCCAGCTGTGTGCACCCACGGGTGAGTGCATTTTTCCTGCACTCTGAATGGATCAGAAACCATGCAGCCATATTAGTGCAACACCAAGCCTACACTGGTATCCCCCTACCTCTCAGCATGGATTCTGGGAAGACATTGAGTTTTAGCTGAACCTCCTGTGGGTGCGGGGCACTTCTGTCCGCCTGCAGAAGATTATGTAGACTCACCGTCTCAATGGAGAAACCCTCCATAAATATAGAAGCATATTAGCACTTCACAAAAGCTCTAGCTCTTTGGCATATAAATATCACAAGACAGATTTGAATATCATGGAAGTGTCACTTTTGCAAACAGATCTTGGCTAAATCAGCAGTAGCTAGCCCACTGAGATAACAAACCCTCTTAGATTACCATTATCCGTTAAAGTTGCACTGAAACGGGAGAACAAATTGCACTGACTAGTTTTTTAAAATACTTGTCCATCACACACTCAGACTCTTGCTGGTTTTCCTTAGCACAGAGAAAGTTGATGGAAGTTGGATCTGCTTCCTGACAGTGCTGCTTTACTCTTTACTCAAGAAATGAAAGCATCTGCTACGGCTGAGCCCCCTTTTTATTCCCAGGTTCTTCCATATGCAGTGTCCAGAAGCAGCAATGTAACTGAATAATACCCCTAAGCTGTCATGAATTTTTTCACATCAGAGTAACATTTAACATTATTAGAGGCAAGCAAATAAATCACGGAAAAGAACAGATTTTGTTGGGATATTTTTTCCATATTTTTGTTAGCGTCGTGCCACCATTCAGATGTCAGCCTTCCTGAACTGGTCTGTTGGATACATTGGTTTGTGCGTGTTTGCTGTTGGTGACAGAGTTACTCTGCGAACTTAATATTCAGTGTTCAAAATTCGAGCTGTGTTGCTTCATTTGGCTTGATCACAAAAGTCACACAGCATTTTTTCAGATGAGTGTAATCTTCACAAAGGACATGAAGCAAATACGAGCTGTTAGAAATTCTCATGAATGGATAGACTAGAGAACAAAATTTAAAAAAAAGATGAAAATTTTTTTGAAAGTATGAGCCTATTCCTTTCAGAGCCCCATTTTTTACACAATACACGGAAAGTGTGTTGCAACCTCAAACCCACAGACATCAGACCTGCAAGAGGAAAAGCTCCCAGGCTCTCCCTGGGAGTGAACAGGAGAGCTGACAGTGTGCGCTCCTACCTGCTGCTGTATTAGCATCCATGTGCTGCTCTGCCCCGGTTTCCTCCTGAAACGTGAGAGGCTGGACCAGGTGTGCGACAGGGCTTCAGCCCCAAGTCATATTTTATCAGAAACTACTTGCTTATCTCTTTCTTTTTTTTTTTCCAGTTGATAAGGAGAGACACCAGCAGACACCTGCTTGTATGTACAAGAGAGACACTATTAAATGCTAAACTTTGTCAGGGCAGCAAGATGATAGAACTTCAGCCAAATTTTTACTTCTAAAGGAATCCTGAGCCATCCTGAATTTGGTTTCTGGCGCTACTTTCAACACCTGATTGAAAGACTAAGTTACAATTTACTGCCTGAGTGAAGATGAATTTTCTCTTACCTTATGGCCACAAAACGCTTGCATGTGCCTGTGGAGCCGTAGGTGTACAGCAAGCCGTCCTGGCTCCAAGAGAAAGCGAGCCAGCATGAGATCCTGCCCCACAGGCAGTGTCTGAGCTGAACATGGTGCTCTGCACCCAGCAAAGCAGCTGCACGGCACAACCATAGCTACAGACAGACAGAGTTATGATAATATTTAGTGTCACTGAACGTTATTGCAGCATCAGAACTGAAAATAGGAGCTAAGTGTCCCTCCCCACTGCCCACGCTGTTTCACTGCTGTTTTTACTAGGACAAATACATTGCACTTCTTTGAATTGCTGCTGAGGTTCTTGTCAGCATTTTTGCACTCTGACATATTGGTAAATAACATACAAAATGTTCTTCTCTCCTTATATAAGCTATGTACCTATATGTCCTGGTTTCGGCTGGGATAGAGTTAATTTTCTTCTTAGTAGCTGGTACAGTGTGTTTTGGATTTAGTGTGAGAATAATGTTGATACAGCACATATTATGTTTAATTATACGTATGAAAGATCTTTTCATTAAGACAACATTTAGAGCATCCTTGTCTCCTGTGCTATAGCATTCCAACAAGGGACCATCTCTCTCCCCTCTATAAAAACCTTGTGGGCTGTTTTCTTTAATCACATATCATTGGTTTAACTGAAAACAGAATTTAATCCAGCAGGCTGAAGTTGAAGTTACTCCAAAGAGTTAGGTAAACTGGTTCACTAATCGCCAGTGTCACTTCTAGCTCAGCACTGCTGCAGCTCCCACAGCACAGGGTCTCCTGAATCCTGATGGATGCAGGTGACAACAAAGTGACCACCACCCTGCAGAGTTTCAAATCTCAGTATAAGGCTACAGGCAAGGGATGGGGTCAGCGGAGGAGGTGGCTTGAGGAGACGCTGACACGAGATGGGTCACCGCCACAAGCAAGCTGTGGTCCCTGCTCCTTCCAATTCCCATCCCAGCATCCCTAGGAGAGTGAATACCTTCCTCTGGGATAATCCCATTAACAGCTGCACTTTGCACTGGTACAAAAATGGACTTAGTGCCATTTCAGGAGCCGGTAAACACAACCTTTTCACAGCAGCAATATTTGTTTTTTTCCCAGTAGCTTCCCAAGGGGAGATGCATGAACCTCCTGTTTTCACCTCTGACACAAATGAAGGAGAGGGCAATTGAGCACCAGTTCAAATCCGATTTTTCAAAGCTAGCTGCTAAAAAGTTAAGTGACTACATGGCAAGCCATCAACAGAAGTAATGAGGAGAAAGAAATGGAAAGAAGGAAGTCATGACATAGTGTCTGAATTCTGAAAAATAATTCAGGTAATTATGCTTCATCAAAAATACATACAATTTTTCATGAGCTATCAGATGTGATAGAAAGCTGGTGATGTATGCTCATAGATGTCAACATGCATTTTGACAAGGAATTCACTGAATTGATTGCATCATATTGAGTCAGGAAATAAACTTCTGTCTTTTCTTTGCAGTCGGCTCCGGTTTGGCTGGAACCATTTGGATTCTGCTTTCAGTAGCACTGAACAAGGTCTGCTGGAGAGCAGCCAGACTTAGTCTGAATTTCTGCTAGGTACAGAAACTGAGATCCTAATGCATGCCAGCTGCAACTGGAAAGAATAAAAAAAAAAAGTCATGGTTTTGCTGGAGGGCATCACACTGTGACAGCACATGATCCTAGAGAACGACCCGAGATCATGCTCAAGGCTTCAGAGCTCTTTGTCCCTTCCATCAAGGGATGCATAAGAAAATCTGTATGTAGTGTTAGTAAGAAGAGCAGGCTAACACACCAAAAAAAAAAAAAAAAGGGGAAAGAGAAATCACTTTTCAGCAGAAAAGATGAATATACAGTAACAAAAAAAAAAATCATAAAATAATAAAGAGATATATCACATGGTCTTTTTACGAAACAATGTTGATCCGTGGCAGATTGGCTGACGGGACAGAAGATGAAGATGTAATTTCTCAGGGGATGTTTGCTGTTGCCAGAACCGTGCTACCATCTTACACTTAGCCCTTGTGAAATGTATGGAGCGATCTGAGTTCATTCCCGCTGCTATAACCCTTGCCCAGCTGACACCGACCAGAGCAGCAGAGCATGAGGAACAGCACAGCCGGGAGAAATGAGTCTTCTGTCACTGCATCCGCCCGTGTGCCAGGGAAGAGCTGTGCTACGGCGGTGGCATGGCAAAGCTCAGACTGTTACCTGCCATGCTACGCCTGCTCCAGACACCGGCATGAGATCAGACCTTCCCAACCCACTAGTCTGTTGTGGCACTTGAGAAGTGAAAATTAAATGTATTAAAATTTAGAAGTGAAAGAAATCCTACATGTGTGCCTTGGGTATGTTTGGGAGTATTAATATTTTATCTAGCAAAGTGATTACAACATGCAAAGAGAGTGCTTGTGCAAACTGATCGCTTGTGCCTGCTGGGCTGGGAAATACAGCCGAACACGCAAAGTCAGATTAAACATTTACCAACTTCAGTAATCTTCAATCAGCCAAGGAACTAGGAAATAAAGGGAGCTGAGACATAAGCACGCTCCATCTACTTGTAGCAACTCAAGCTCAGTTCCTCTGGATTTCACGGCAGATTTCCTCTCTCTTGCTATTTAACAGCTATCCTTGATCAAATTCACTCATTTAAGGTACGCTGTACATATTATTGCCTGCTCTATAACCCTGCCACCACACTGAACCTGGTGCTGGAATGGCAAACATAGGAATTTAGATACAGGTATATGAAAAGAAGATCACATACCAAATATTAAAGCCATGAAGCTGTGAGTCCATCCTGTTGGGTTTATAGGATAGCACATTTCTCTGAGCTTCTTTTTAGGTTCCTGTGATTCACCACAAACAATGTTGATAAATGTGTCCTTGTTACCTGTATGCATTATACATCGCTAAAATTTATGGCCTCTTGCCATCTGTTTTAATTAAGAAACTCATATATAGATTTGGCTGCCTTGCCCAGTAAAATACTTTCAGAAAGAGAATTTTATACTCTGATAATGGGCCAGATCTCCAGCTGGCATTAATTCATATACTTCCAGTAGCGTCACTGGTGGTGTGTTGATTTACAGCAGCCAAGGAGTCAGGCAGGTAATATCACAATAATAGATTCAGAATGTTATTCATGTCAGCAAACCTTTTTAATTGCAATATTACTGACTGATGCCCACAGCAGATTACAAAATAATCTTCAACTCTTGTTCATGTTGAAACTCATGATTTTAGTGAGACATTTCTGCGGCTCAAGCAAATAGTTTGGCTCTATTTACTTGACACAGAATGTGCAGATGACAGCTCCCATACATCAAATATACCTTTGCATTTTGCATGGATGTAAGAAATGTGTCAATCACAGCTTTCTTGTAGCTTAGGGAAGGGCTTTTTGAGGGCATTCTGGTAGCAGTAGAGTATTCATGAAGTTAAAGCAGATAAAACTAGAACAACTTAATATTTGACAGCCCTACAGATAATTGCAAATTCCTCTACCTCAATCAAAAAGCTATCACTTCAGCCAAGAGGGGATAAATGCAGCTTGAATTCAATGTCAGCTACATCACTAGTGCCACCTACAGCATCCAGTTCAGAGAAACCACCCAGACTATCAGCTGGCTCAGGTGAGCATACATTTCTAGACCACTTTTATTTAGCATCCAACCAGTCAACAAGACATTTTAAGAGAGAAAATATGTATTTTCTCTATTAGGAAGGACTAAACTATCCATTTGGAACATGCAATTTAGGCACACAGCTCAAAAAATAGATGCTTCTGGCAATAGCCAATGGCACATTAGGAAATCAAACAACATGTACGTTCAGTCCTGACAGATGAAGAGCTTTTATTTGTTGCATCTATTTTGTTTTGGAGAACGTAACACTCAGAGTTGGAGTCCACCACTGGACAAGTTTTTTAAATGGTACAGTTTTTCCTTCTCCTGCTTCTTGACCTAATCCTGTGCTTCAGGCGGATCAGCGGAGCGGAAGGGCTGAGCTGGCTTGCAGGTATCATCCACAGCTAACAGCTATGGATCAGCTCCTCCATCAGGTATCTGCAGCTGTTGGCTCCGCCAGCTTCAGCATGGCTCAGGACACTGTATACCTACAATTCAGAAGTGCCACTCTGATGGTCTAGCCTTTGGCACGTAAGCTCATGGAAAACACATTTATTACAGACTGACTAATAATGTACCACTGGGACCAGTTCCCACATCTCTGTAAGCATTAACCTTCAATGAGGGTTTGTCATTTCCAAGATTATTTCTTGTTTTGGCTGCTACATTTTCTGCAGCGTTCACAATGCAATCTGCAAACGTTTCTGTCCTTTCCGTGTCATTTTTACAAGGATCCCAGGGGAAACATCATGTCACCTCTTCTCTGTGGATTTGATGCAGTATCATTTCCTGGTCACTGCACACCTGCTGAAGGCTTTGATGGCTATTCCCCTGAAAAACTGACTGCAGCTATAAATCCTGGTGAGGTGAAGAGAAATGGATTTGTCTGTGCAGCTCTAAGTCTTGGCAAACAAAGGTTATCAAAAATAGAAATTTTTCTCTTCTTAAAACACACACCGAACAAGAGCTTGTAGGCAGATTCATGTTGATTATTTGGTGATCAAGGAATTAATTTATTTCTTTTAATAAAGAATACTTCTGTGCCTCACATTTAACCATTTTCGTAAAAAAAGGACTATCTCTTATTTACCTTTCCCTGACTGTCTCTGTTTTTTTCAGCACCTCAAAGGAACGGCCTTAAAAAGAAAAGAGCTCCCTTCCACCCTTACTTTTGTAATACAGAATACTGCTGAATTAGCTCAGGCTCTTAGAGGGAAACCAATGTTTTAGTCTTCATATGATTTAAGCAGAGAAGCAAAGGGAATCCTTGGTAGGACTGTGTCCCCAAGACCTGTGTCCCTGGTTTTCCACCCTTGCTCAAGGAGCGCCCCAGCCCTAAGAGGCTCTGGCTGCAGCCAGGGCCATCCTCCAAGCCTAGCTCCTCTCAGTAAGGATTCTTCTGCACATAAAGACTGCAGGACTGGGTCTCCTGCACCAAAGTAATGTAGGTGATTGGCAATTCATTTGAAGAACAGCCTGCTGAAGGGTGTTGTCACAGTACAGGTGGCTGAGCATAAAATGTTTATCACCCTGACAAGTATTTTCTCCTGCCTGGCTCAGAATCTGACTGCAGCATCACAGGGAAAGTGAATTCACTGTGAATTACAAGCAGAGGGCTTCTCTATCTCTTTCTGCATAACCCCGTGTTACTTGAACGCGTCTCCGTGCCATGCCACTGCCCGTGTGAGCCCTCTGACGGGCAGGAGGCTTTCCACTGCCGCTGGTGCTGCCCAACTGAACTTCAGGAGCAAGTTTCTTCAGCAGCTCCCATTGACTTTGCTCTCTGCATGAGCTAGTCCCACTGCTGACACAAAACCCTGCACTCTCTCTCTCTTTTTAAACGGGGTGTGAAACCAATGACCTTCTGCCTTGTTACCTTCTCTCCTCATTCACTTTTTCGCGTTCCCTTCGTGGTTCCTCTGTTTCAGGCAGACGTGCTTTCTGAGCTAATATCATGGCTGGGCAACTTCAAATAAGGAACTGCTTCAGCTGAACGAAACTTAGATTACTAATTTTCTCCTTCTGCTCCCACAGCCAGAGCGGTGCACAAGCATACAGCCCAGCCCCACTCCCGGGAAAGCCCACTACTAGTGATACCGTGTCACTTTTGCATGTGATATGTGAGGACGGCTTTGAGGTCCTTCTCTGAATTATTTTAAAATTAGGGGAAATTTCACATCATGTCTCTCTTCCTCTCCCTCCACTTTCTTCCTCAGCAGTAGAGATAAAACTTCTCCCTGCTTTTGTTAGAAGAACTGCTCGTTATTAATGACTCATGTCAACCTATTTGCCTATTTCTTGGTGCTCTGCTGTCAGCTCAAGGCTGTCTGCTCCTCCCTCCAGAGACAGCTCTCAGGACATTGTCTCCTTGGGTTTTCATCTGAATCTTATCACTCAAAGTGGAATTTGAGCGTGACACTCATTTACCCTAGTTCATGCAAGCTGTCCTTCCCCTGTGCCAGCCACTACAGACCCATGGGATGGTTGCCCCAGCTGTGCCCCAGGACTCAGAACAGCATCCAGCAGATGTGGTGCCAAAGTGATAGGAAGCAGCTGGATCCCTCCAAGGCACACCATCCCTGCCAGGACACTGTGGGGTTGAAGCTAGGAAGCAGCAAGACACAGACAGTTTCCAAACAGCTGGAGACTCCAGCAGACCTCTCCATGGGCAGGATGAGAGGTTTCCAGCATGCAAAGGCCAGAGGTCCCCTCAAAGCCATCTCCGTCAGCAGAGACAAGGGGTAAGGTTTCAAAGTCTGTCCTTTTCCCATTGTCTTGGCATTTACAGCACTGTTTACTGGCTGGAACCTGCATGGGTAGTGCAGATCCATCACATACCTGTATGGTTTTGTCCCAGCTTAGTATGAGACTTGTCTGACATTCATTTATTATCCATTTTCTGGCTGCTCTGTATAGAAGGAACAAGGCTTTCCAAAAGGCTTTTAGAAGATCCTCTCTTCGGTGTGTTTTTGCTTTCCATGCACAGCCATACATTTTATAGGTTCCTTAGGAGAAGTGGCATGAAAGCTGGCAAGATCTACACGTTGAGAGAGCAAGCCAGGTGATTTTTCCTTGTTGAGGCTATCCTCAACACCATACTGCAATCCAAACCCAGTTTTAAGTGGACTGGTGATGGGCAGAAAGACCTTGACCTCCTGGAATCATCACTGTCTGTTTGACTCCCTTTTGTACAGCAACCCATATGTGTCCAGACCTCGCCTTGAAAAGTGTCAAAACCTTTCAAACCGTCTTGAGTAAAAACACTAAAAATGCCCGTGGTGGTGATCTACATTGTATAGTGGTATCTGGTAAACAGCAATGGAGCTATTACACTGTCAAGCTGAAAAACAGTGTCAAAGTCACCAGTATATCTAACTGTAAAACTGGCTCATGTGATTAGCACTGAGCATTTGGTTAGTTGAGTCCATTACATGCCAGAATGAGATTATTTTCTTTCCAATAAATACTGCAGCACTGCCCTAAGAACATCTCTAGAAACATCTGTGCCTCATGGGTAGCCCTCCAAGCTATACTTCCTTGAAAGACTCAGTTTTGCTCTGGGGCAAAGAGCAAATGACAGAAAGCTACTTGTAATTTTCTAATTTTAGCACAGAGATTTCTACTGTAGCCACTGTACCAGCTCTGAGCTTCCAAGGCAAGGAAGCTCTTCACCTCTTCCAAGCATGTACTGCTCAGCAATACTCAAACTGGTGACCCACTTACTGGGTTTATATTCTCTACACTTCTCTTCAACACAGCTTTGGTGGTTTCCTGTATAAGTCTTCTAAATAAGAAAAAATTGCAAAATAGCGTGTGTAGGCTGCACACATTATTTTGTATTTTTTTCTAATTTCAGCAGGTCCCCAAAACAAGTATCAAGTGGCACTCCAATTTGCTCCCAATACAAGATCAGTCTGGCTTAACCCAAAACTCAGGGATATATTTCCCAGTTCTTCACATACCTAGAAACGGGATAAAAAAAAGCAAAAGTCAGACTTGGCCGGTTTGGGATTCAAAACCAAACGAATGCAAACTTGAGAGAGCTGGTTAACTGGTGTGTTCTTGAAACCTGGGTTTGGGATTTGGCAAGAGATCTACCTGCAGATGCACCAGCTCCAGAAGTGCCTCCGACAGCCCTGCGCTCGGGTGGGCTGGCTGGCCAAGAAGCTCTGCCGTAGCCTCCTGTCACAAGGGTTGACTCTCCCAGCTTAAAGAGTATGAACAGAATAATGTGAGGCACATGGACAGCTGAAACCGGGCTCCTGGCTGTTGCTAAAATACCAAATTAGCATTGCACACTGCAGCTGGCCCAGGGTCATGATGATCCTACAGCAGCAAAGAGACACGGTGCTGATGGATACGGTCTGTAAGGGAGTGGTAAATCTGTGTGCGAAGCCACAAGAGGATCCTAATTAAAACCCCTTCATGCAAATATGTGAACTCTAAATCATCAGTGGGCATGTGGGTGTTCAAAGCATAACTTAGTGTGAGGCAGCACTTGGAGAGGGAAATGGAAAGAGGGGTAAATCTGACATGCTCTGACTTTGCACCAGAGAACTGTCTTCCCTGTTCTTCTGTCCCCTTAGTAATTAAAACAATTCTGGGTGCTGGGCTGATGCCTGGCTGACTGTCTTCCCTTATGCCTTCCTCTGCCTCTCCTGCTTGTTGAGAAGGTACAAAACACCTGAGGCGGCTCCTTCATTTGTCGCAGACCAAAATGTTCCTTTCTTACTAATCAGGGCACGACCTAGACTGATTGCTCCTCCTTCAAACTGCCTTCCTCCTCCACCACCAGCCAGTTTGCTAGAAAAACTCTTGCTGTCCGCTGAGTATGCATTCACCACTCAGCAGCTCCTAAAAGTTTTTGTACTCTAATGATTTTGTAAATTGTAACGATTAGTTCAAATCCCATCATGGCTCGTTAATGGTGACTCTAATGGATGTTGGCAGATTCAGTGAGAAAACCAAATATATTCAGATTAAGAGCAGAAGGCTCTCAGGCTTGGTGAGAAATGTTTGTTCCCTTGCAGTTTCAGGAGATTTGTGTGGTGAAGAGGAGCAAGTTCATGGCAGAGCAGAGCTAATGCAGTCCATAACTGACAGTTCACAACATTGATTTTAATATGATAATTGCTATGACTATTTGCAATTAAAAAAAGTTTCATTCAGCTGCCTTGGGTATTAGTTAAACCTGCAAAGGCTTCCCATCCTGACTTGCAGCCGCTTAGCATTTACCAGGAGTGAACTATGCCCGGGGGTACGGGGCTGGGGAGAATCAGACGGGCAGTGTGTCTCCATTCGATTTGGGATCTCAAAGCACTTTACAGTCAATGTAGCTCAGGGTGGAAGTCCATAAAAAGCAATAGAGCCAATGTACATCAATGCAGAAAACAAGTAGTGCAAAAGCAAATACTTGGAGATGAAGATCCACAGAGGACTGTGTACGCCTCTGCAGCAGCAAGCACCAAGTTGCAGGACTAGATACCTCTCTGGTCCGGGGTTACACACAGCCTAAGGGGTACGTAGGGGACAAGTGGCAATGCTTAGGACCAAGGAGCCACATCTTGCAGACTTCTTCCTTGCACTACTAGCCCCAGCTCTGGCTGTTTGAGTTATACCACTCTTCATTTTAGTGACCTCATGTTCACGTGAAAGATGTTTAAGGAAATTAACAGCACTAATAAAAGGGACAGGAGTAACCATTTAAAAATGAGTAACTATATCTAATTTAAAATACTGTTAGTCATTTCAGTTGGCTGTAATGAAGAATATTTATTTCCACTGGAACTGCATGTAATAGAAATACCGAGAATAGGTGCACTATACGAATAAATGGATTCAGAAATTCTGACCAGGGAAGAGCACTGTCTCATCGCCTTCGGAGCCATCAAAAACACTACATCAATAAGCCATGTATGAAGCATGTACTCAGGTATGTTAAGCTAAAAAACTGTAAAAAGCCATTGAAAGGTGTATTCTGATAATTATTTTTTAACACTGTAAAATTACACATGACCATGAGGTATTGTATTTTATCAATTACATATTGAAAGAATCCTTAAACAAACACACAAAACAATTATAGCCCTTCTCCCTCTCTCCTTGTCACAGATGACTTGTTAAAAGGTGTGGTAACACAGATGATTATCATGTCCCCCAAAGAGCTAGTAATAGTTGCAAATTTTCACATCAGTGATTTTTAGGTGCTGGTCTCTTCCTAGAATACACAGGAGCATAAAGCCAAGAAATTAAGTTGTTTTCACAGAGCATTTATTGCACATCATTCTGTTAACGATGTAAAGCTTAACGACTGACTCCGTGGGGCTGTGCTATCTTTAAATCAAGATAAGACTGTACCAGTCTCAAAAACTTAAAATAGATAAATCTTAACTGAAACAGCATAATCAACGCAGTGCAAATCCTATGCCGTTCCTATGAACTGAGGCTCTTTTTTATATTGCTGGAACTTTTTTCCTGCTGAAGTGAGGAATATTTATGATTCTTCCTCCAAGTGCAAATCAAAAGCTATAAATAGCTGCTTGTTAATCCTGAATTTCAGCTACCCCCGAATATGTGGAAGGAGGGTTCATAGTTGCCGTTCCACATGATTTTTAAACTCCCGAGCTTGGAAAGCAGTAAATCTAGATTAGAAATATTAATATTGAAAAATAAAAGGGTTTTCCTAACACAAGCATAAATCCTTCTCCAGCTTCTGTGTTTCAGATTCATAGATTTTCAAGGCCAGGAGGGAGGATGAGGCCAACTGGTTGGAAAAATGCTGTTATTTATTCTGAAAAAATGTGTAAAAATCAGATGCTGAGTCAGTAGGACTTGGGCATCATTAGAAAACTTTTTCTGCAGAGGTAAATTAAGAGCAGCTGCAGGTCGTCCTAACCATGCATTGCACTGGTCTAGTTACCAGCTACTCCCAGGACACGGAGAAGAATAGCAGTATCTATCTCAGTCTATGTGTACCCCTATCCCAGGACCTGAAAATCATATGTAAATCACGTAGCCCAGGGGTCTGCTGCCTCAAAAAACACAGTGGGGCCACCAATTTCTTTTCAAACCCAAACGCTGCAGTAGTCTCAGGGCGACCCAAACACAAACCTCAAAACCACAAGGCTACAGAGATTCTCCAGCTGGTATTTTCCCTACAGCATAATAAATGGGGATTGCTTTTCCTGCACGCAAGAGAGGCTTCAACAACAGAAATGAACTGTATCTCAGCAGCAAGCTGAGGAGCCAGCTAAACCCTGCTCTCCCAGCTCTCGGGCTGGAGCTCTCACCACTACTCTGGTACCCTGGGGCAGACACTGATGCTACCAAACATACACCTGAGTAAGATTGCAGAGATACTACCTTCTGGCATGATTTCTACCACTTAAAATACTGTTGAAAACCTAAGTAGTTTGGAAACATATGGACTGTGCGAAACTGAAAATGAAGGCAGAATTCATTGTCCTGAATTACAGGTGGATCATTAGCCACAAAATAACATTGTCTGCAGCTGCACTGGAAGCATGTCTGATCACTCCCTCTCTTCCAAAATATAAAACTCAGGTCCTGTTCAGATTAGAGGGATCATTATAAATACTGAATATATTTCTATTATTCTGCATTAAAAGGCACTTTTTTTCCCTCTGTGATTTGTAATTATAATAAAATCAATTTTCCTGTTCTAGCATCATACAGGTACTTTGCACCAACTCTGTGAGTGACAACACTGTGCAATGTGTAAGACTAGAAAAAGCAGGATCCTAATCTGCTACCTTACAGCCCACACATATACTCAGCAGAAGAAAATTCACATTCCTTCCTTTTATATGGAGAAGTCCTGCTCATGCTCTTACTATGATGCTCAGGAGAACCATAATAATATTCTTTGCATGATAATTATGCAAATGCCTCTTGCAGGGAGGAAAGGTGTTAAAGGCTTTACTCAGAAAATTCCCACCAAGCCATCCCGCCTTTCTGAAATGAGGATGCTGGACTGCAAAACGCAAGGGAGTCGCTAAGGTTCTGGAAACCCTCAAGCAACCTTGTTCTTCTGTATTTACTTTCAACAGCTGTGGTTGTGATGGGTCCTAAAAAACTGTTGTCCATTACAAAAGAAAGTGCCCCATGTCATCTCTAAACCAATGGGAAGTCATCTGTCTTCTCATCTGAAAACAACTGGTCATTCCTTACCAGGTTTGGTGATACATGCTGTTTAAGGGATATGGTCAGAATGGCAGATGGACAGACGGCATTGTCCCCAAGATGCCTACCTAAGGCATCTACGTCTCACCTTGAAAATACCAGACTTCTAGTCTATTTAGTTTCCCTCTTTGATGAAAGGCTGCATTCTCCATTGTTATTTTAAAAGCCATTTGCTACCATCTGAATCACAAGACTGAGACCAGGGAAGCCCTTAGTCCCCTCTTTTGCTGTGTCGTGGTTTAACACCGGTCAGCAACTCAGCACCATGCAGCTGCTTCCCCCTCCCCGCTCCCAGTGGGGTGAGGAGGAGGAAGGGAAAAAAAAAAGTAAAACTCGTGGGTTGAGATAAGAACAGTTTAATAACTAAAGTAAAATATAATACTAACAATAGTAATAATGAAATATAATAATAATAATAATAGTAATGAAAAGGAATATAACAAAAAAAGGAAGGGGGAAAAAAGAAAAAAAAACCAGTGATGCACAATGCAATTGCTCACCACCCGCTGACCAATGCCCAGTTAATTCCCGAGCCGCAATCTGCGCCTCCCGGCCAACTGCCCCCTGTTTATATACTGGGCATGACGTTCCATGGAATGGAATACCCCTTTGGCTAGTTCAGGTCAGCTGCCTGGGCTATGCTCCCTCCCAGCTTCTTGCACACCTGCTTGCTGGCAGAGCATGGGAAACTGGAAAGTCCTTGGCTTAAGATAAGTGCTACTTAGCAACAACTAAAACATCAGTGTGTTATCAACATCATTCTCACACTAAATCCAAAACACAGCACTGTACCAGCTACTAAGAAGAGAGTTAACTCTGTCCCAGCCAAAACCAGGACATGCTGATACGTAGTTTTGGGCAGGTTCATTAAGTGTTTTACCTCAGTTGCCATATTCTTGCAACACCCAGCCCTATTCTGCACATGTAATGTAGACTGATTATTTGTACAGAGACATGTAGTGCTTAATGTCACCTTCCTGACTTCAGCTGAGGACTTCTTACATCGTAATAGCTGCACTGGATCAGACCAAAGATCCCTCTGGTAGCGGTTGGTGGCAAGAGCTTTAGGGGATGGAATAAGAACCAGGAGCACGTACAGCAATACTTCCACCAAAACACCAGCTCTGTGGCTCCTGAACATGTCTGTGTGTGAACACCTCTGTGCGTTAACAGGCCCTGGCAGACCTCTCTTCCCTGAATGAGCTAATTTTCTCTTGAAGCCATTTGAATGATGGGTCTCCGGTGGCTAGTGGCAATGAGTTTTGCAACTGAATTACGAACTATATGAAGTAATACTTCATTATTTTCATTTTAAACCTGCCACCCAGCAATTTCGTGGGGTGCCTCATAACACTGCCGTACGAGAATCAGCAAATAAACCTTCCCCGTCTTACTGACCTTACTGATGCTGAGGAGCCGTAGCCTGTTTAACCTCTCCTGGCTGGGATGCTGTTACATACCTTCAATCATTCAGCTGCCCTTCTCCATACCTTTTCTAGCTTTATTATTATGCTGCTGACAATATTTTAAGTTGTAGTGAAACTTGGAAAACCATGTATCCGGAAACAGCCCTTCCCTTTGAAAGGACATTTAAAACTGAGTAACACCATCTGGAGTTAATCACCTTCTGCCTCTAATAAACTATGCTAAAGAAAAAATGCTTGAAAATGAATGGGTTGTGACAACCGAGGCACAGTATCAGCTGTGCCTGATGTTTTGTGCTTGCATTCCCACATTGCCTTCACACCAGCAGAGGCAGGAGCTCTGAGCTACAACTCCTGCAGGCCCCCTCTCTGCCCAAAATCATGGTTAGGCGTGTGGTTCACCAAATCACTCTCAATTTAGTGGCAGGGCAGTTGGGAGTCTGGCAGTGACTTCAGTTTCTCTCTGCATACAGATGAGGTTTATTAGAATCTGGAAAACAAAGGCACTAACCGGGACTGCAACTAGCAGTTGGGCAGACTTCTACCCAAAATGGGATTGGTTTCTTCTCCCTTCCCCTTCCCTCCAGTGACACTGGTCCACCTGGCTTGGTCGCACGAATCTCCAGAGGTCCCACACCTCGCTCCTGCTTTTTTTGCTTTGCAGGGATGATGCGGGGCTGTCAAATCAGGCTCAGCTGCAGATGCCAAAACATGACTCTTGTCTGAGCCCCCTGAAGATGCAGTAAACAGGAATCAGTTGCAATAGCCATGGAGAAGACTTGGCACCGGGTAAAACTCTTGCTTTCTCTCTTCTTCTTGTAGTCTTCATTAAAACCACAAGACTTCAGAGGCTTTCAAGGTGTTCAATGGTTGAAGAACAAAGAGGCTGTGGTTCCTGCTATGGCACCAGGGCAGTGCCACTGCTGAGGCTGCTCCTGGCACGACAGCAGGGCAAGACCATGCTGCGGTGGGGCTGCCAGACCACCCCAGTGCTGACCCACTGGAAACAAGGCAGCAGGAGATGCCAAGGCCCCACTCAGGTTTTGGAGACTGTCCTTCCCTCAGCTCTTTGAGAGACATGGCTCGCACCTTGCAGCGCTGAGCTCTGTGGAGACGCTGATATGAAGCGCGCAGAGTGAAGAAGGATGGCTTGTGACCTCTCCCACCACATTTCATAGTCAGCTTGCACAGATGTAAATGGCTAAACAGCACCAAATTATTTTTCTCTCTAATGCTAGGGCTGGGTTTATTTCTGTCATGACATGCTGTTTGTAAAATGTACTGCACTACAACTGTATTTGTAGCAGATTGCCGGAGCTTTGAATGGCATAACATTTTATAAAAGACAGGCCAATAACATACAAATGGCAGAGCAATTTTCTTCTTGCTAAAAAGAAGGGTTGATTTTACTTGTCAGTGCAAAGAATATTGATGTTGTCACTTACAAATACGTCCCTGTCTTCATTTCAAATCTCTGGAAATGGCAAAGAGAGAAAAGCTGGAGATGCAAGATAGACCTGGTGATCAAAGTGGAAAAATATAGTCGTCCCTGATGCATGAGAACATGATGAGGATAGTCTGCATGCTACCAAGTATTTTGAATCCTGTGAGGCTTGGTGTTTTATCCATCGTGAAGAAGGACTGGCCACTGTTTTTCATGTTAAACAGCTGCTGTGCTGCACAGGGCGTATGAGAGATGGAGACAGAAACTAAAACTGAGACTTCCTCTCCTTTTAGCTATGCATGCCAGGTTCCACTGTAGGCAAAGGTAATGGTTATTTAATTATTAGTATTCACTATTAGTAACTAGAACTGTATATAACTTTTCTGTAGGCCAGTCTCACAGTCACCACTGCAGAGACCCGCTTAACGAAGGAGTGAAGACTGCAGAGACAGTAACACTCCTCCTAGTCCTCGTGTTTGCAACAGTGGTTAGACCTTAGATGGGTCCTCTGGACTCCAGTATGGATATGCAGTAAGGGACACCCTCCAAGGAGATTTTATATAAAAAAAACCCAAGCAAAGTACACGATATTATCACCTTGAACCTACAATCTACATAGCCTCACCAGCCAGGAAGGTGTGAACTGCCCTGGCCCGGCAGCTCGCTGCCAGCACCTCGCCTTCTCCTCCCCAACCCTTCCACCCAAGGACTATAAATGAATGTGATGCTTTATCCCTATTTAATGCCCAATTAGACAAGAACAAATGCATCTCCATTAAGAAGTGTTGACTGCTGTTTGATACAGCAGCGTACATCAGCATACACTAAGACTAGTCACTAGACTAAGCCAGGTCCATTTCTCCACCAGAACAAGCTTTACTATACTTCTAACCACAGAGCGTTAACGATGGTTAGTCTTTGGCTGGCTATCACAGAAGCAGCAAAGCTTAAAAACTGTACTAGAGGAGATCCACAAGGTGTGAAATACACTGTATTTTGGTTAATTAGTTAATGTTTGTAAAGCATTTACTGGTGAATAAAAGTGCCAAGTACGATCATTATTATCAACAGTCCTTTCTTAAGTCCTTGCCAATAATGCTTTCAGTTTTGTTTTCAGGGCTAAATTAAGCACTTCTGTAGTTCTGTTAGGCAAGTGTTAAGCACAGCCAAACAACCTTGCTTTTCAGCTCAATCCTTCCAGGTTTGGTTTGATTTTATCTGGGCTTTGTTTTACAGCTGGCTCCATTCTGTTTTAAAAGAGAAGTTGAAGCCTTCTTCGCAGCTAATGACCTTTCCCTGGATTACCCACATTTAAGGTACTGGAAAGAAGTGACTGAGAAAGACATTTAATTAATTGGACTTTAACAACATGCAAGATAGAGAACAAAGCTGGAATGCAAGAATAAGCACAAACCTAGACACAAAGGAAAGAGGGATGAAGTATAGAATAAAGTTACTAAAGATAAACGTGGTCTCTTCCCTAGAGAAGGGATTGGTTTGGGGTTTTTTTCTGAAACATGATGCACAACACCTTATCTTTGTGTGTTTGATGAAGACCTTAATGAAAAAATATTAGTTAAGGCAGAGAAGAGGAGGCTCGGCATGAGACTAGTTGTTAGAGAGGGGACCTACTTAAAGAGTAAATGTTAACAGACTGGGCTAAAGAGGAACTTTCGGGATGGAGAAAGGATCTGCTGAAGTTTCTTACGGCTCAGGCTTAGGAATATTTATTTCATATTTTGTTTTTATGCAATACTGTGGCTCAAAAAAAAAAATGCTGATAAGGAAGAACTTGCTTCAGTGCCTGACAAGAATCAGAATATGCTACAGGAAGAAACAGATAATTTTGAGAAATACGGTCTAAGAAATTAGTTTAATTGTACTGTGCAGCCCAAAGAGGAAGGTAATACACTTAAGAATGGCTAACAAAATTTTCTGCTTTAATTAAAGTTATCATCTGCTGGAACTGATGAAAAAGAGAGACACATGAACATTATGAAAGCATCAATGAGCAAGCATAAGCTACCTTTGTGAAGTTTCTTTTAAGTACATTTCTAGCCTTCAAATTGCTTAGAATGTATGAAAAAGTGACTCTCCAAGGCTTGTAAATCAGCATAACTTTTTTTATATATCTCATTATGTTTTTGGTGCTTCATTCATATGTCACAACCTTTATACGTTGGTTGGGTACTTAATACATCCTTCCCTTTGTGAACTTCAATTTGGAAATTGAGATAAATATACTATTAAGCAACTGAAGGGAGAGAATTAAGAAAAATGGGAAAAGGTGGAAGGAAAAAAAAAGAAAAGAGAGTAGCTAGCAGATCAGGTCTGCATTTTCACTCAGCCTATGTGAATCACATAAGAGTGATTCAAAAGAGTGAATGGCTCAAAAAAGTGCAGGGCACCGCATTGCAATATTATCTTCCTATGAGCTCTGAATGTAAAACTCTTTTGGTTGCTGTGAGCTTGGAGGGTTGAGTGCTCCTCCGAGTTTTGAATTTTGCTTACAGAAGGGATTTGAGTGTATTTATTACATTCCTCAGCAGCTACCTTGTTCTGAGTGTTGCAAAAAAGCAGTACTTGCTGTTCTGGTAAATAAAATGCACTGGAATTTATTTTTAAAGTTGCCCCCACAGCCAGTCAAGTGGCTGTCCAAGTCATAATAAATATGAAGTAATGGAATTGAAGTGCCTGGTATTCCTCTGCCAGATCAATTCTCCAGTATGATACGGGTCCTTCATCTGTTTTTACTGGGTTTGGCAGTTTACGTGAAAGGCAGGCTGGATGCTTTTGGCTGGCTGGGGTCAGTGATACCGGACTAGCAGCAGCCACAAGAGGTGGAAGCAGCACATTTCCCCAAAGCGCAGCTGATGATAGATGCTGGATGATTTTTTACACGTGTGACTCAGAAGAGTGGGAGTGAGAGGCAGACAAGACTCTTTTCGGAGCGGCATTTCATGACTCTGGGCTGAAGGACCCAGACTCAGTTCAGACACAGCAAACATAGCCCTCCTCCCATAAGAAGCTATGGTTAGCCTGCCATTTCTTGCAGGTCACTGCATATTCATCCTACGCTAATGGAGGATGCTGTGGTAGCAAATAAAAACAGCCAGAAAGCTAATCAATAGGAAGAAATTTTATCTGCATTTATTTTGAGGATTGTTTGGGCTCCCATAAAGCACAAGGTTTCTCTACATCTCTGACAGACAGTTATCAAACTGTCTTATGCACAGTCAACACCATCACAGAAGCAAACACACACTATTTAAGAGCCCGTTATATTTGGCTCATAACTTTATTTTTGGAACAAAATTAGAACTTTGTCAGCCTGAAGACAGCACAATAAAAACAAGATCATTACTCTTTCCCTGCTTGGTGAAAGTTTTATGGCTCAAACAGCGTTTCTAATCCTTTATGTCCTGTCTCTATGATGCTTCTAATGAGTAATCTCCCTCTCTCCTCTATAATTCACAACAGCAAAATAATGTCTTTTAAAAATCACCCAATTTTTTAAGCAGTATCTTATCTCCCTCATTCCCATCCTAATTTTGCAGTTAATGCCTCTTCTCCTTTTCTTTACCTTCTTTCCCCGCCAAATACGCCCTTGCCCCCCCAACACTGTCAATCAGCCATCTGTCTGTCTCCACAAAGCACTTTTGCTGGCAGCCTTGCTCCTTGCTCCAGCTTTTGCTCCTGGGGCAGAACATGCCTTCTCCAGAAACGCTGTCTGCAGACAGAGACCTGCAGCCTAATCACATTGAGAAAAAATCATATTCTCGGTCTTCTTCTGCAGCCCAGGTGTTCAGCAGAACTGAATACCTGCAGGGTATAGTGGCCAGGAGTGAAGAGTAGTGCTACAAGTTTAAAACTAGGATATTCAAGTCTTCTCAGAGAACTGACAGTTTTCTTCTAATAAAGGTACCGGAGTAACTAAGAAAAGGGGAATATGCTTGTGTTTTTATGGGCCAGAGAGAAAGATTTCCATGAAGATCGCTTTTAATCAGTCACTTGGCAAAGTGTCCCAAGGACAAGCAAGATTTATTACCTTCACCTTGAGGCTGATACATAGCTGGTATTAGTTACCTACAGCACGCAGATTTGTAACAGTGGAATTAAAAGGTTTATATGACCTACTTCCTATCATCTCCACTAATGAGCTAAAGATCAGCAAGAAAATTCCAAAAACGAGTAAAGACTGAAATATATTGGGGAGGTAGGGGTGTCCTAAATTCATTGAAATAGAGAGAGAAATTACAGAAAGCTGTACCAAAAGCTGCTTCAAGTATAGGGGAGAAGCAATCTTGCCCACAAATTGTCCACGCAAAACTGTACGCACATCAGCTTGGCAAGTTAACAGCAGTATAAGAGAGAACATGATAACTACTTATAAATAATTCTAAATTGTCTAAGATGTAAATTTAAAAAAAGCAGAATTATTCAGGGTAGCTTTTGGTGAGAAAGGAAAGAAGGTAAAAAATAGAGACAAATGGATCAAATTTAGAAAGGAAATCTTTGGCTATTGGGAAGATTTCTTGACATTGAAATATCCAGGTCTGAGGCCTTACTCAGTTTCATATGTATTGAAATGAGCTGATACAGAGCAATTTCAAGCCCTAGCATCCAATACCATTTGCAGATGGAGTAAGGTATCCACTGCGAGCAGAGCTGCAGAGGGTCACAGCTGTGGGACTGTGGATGGAGGGTTACAGCTGACCCCTACTGTCTGTGTAAGCATAGCTTTAGTTGCACTAAACAGTATGTTTATAATGTCTTAAATTAACTTTTTAAATTTTTATTTCCTCTCCAGCTGGAGAGGCAGTCTCTCACTACAACAAATTCAAATAATAGCTTTCTCACAGACTCCTGACAGCACCGAGGCTTTTCTCAAGTGTGTGCGACTTCCAAGGCAAGCATGGGTTCAGCTCTCCGCAAGGTCCTTGGCAAGAGCTTAATGGCCCATCAAACCCATCACGGCCACAAGAGACAGCACTGCCCTGAAGGGAAACGCACCTGAGAGACCCAACAATCCTTCATCCCTTCTAAATGTGATTCAGCAGCACCACCTCAAAAACATATTAGACTGGAGCTGAGGCGAAAGAAGAGAAGGAAAGGAAAATGTATTAGAAATTTACTGTAACACATCTACATTAATATTATTTGTAATATACAAATATATAGCACCCACTTTCACAATCATCAGGTCCATTTAATAAAGCTGTAGAAATTGTTTTTTCAGTTGATGCTCAAAGAGAGGAAGAAATTCATACCCAGCCATCTACAATCCCGGCATGCCATTGGGAGCCTGGGAAGCTTTTCCGCTGTCAGTACAACTGCTGACATGCAATTCCTCTGTCTTGGACTCCAGAACATACACCTGACTCTCCCTATCTTAGCCATAGGCTTGTTGAGCAGAAACAAGACTTTTCATCTTCATTTGTGCTGGAGGAAATCATGTGAGTAGGTTTTCACCATCAACTAATGGCAGCCAAGCTGCTTTGTCCTACTGTGTCATCTTTCCCTCTTTCTATCCATCTGTCTGTCATTCATCGAGCGAGGCTGGGAGAGGTGCGCTGTCAGTAACTGGGAGTGAAGTATAAAGAGTACTTCAACAAATCCTGGAGTTACATGAGTGCCATTGCAATGCTATGAGACCCTATGTCCTGCTATGTCCATTAGACACAGGTGTATGCCAGCAGGCCGAGAAGAAGACTTCCGTGAGCATGTTCAAAGCAAGTGTTACCGATGGCTCCTTACTCCTGAAGGACACATCCATTAAATAAAGATACATGTGCTCCCTTTTTCTTACACTATACCTAGAAGCTAAATCATACAGTTTTATCACAAATGTAGTGAGAGCTGATATTCCTCTTAAGGCCCTATTTTGTTTTCTAAGTACGTTTCAATTTTTTTGTGTCACGGAGAAACATCAGTAAAATGCAATCCCACAATGCTCAGAAAAAGAAGGCAGAGAAAGGAAAGCTTTTTATTCCCCTTAGTGAATCTGGGGGCGCTGACTTACGTTTCTTGAATGTCTGAAGATGGCAAAGATTAATAAGAAAGGGAAAACAAATCAATCATAAGTCTTGTATTTTATAAATAGATGGCAAAGTTTTGAAGAACTTTTCCATTCTTCATTTCAGCAACAAGATTAATTCCCAGCTCCTTCTGCAGGACTGTCCCTCTTGAGTTGCATGGTGATTTTTTTTCTGCAGGGAAGATGGGACAGAAGGAAGAAGGGGAGGAGAGGAGAAAGGAGGAGGGGCTGAAATAAATTGATTCCAGGTTTAATTTCCAAATGATTTTTTAACCTTGACAAAAAAGCTGCAGGATTGAGAAGGTGCTATCAGCAACTTTCTGTTCTGTCCCACTGCTTGAGATGTTTCCCTGAAGCACGAAAAGCCAGTCACTGCTCTGTGAACACATTATGTCCAACAAGGAGGCAGAAGTAGCTCCTACTAATAGCTCCTCAGAGTTGTGGACAAAGGGACATGCCTCCCCACCATGGACCGCACTGCAGAGGTGCCCCCCAAGCCCCAACCCAACCTACTACATCCACCCTGCACAGTGCAGCACCACAAGGTAGTACAGGCTGAGGCCCGGAGGACACATAGCCGTCTTGACCCAAAACAACGTGCCCGGGGGGAGCAGCTACGTGGAGCAGAGTTCCAGGCACCAGCTTGGAGATGGACACCCCAGAGCTGCCTCTGTGCTGCTGCACTGAGCACACCACCGCCTCGGTTTTGCATTGTAGGCAGAGAGCTGGGTCTAAGGTGGGGTTCAAAAAGCCCGTCACACTGAGCACCTAAGGAAACCAGCAAGAACAGCCTTACACCCCTCCATTTCACATCACTTCAGTTATTTCCAAGAATGACAGACCGGGAAAACCACTTTGTTTCCATTTTTAAATTTCAGAGGCTTTTCCTGAGGACAGGTCTCCTTTCCCCTACCGCAACACTCTGCAAGAGAAATATGGAACAGGTCACAGGATGGCACTGGTGAGAAAAGGTGCCTGCTGTGAACCTTGTGAAAACCAGGTTTAGTTAGGTTATTAGCATCCAAAATACTGCAGCCAACATACATTCAGTCTGAAGGTCCCTTCAACGTTCATGCACCCCCCTTGGAGCTGCAATCAGGCACTCTGCTTAAACAGAGCCACACAGAGCTCCCCCCTCTCAGCAAAACTTGACAGAGAGACAGAGTTTCCAAGTATACGAAGTTCCTGCAGGTCTGTGACCATCATCACATGCGCAATAGGAAGAGGGCAACCCACCATCCCCTCCGGGAAACCGCTGCAAGGGGAGCTCCACAACAACCTTTGCTGCTGCACCTCCCAACAAATGCGGTTTCTTTAACAACAATTTTCCTTTTCATTTCTGAATGGCTGCAGGTCACCATGTAAGCTGAGACCAGTTTGCCAGTCTGTGTCCTTTGGTTGGCTCTTGGCCTTCTCCCTCATTTTTCAGCATCTTTTATTCCCTCTTGCAGTTTAACTATCTTACATGTAGCTATTTACATATTGGACAGCGAGGCACGAAACAGTTTCCCTTCTTCTCCACTGTTTCCTTATTTATAAAACGGGCTTTTCTGTGGTTGCAATGTGATTTATACCTCTCTTTTTTTTTTTATTTCCAGTATTTGACACAGCCAGAATGCATTACTGTACCTGCCGCTGGTTTTTAACCAGGATGCAAATCACTGGCAAAACAGATGCTGTAATACTGAAATTCATCTTTCACTCCCTTTCTTGAAGAGGAGACAGGGGGAAAAACATAGGAATGATCTTGCATTTGGAAAACAGGGTCACCTAGAGGATTTTCTAAAGATTTTCTATGCCTCCCTTGTAATCCCTGGTGGCCCCTCTGCTTCCTTCTAAAAACTCTGCTCCAGTTCGAGGTGTGAAGCCAGGTCTGTGCCCCAGCCCTACCGTGGACAGCCTGGCAAGCGTCCGGACAGGGCGTCGGCCAGCACCAAGGATTTTGTGCTTCTGATGTCTCTCCCTGTGCACCTCGTTTCCTCTATTTCACCTCGTTTCCTCTCTTTATTGCTTAGACACAGGTTTAGACTGAACTTGGGAAGAGCTCCTCTCTGCAAATATAAGGCCATAGTATGGTGGACTCCAGCGTGAGATTTAGCTCAAGCAGGCTCAGAACTACTCTAAATACCACGGCAGATATGCTGTCACATTCAAAAGGAAAAAACAAGAAGTGTTTGGATAATAAATGCTTTCACAAAAAGCAAATAGTAAGTATTAAACAAGAAGTCAAATAGTAAGTATGAAACAAGAACTAATGTCTGGAAACTAGAGCCAGGCAAATCCAAATTAGAAACTAGATGCACATTTTTAAACTTCAAGCGTGATTAATCACTGCAACTTACTGAAGTATTGAAATCAAGACTAGACATCTTTCCAAAAGACATGCTTGAGTTAGACAAAATGTCTTGGGCTCCCCAGAAAAATAATGGGATGAAATTCTACTTTGACCTGATGGTCCCCTCTGGTCCTAAGAGACAATGTCTCCATTAATTAAAAGAGTCAGATAGAACAGAGCTTTCATCAAGACAACTTTCACGTTTCATTGTTATATTAAACCATCGGGGATTTTGCTTGCCTTTTCTGTGAGCTCCATGTTGACTTTTTTGGGACCTGGATTCCTATAGCAGGCACTATATCTTCTTTCACAAAGTTGTCCAAATTGTGTTTGAATATCAGTCTTCCTCAGGGCCATGAGTACTGCTCTAAATCAGAAAAAAGTTTTGACTGAGATTCTGAACTTTCAGTCCTTTGGGATGAGAGAAAATCACGTGACTTTTATATTGCATATTGATCATTAGGAAAGTGTTTCCAGTTCATTTTGCCAGCATTGTCTAGCAAAATTCTGTAGTTGCTCAAAACATTTTTGTGGAGCCACTGACATAGGCTTTTTCTTTGCATTTCATGACATTTTTATGGTCTTCTTAAATTGGGGCTTACTCCTCTTTACACTGCACAAAAGGGAGTTTTCACTCAGTAATGACAGTTTTCTTGGTCCCCTCTACAACTAAGTGGAATGAAATCCCCATAGTTTTATTTCCCATGTTCTGTACAAGCAGGTCAGTTTACAACTCAACTGAAGCCAATCTAGTTGCTTAGTTCCACTATCAATGTTTATTAAGAAATTCTTTCCTCTAAAGCAGAATGTGTTTATTCTGCTTCTGAAAGGTCAACACAAGTCTTTTGTCCTTAAAATATTCCCCAAACTAGGCAAGATTCTTAGATGACCAGATCTACAAGGCAGATAAGAACTTCTGTTATTCTTTCCCAAAAAATAATAGCGATGCAAGACTCCATGTTGTGTTCTCAGGTACTGAGAATTCTAGGGTTTTCTGTTAAGCATAAAAACCTGACCATATGTTAGGACTTGGTGCAACAGGCAGACACTCAGCAGCCATTAAAGTCTTCTGTTAACTACCAGATTATCTAAATGATGTCCAGGAAGTCAGATGTGCTCAGTAAAGATGGAGGAGAAAGCTCTGATCCTGCTTACTGTCACATCATTTCACTGATTTTGGTGGAGTTGCTTTTAGTTAATTAAGTGAAAGGAGGCCCTTTAAGGTTCCCACCATAAAGTCTCACTTGATTCCTCATAAGTAATGTCTCTAGAGCTCATTCATAGTAATAAAAATATATAGTGCACTGATTAAAACTGCTGTAATTTATACGCACTAAAACATCAATTTACAGATGTATTATGGGGCATGATTCCTTAACCATGACACTCTAGTTTGCATTTCATGACAAACTAAAAATTCAGGAGCTGAGATTGCAGTGTAGTGGCAAATAACAATAGAACTGAATTAGCTGCAAATTGTTGGGAGCAATCCAATCGTGAACAAATGGTAGTAATAATATTTTCCATAGATCTGGAAAGAAATTGTCAAGGCAAAGTTCAGGAGAGCAAATAATCAGCCTCAGTGTCCGTGATGATGATTCAGATGGCCACCACAGTTGTTTTGAAAATAAAGGGTCACTTTTCTGGTTCGTGTCAGAAGATGGAAGGAGAAGGAAATTGCGAACTCCACAACCAGTCCAATGCCTGGTCCTACATCCCATCAAGCTCCTCCTGTCCTTCTAATAATAATGAGCACAAGGATGCTCAACATCTTATGAGAGGGTACCTGATGTCTTAGAAGAACAAGCCTTTTGCAATGTATCTTTCGAAATGATCACTTTGAATTCATTTGAAGGAGTATTTCACAGTTTTTTGCCTGCTCTGACAGTTCACAAGTACCTCACAGCACGCAGAAACGAAAACCCTGCATTAAAAATATTTGAGCCAAAGGTGGTATTTCGGATGTTAGGGGCTGAAGTGGCCAACTTTCTGAATGGCAAAAGTAGCACAAAATTCTGGGTAAGGCTTTGTGGCTAATTCTCCCCTGGCATTATTTCATTTATCATACTAGTTTATTTAACTGACAGACCTTGACCTGTGGCTTTCATGCTTTCCACGCACACAGGTTAAGGGTATCTTTTCAGTCTGAATGACTCTGGGTTGGACCAAGCAATGCTGAGAAAGAACAGAAGTAAGTTTTCAAAGCAAGAGTTTGGACAAACACAGGACTCCTCTGTTACTCCCTGTAGCTGGGAGCAAAAGGACAGTTGTTTCTGTACACAAGCAGAATCCTCAGAGGCATAAAGGTGCTGCACGCAGAAACCCATTTTTAACGTGTTCAGTAGCTGTAAACACCATTATCTGTTAAGTTTAATCATTAACTATTTCCTTCCCATTTGTTTAAACCAAGACAAATGCAGAAACTGAAACTGCAGAAAGTCTGCTCCGTCAGAGAGCACTTCATACTGCCAGCACTGTAAATGCACTCCACACTAGCTGAAAGCTCACCTCTGGAAGGCCAGTAAAAGCAGCAGTAAGCTCTCATAAAACAAAACAAAACAAAACAAAACAAAACAAAACAAAACAAAACACCGTATTTTAGATTATTACCGAACATTCCTGGTGAGTCACATTCTGAGCTCCTGAACATTCAGGCTTTTACCTGCACAAGCTGATTTCCACCCTACAGTCCCTTATTGTATTCCTACAGCCAGAGGACATCTTTTGCATGCCACCATGTTCACTGGCCTGAAATAAGCTGTCCACCTACCCGCACACTGTCAGTCACCACTTTGTTTGCTGTAAGCAACATCTTGACCTGCCTTCAACTCATCTGAGTCAAGAGTCCTCTTCATGTTAGTAAAGATCAGATGAGTGTGTTCAGTATCTGTTTCACTATCCACAAAGCTATTGGCTTCATGTTTTATAGTGATATTGAAATGAAACTTTTTCCATGCCAGTAACAATTCCTGTCAACACAAGGACATACTATCCATTTATCTCCTGTGCACCTGCCCTCCTAAACTCTCCCTTTCTGCAGAAGAACTGATGCCTACAGGCGATGATCTACTAGGCTTTCTTCCCAAACAGGCATAGAAATGAAAGAAAACATTGCATGGCCAAAGCAGTAGAGAGGGGAAGTTACTAAAATCCAGTTATAATTCAGGACAGAAACATTTCTGTTCAAGAGGATTGATTTTCACTCCTGATGTCAGTCAAGAGCGATGCCATTTGAATGAAGCAAGCTCCATCAGATTAAAAGCACTCAGTGCAGCAGAGTGATGTCTGGGCCAGGTTTTAGTCTGTAGCAGAGGACCCTCCTTCACCGGCACCCACTTACACCTCTGAGGGCTGAGCAATGCTGTGCCATTCCATCCTCCACCTCCACAGTGTTTCACTCACCAGGCAGAGGTCTGCAGTGGACCCACCTCTCCCCTGAAATCAAGCAGAAACCCTCAAAGCCTGTGGGAGCCTGATGTTGTGTTTGGCCTGAACCCACTCCCAGACCAAGGTAACCTCCCAGCTAAGGAAACCAAATCTTTGGGATGAAGCAGAATAGAAATTTTAAGGCATGAAGACGATCCTCCTGTCCGTCCCAAATGCCATTGCCCGCTAGAGATGGTCTCCCCTCCCCTGCCCCACTCACCTCTATGGAACACCACGGTCAACAACTCCTCAGTTACCCTCTATTGACGAACATTTTTTTAAAGTGTTGTGCTCTGAACAACATACAAACAAATCACTCTGGTCCAGGAGGACGTGTGTGCTTAACCGAAGCTGTTGAAGATGACTTACTCTGCAGATGTCACTAGGAACTGTTCATGTGTTTCGAAATTAAGCCCGTGATGAAGGGCTTTGCTGCATAAGGGACTGAGTTCTCGATATTTTCAGGATGAAGCCTGAAATTTGGCAGACTTCTACTGTTGCAAATAAACAATGCCAATAGCAAGAGTAGCTTTTCAAACTCTTTTACTGGGAATTAACTTAAAATAGATTTATTCCTACATTCAGCAGGACTGAGAAAGCACTGCATCATTAGCCATTTGGTGCAATATTGCTTCATAAACACATGTAGGATGATATCAAAGTTCTAATTATTCCACCCTGAAATTTTAGTCCAAAAGGGGGTAAAGTACCATTTTGGGCTACGTTAGAATTTATTTTTTTTTTTAATTCAGCGTTAACTGCCATCATAAAACAGGAACAAGATTTTGCTTTAGAATTCCCCGGGGATCCTTGCCTTTAGCCAGCTGTGCTCAAAAAAGGAGAAGAGAGTACAGGAGTTTTCATTGCATGTGTGGAAACAGGCAGAAATGCATTGTGAAGCAGAAATACAACTCACAGCTGGACAATCCTTAGCCCCAGGTCCCCCAAAAGATGGATCAAAAACTGCTGTGAAAGCAACCCACTTGCCTTTGAGAAATGGCTGAACTGCTAGTGCGCTATGCAAATGCAAGCAGGCAGAATTTCTTCTGAAGGACCTATGGCACCATATATATCCCCTTTTCTTCCACTTTATTTATTTTCTTTCCTAATTATCTGCTTTCCTTTCAGGGTGAAGGGAAAACAATCATTACTTGGTGTCTTTTACATCTGAGATGTTTTCATGGATCCAGGATATTTGCTTCCTTTTGGGCCGCCAAGGGAAAAACCCTTTAACAATTAATGTAAAAGGTGAGGGTTGATTGAGTTTCCAATGTAACAGTATTGTTCTTAATAATATCAACAATGCTGAAGGCCATAATCCATTAGTACCAGTGAATTTAATATCAGAGACAAGGAGGTAGCTTATAGCTATCACACCTCTGTTGGGAAATGATAGTGAAAGGTGCTTTATTGCAGAGGATTTGAGACTTACAGAAGTGATGGAACAGGCTGAATGCAGCACGGTACTGCAAGTGCTGGAGGAAGGACTGAGACACCACAGGGTTATTCATCCTTTTTGCTTTTCTAGCAAAGCTTTGCTGCTACATAGAAGAAGATAGGTTTGTGCATAAATACTAGATAGGAACCTAGGAGATGTGGACGTAGTTTCATGTTACCGGATACGAAGCATAGCAGTAAACATTTCTGTGTCTGTATCTCCTAGCAGCAGCAATTCAAAGGGTAACTAATAAAGACTCAAACTTCTTCCTAGCAGAAATTAATCTTCTAATTACTAGTCATCTTCCCATCAAGAAGATACTGATTGAAGAGGCTGGGAAAAGAGCACAAAAGAGGAGATTGATCTGCAGCGATAAGAAACTAAAGGTCAATATGACTACGTGTAGAAACATCTCTCCTAAAAATGGCAATATGGTTGTTCGGCAAACAGTTATTGCATGTGACCATCATTCCCCCATTTCTGGACTTTCCCATCGTGTTTCACTGAACTAGGTGCAGCCCCATGGACTGAATTTGACAGCTTCCCTACTCGAGAATGTTAGCACTTACCTTCCAGACTTCCAAGCACAGAGGTGCCAGATCTGGCCTATTTTTTTTGCCTTTCTTGTTCAAGAAGGAGCTAGAGTGTTTCATTTAACAAAACCCTATCCAATATCCATTTTTTCTCCTTTGTGTTATTTCTTATGCTTCTTAATCAAGCAGGAAAAAACCCCCTAGTGGGTCTGGAAGACAAATCATCACTTTAAATGTACAGAGCAGCGTCTGCCTTGAAATGAACATTCAAGACAATTGCTGTGTTTTAAAAGATCCCCGGGTTGCAGGCTTAATATGAAGCAGTTCTCAGCAGAATGTATTTTACTGGCTTTCCAAATAACAGTCTAACCATGAGTATAGAACTCCTGAATATTCCCAGTGTAAAAGATCAATTAAAGAACAGGCAGCTTGATGTTTGCAATCTGTCTTTTAGTAAACATTTCTCTTTCTCCTCCTCAGTTGGAAAATTCCTGCTGGGTTCTGAATGGCAGAGACCTTGAGGAGCCTTCGTCTTGGTAAAATATAACAACAGATGCATTTCTTTTTTCTTTTTGTTTCCACTGATAAGGATCTTCTAGCAAAATCATGCTAAGCCTTTCTTCCTAAATGCATTCCCCAGCCAGCCTACAATAGTTATTTGACTTCCAAAAGTCAACATTTATTGCAGTGAAAAGAGCGTAGAAATGGGACATCCATTTTAGCAGTGACCAGGAAGAAATACCATATATGACTGAGGTCTGTATGTTATTCACCGTAAAATATCTGACGATATTTAGGAGCACTTTAGCCATTAAATTCAGTTTTCTGCTATTGCGGACATCACTTCATATAATACACTTCAGACTGTGCCTTACAGGCAGTCCAGCTTTTTGCTCTCATTCTTCCTACTGGAAGACTGTTTGGAAAGTTAATTACTTTAATAGCTAGGAACCTTTTCAAATATTCATTCTCAGTGTATTCATAGGCAATACATACTCATTTGCTCTTGGGCCAATGCTGTTCTTTAGCTTAAATGTACCTCTTCTTTCCCTGATCTTCATCCCTCTGATTCATGTATAGACACCGTCCTAAGGAATCCAGTCTCACCTACTTAAATATGATGCAGCCTAGAGGTAGCGTCCTAAGGTCAGGCAGTCCATGGGATTCATAACTCCCACAGCTGTCAAATAATGAACTCCTGAGCTACATCTCTATCAGCTATACACTTCCAGTGTGTGTGTGAGACCTGGGCGTCCACACTGGCAGCTCGTAATTATTCAATACTCAACTGATAAAATCCAGACACTTATCTCCTTGGTCATTTCCAGCTGATTACCTCTCTATTTATAGATTTGTTTTGTTGTTAGGCTGAAGCCCATGACACAAGTTTCCACATACTGCAGTTAAGGTGACGATTTCTGTTCTGTTTTATTGCATTGACCCCTTTAAGCTTCAGCACTTGATCAGAGATAGGAGAATTTGCTTCATAGGATTAATACACACAGTATCAATGACTGGTGTAGTGCACCATCTTCTTCATAACCAGAAATGCACAGGTTTGGAGACACTCTATACTTGCCAGATGGGAAGTACTCACTCATTTCAATTCAGAGCAAAACGAATGTTTTGTAATCCCGAACCAGGAAAAATTGTGACTGGGCCACCATGAGTCCAACCTCGTGAAGTGCCATCAGAATAACCTGCATTTTGTTTATCTGAATCATGAGTTGAATCAGGAAAGCCAAATCTTAGGAAGACTAAACTTTGACAAATGTAATGTTTCCTTACTTGAGGGTAAGCACAATACAGGTGTGATCCCACAGATATGCCCTACAAAGTGCACAGCGTGCTGCAGGTTCAGCCAGCTGGTTCATCCCGCAGCACAGACCCTGTTCTGGCAAGAGTTCTCACCAGGCTGAGCTCGAATAGCACATCTTGTTATGTCCAAGACCCACTGACAGTTCTCAGGTGATGTTGACAGGTCTTTCCTTCTGCTGGAAAATACTCAAAATCATCCAGGATCATCCCCAGATTGTTCCATTCTCCTGGATAGTGACAAGATGAATGAGTGTTTAAGAAGTGAATTTTGTCTTTTAGTAGTGGGAGGCACAGAGAGACAAATTTAATGGTTGAGATGAAAGTCAGAATAGATGGTTTGTAAGGACAATGAAAGAATAAAATTCACATCGTTTGCTTGGAAAATATGTCTTTTTTTCCCTATTGTCATTCTCAACAGTGGTTGGATCATTTTTATTCATATGTAAGGAAGCAAACCCAGAAAATTTCATCTAGAAAAGTGAACGTTCCTTTTCTAATAATATCTCACACTGGAGAAGTATCTCCCTAACTTAGTGCATACCAATTCTCTAAAGCAAAAAACTCTAAAGGCAGCACACTGAAATCACATAAAATAAATAATAATCTGTGATTTCTTGCCTGAGATTGTTCTGTTACTTTCCCCAACCCAGCCCACAAAAAAAGCAGCTATTTGATTTCTATGTTATACACTGCCTGTTGTTTGTCAGCAGACAAACAGAAGAATTCAGAGCACTAAAAATGCTTATTGCTTTGAAAGCAATAATAAAAAGTGTGCTTGCCTTCAGATTAGCTATCACTGTTTTTTCCTGCAGAGACTGAGAGAAATATAGAGAGGTGAAATTCCATGTTGTTATGTATAAAATAGTCTTTAAGGAAGTGCATGGGGAGTTAGCTGTATTGATATTAATGGGCCTCATGCAGATAGATCCCTGCTCACTACTTATAAAACATAAAAGATATGAAATCTAGAATCCTGATCGTAAAACACAAATTAAATCAACACAGTCTACTTCAGAGAGCATGAATATATTTCATTTCATTAGAAAATAATAAGTCACGCTGGCATTTGGACAGAAATGAAGCCTGCTTGCTAGAACACACATCTTTTTCATAGCAGAGTTTTCTACCCTTATATCATTATCAGCATGACAAGGTCTCCTCAGTACAATGGTTCTCACACCAGCAGGATGGTCTTTATTTCCTTCGTGGATGGTGGGAAGCTTGCCATAATCCCAGTCATGATTTCATTGCATCTTCAATGGAGCTATGATAATGCATTAAAATAAAAGAAAATCTATTCTGCAATATTTCTCAACCTAAGGAGAGAAAAAGGACCAAGGTCAGAAGGGTAAATAAGGCAAATGGAAGATAAATTGTTGGATCAAGGTGATGTAATGTATCAGCACAGAATTGGTGAGAATACCCGTGTTTTCTAAGCCTGAATCAGAGGATCTGGCTGTTAGATTGGGAGTAGGTAGCTGAGAGCATGGTGGCAGCGGATGGCACATGGGCTGAGCCTGACACAGAGGCACTGCAAAATGGGAACGGCTGCGTCTTGAGATGCAGCTGAGAGCCCAAGGGAAGCCAGCAGCCCCTGCCTGCTGGGGGGCACAACACTCAGCTGCCTAGCGGCAGCTTGCTTTCAGGAGGGACAAATCTTGTATCTCCAAAATGTTGTCTACTAACCCACTGAAACTCTGGTTTAGAAAAGGAAAATATAGTTTGGCAAGTGATGCTTGAAAACTTTCCAACCTCTGCACTAGACCATGCTGACTATCATCTCATTTAACTGGAAGCTAACCAACCCGAAGGGCGAGCATGGAGACTGTGCAGCTGGGAGGAAATCTTTCAAGAGGACTGTAAGACTGATGGAGCTTTCAGAAACCTTTTAAGGAAAGTGTGCTCCTTTCTAGTCTCCATCCCTGCCTCTCGCGATTCTCACAGACGCAGAGCTACAGAGGTGATCTCTCAGCCACAGCACGCCCTCACAGTTACCATTATTTACTCCACTTCTGAAGTGTCCACTTTTAGGCATCTTTGGTCCCGCTATTCTTTTACGTTCATCTCATTCCTTACCTAAGGTCTTTCTTACCTGAAGCACACCATGTAGCTAGGTTTCAATATTGTATGTTCTTCATTGTGCTTTTTTATTTTTATGTTTCCATTGATGCATTTTCACTAGATAAGTGCTTGTTAAAGGCTAAATCATACCCTAGTGCTCTAAAACCAAAGTGACAGCATTGGTCACAGTACACCTACAATGGATTAAATCCACTGTAAGAAGTTTAATCGCTTTCCCTTTCCACTGCTTTGACTGCTCATTTGTAAACCAACTGCAAAATGCTGCCAAACAGCTTCATTCAAGTTTCCCCTAGTGCCCAGGTGAATATGGGCAGTGGCCCACTCTAAAAATAGGAAAACTGGGGAGTCTGAAGTTCATTTCCGGGCTAAAGAAGACCAGAGATGAAAATGAATCTGGTCCTGAATGCAGCTTTGTCTGTTTTCCCCGACACATTTTTGCATGCTCAGTGGCACAGCAGTTGTCTTTCTTTCATTACATGCACAAAGAATATATTGGTATTACACATAAAACATCTTTTATGTGTCTATAAATAATGGAAAATCTTAATCTGGAAAGAAAGGTCCTTTAAAACCCTCTGCATAGCAAACTGGAAATCTTTTTTTTGAAAGCTTGATACATTCCCTCGTTTGCTCACCACATTTGAAGCAAGAATGGACAGCTGTAAAAGGGAGCCCTCCTCACCATCATGTTCTTTCTTCACCTTCTGCTTCCTAGCAGAAGTTTAACATTTGTTCAAAGGATGATATGTTGCTTTCCTTGTATGTTCCTCATCCCCCCAGATACAGAATATACCATAATGTCTCTTCACACGCAAATATTCCCAAAGAAAGAAATAATAACTAAGCAGCACAATGGTATGCGCCCTTTTACCATCATTTCTTCCCCTCTAACACAGTGGAACAGTCAAAACTCTCTCTGCTAGATGCAAGGTGAGCCAGTGAGGGGCTGGCCCCCGTTTGCTGCCTTGGGGACCTGCTTGCTAGATCTCAGAGCCTTCCCACACAGCCTGACACCAGGCTACTCATCTGCTGCATGTCAGATGGTGAACAGGAGCAGGGAAGCAACTCGGAAAATGATCCATGCTTCCACTTCTTAGCAATGTTTGACAAAAGCGAGAGGCAGGGATGAAAATGAGACCTTGTGCAAAGCTGGTCACTTAACACAACACTGCCATACATTGGCTGGATACACTGATGATCAACCAACTGTGGGCTCAGCTTTTTTCTTTCATTCAAGGGAAAGTATTACTTTGTTTTGTATCTACGTGCACACACATGCACATGCACACGCACACACACGTCTCAGGTGGGCTTGGTCCAGTGCCTGGGAAACCCGCCAGCCAGTCACTCCCAGGAGCCTTGGGTCAGGCACCATTGTGATAAACGCTAATGCTTCCAAAAACGATCACCAGCAAGCAGTCCTGATGATACCTGCATGGGAACCAGAGCATAGTCTTCAGCCATACGCTTTGACTCCACGTGTCCTCGAGAACAAACCAAATCGTATGAAGTTGCTTAGTCACAAGTGGAACCTGTTTATGAAAAGCTTAGCAGGGTAAATGGCCTCAGAGGACCATCACCCAGCACCTACCTGAATGAAACAAGCGGGACAAATGCAGAGTGGAAGGGACATTTTAACCTGTTTGTTGATAACTGACAGGTGTAATCAGCACAGGATTGCTCTCTGCAGCTTCTCACCCTAGAAAGCAAATCTGGCAGGCCAAAGGGGTTGCCAACATTTTCTTCAGTGCTGTGATCAAATGCTGCCTGTCCTGCAGTTCTGTAAAGCCGCAGCCTGATGGAGTGAGTGTCAGCTTAGCAGGTTTCATTTCAACTCTACCAGCTGGAGAGATTTGTGAGAGATGCAGCCGCAGGGTCTGTAAAATACATACAGTACATCTTCAGATGGCATGAAAAAGGTGTTTGTTTGCCATTTCGTAACTTTGCTTGATAAATTCCTCAAGCTGTCCTTGGCTTTTATGTCAACAGGATAAAGTAGGCTTTCCTGTCTCGAAACTTTGTCTGCCCAGCGGCCCCTTTTCCAGATACATGTGCCTGCTCCTTCCCTTGAGGACGGTGAACCCCTAGGGAGGGTGGGCAGAGTTACCTTTGCCGTGTCCATCAAGCTAGCTAGGTTAAAGCACTCACCTGCCAAATGCAGGATGGGACGTGAAATGGGAGAAGGACCCATTCCCATGAATTGTTTTCTCGGCGGCAGCGCGAGGTTCAGGGCTCCCAGCTCCCAGACAGACATCTCCCCTCCCCCCTCCACCACGCTCTGCTGCAGCAAGGCGAGTGCTTCTGGGAACATGCTGGGGACTGGATCCCAGCTGAAAGTAGCCCTTCAAAAATAGCAGTTTTTAAACTGAATCATTTTCCAAATCACACTCTAAAATTACTTCCCTTCCTGGCAAGCTCCCTGCAGCTCTTCGGTACACAGGCAAGCATGGATTTGGAGGATGCAGGTTTCTCAGGAGCTACACTAATCCCATTCTGCAGGTTCCTGCACCCATCCCTCTGTGCATCTGTCCATCTGTCCCTCCCCTCTGCAGCACTGTGAACCTCAATCCCTCTTTGAATACAGGGGCCACCTCTCTCACCTTAATAGAGAGATTTACAAAAGCTTTTCCTCTTTCCTCCAAATTATTGTCAAGAGAAATGGCAGGCTGCAGAACACTTTTGCTGCCTAATTGGCCATTCAGTCCTTTCAAAAATTCAGCCGTTCAATTGGAGAGCTGAAGGATGCTGATCTCATCTGAAAGGCCTGGTCCTGCTTGTGCTGAACAAGGTGAGATCCGAAAAAAAACCAAGAAGGTGACTGGTTTGTTGCCTAATAGTCTGCATGAACTCAACAGTGGGTTGTGTATTCAGAAATTATCCTTTGTAAGGTCTCAGAAATATTACAGAGCTGCTTCTCCCTGAGTTGTAGAATACTATCTTTCCATTATTAAAATGTATTAAAAATCCTTTGCATGCCGAGGCACTGACTGCGATTTCCCTGTGCGAAGCAATAATAGAAAACAAATTAGCAAAACTAGTGCAGGAAGAACATAACCCACCAGAGTGGAAGGTTTGCCCATAAAATGTGAAGTTTCATACCGCCAAAGACTGAGATGAAAATAAGTCATGTGAATACAGAACAAACTGCACAAGATGCTGGGTGCCTTCAGCTTCCATTGATGTTACCAGCAAGTGAGAACACATTAATGTGCTCAGGATGCTCAGAGCACTATACACAATCAGGCCTTTTGAAACTGGCTATTCATCACATTTAAATTGAATGTAATTGTCAGGGCTGAATAGCTAATTAGATTATTCTCTCTCTCTCAGTGAGAAAAGTGAAAGTGAGAAAGCGTAGTTAGATTATCACCGGGCCTCAGGAAAAATAAAAAAAAGGCCGTTGCATAACTATTCATAAATTAGCAGGAATAATGCAGGAATCTCTTGATTTAAACAGCAATTGTTTTCTGTTTCTCTGAAACCCATGGAAATAGTCTCCTAGTAAAAACCACCTCTTTAGTTAACAGTACTCTTGTTTCAATACAGCTTAGCATCCCCCAGCAGTTAGACCTAGCAAGTCAAAACTTGCACATGGCTGACTCCTACCTCTCACCCTGACTTGATTTTGAGTTTGGGAGTACAAACAAGGGTTCCCAAAGGATTCCCAAGCTTCTTAGCTGATATCATCAGCTTCTTCAGCTCTGCTCTCATGAAAGCCAGAGTGCTACTGACAGAGTAACCAGGGCTTGTACAGCTGTCCCGGTTTCGGCTGGGACAGAGTTAACTCTCTTTAGTAGCTGGTACAGTGCTGTGTTTTGGATTTAGTGTGAGAATGATGTTGATAACACACTGATGTTTTAGTTGTTGCTAAGTAGCGCTTATCTTAAGCCAAGGACTTTTCAGTTTCCCATGCTCTGCCAGCAAGCAGGTGTGCAAGGAGCTGGGAGGGAGCACGGCCAGGGCAGCTGACCTGAACTAGCCAAAGGGGTATTCCATACCATGGAACATCATGCCCAGTATATAAACAGGGGGGAGTTGGCCGGGAGGGGCGGATCGCGACTCGGGAACTAATTGGGCATTGGTCAGCGGGTGGTGAGCAATTGCATTGTGCATCACTGGTTTTTTTTCTTCCCTCCCCCTTCCTTTTTTTGTTATATTCCTTTTCATTACTATTATTATTATTATATTTCATTATTACTATTGTTAGTATTATATTTTACTTTAGTTCTTAAACTGTTCTTATCTCAACCCACGAGTTTTACTTTTTTTTTTCCCTTCCTCCTCCTCACCCCACTGGGAGGGGGGAGGGGGAAGCAGCTGCATGGTGCTGAGTTGCTGACTGGGGTTAAACCACAACAGCCCAGCTACCTGATAACAGTTTCAGCCCAAGACTCAAGATGCATCACCTGCTAGCCAACCCATAAAACAACTTGGTTTTCAACCCAGCTTGCTGCAGTAGGCAACTCGTGGCTTCAAGACCAGCTACAAGCCTGCCTGTTTTCTCTCTCCCCTCCCCAAAAGGTCACCCTGATACAGACAGGAGACAAGAGAGTATAAATGGTCATTTGGGTCACCGGGCTGGTCTTTTGCTTCAAAACCCACAAAAGTACTCTGTGAGGATGAGGAGACATTAGTAACATCTAAGGCTCCATGGAAACACATACTTTTCCCCTAATACTTTGTAGTTAGTATACTTTCCACTGTCTCAATGTGTCGTCGCGCTAAGTAGGGTACCGGGAAGAACTCACCCTCCATCCCAAAGTATCCAGACTTCTAACTTAGAAAACTGGCATATTCACTTATGCTATGCATTATGACCGAAGCTCTTGCTTACAATGCTACCAACGCTCTGATTGCACAGACTACCAATTACCTCATCCATTTCTTTTAATTACAAAGTAATACCAAAGCAGAGACTGTCCCCTTAAATCCAGTAGGAGGTACAAGTGAAGAAGAGGACCATCTCATTGCCTGTGCAGTTTGCTGAGCATCCAGACTAACCATAAGGCCATTCATTGAAAAGTAATTTCTTTGTCACACATTACAGATCAAAAACTAAACCATATTGGGCTGTATAAAGAGCAGCACAAAAACATCTGCACATTAATCCCAGCTGCAGTAACAGTTAGAAATCTATTTGTCTTTGGTCACTGTCAAGGTAGAAAATATGTCCAGCTACTCCAAACCAGCTGTACGTTTCAGGTCAGGGATTGTATGGCATGTTTACATTCAAACTGCGTGAGACATTTCCAAGTAATTACTTGAGACATTTGCATGCCAATATAGTGGTAAAAAGCTCCTAAATTACGTACTTGGGGGGGTTTCTCAGAAGATATTCGCTGCAAAGTCAGTGGAGACATGTACGAGTGAAGCTTGTATTGAAACGAAGAATCCAGCTGTGGAGGTCTTGGTATTCCTGAAGTCAAAAGAAGTGGTCTTGCTAACTTGCTTTTAAGTCACACGGTCAAACCATGGTTGAGAATTTAAGGATTTTACCCACAAAAGAAAAATAAGAACTGTTCCCTTGAAAGGAATAACAGTAACTGGGCTGTTTAAGTTTTAAAATACCATATTAAACTTTATTCTTTAATAATGAGACGTGATGTTCAGTGTTACGACCTATTTTCAGACAATGGTTTAATTAAACATTTAATGAATGCATCTCATTTCTTTGCACGAGCTTCACTCTAAACAACCAAGCTAATAATGTAAACATCACTGTTTGATTATTAAAATAATTGCTTTCACAAACATTGGCCTCCTGGCAAACAAAATGGCTGGTGCTGTGCATATAATGCGCCCACAGTGCAGGGGTCCAATTTTAGCATAAAACCCAATTTACAGTTGACCATCAGCTTTAAAAAAAAATCCTAGTCAAATGGTTTTAAAGACGGTGATATTTTCACCAAATACTTAGAGATTTGATTCAATTAATCAAGCAAATTTACAAAAACATCATTCATTTAACCGAATGACTGCCTTTAGGAGTTTTCCTCAAGCAGAGACGCAGCAGCAGCTTCAGGACGTTTCCTCAAACAAACTTTGGTATCTGGATCGGATTAACCAAAACCATGACCTTCCTTTAAGCCAAAGTCCTATAGCTGTGGAGGATTTGTATCCAGCTAAAGGAGTTTTTCCAGGAGTTAGTTACTTCGGAAAGGACCATACATTTTCAGCAAGACTTTAAGGAAAAAAAATAGATGGACACTTCCCCCCCCAGCTTTATAACCAAAAAAATGGAGTATTTTTGCAAAACGGTGACAAATTTTCAAGACTCTAAGTAAAAAAATCTTAGTGAAGTGAGTTGTCAAAACATTTTGAAAATCTGTCAACAGCTCTAATTCTTAGAAACCATGATTCGGTGATGCTTGAAATACTGTCTTGTCCATGCTTAAGCAGTTAAACCACCATTCCTTGCTGCTTCAGCTTAGCTTTTTTCCTTCGTGGAAAGTTACTGGTATGCTTTCACATCTATTATGTGATTCTTCAAGCTAATCGGCATCCCACCAGCGTCATCCTTTCATAGGCAGGACATCTCCAGAAAGGTCACTGCAGACTCAAGATTCAGTCAGCTTCTACTGCTTGGAAAAGATTCAGTCCTGTCACCCAAGGAAATAGCCAATTTTTCAGTCTCCACCTACAGCCCAGCCATCACCCAAGAGGGGACAATGCATGGCATGGTGAGAATATGAGTTATACAAACTTTTCTAACTGTCTTTGCACTAAAAACATCATTGGCCTTTCACAGTAGGTGAAATTGCTGAGCACTCCAGAAAACTGGACCCTCATTTTTTAATATTTTCAACAGAAAAAAAAAAAAAAGGAACAGTCTTATTTCCCCTGCAAACACAAAAATACCAGGAATCCAAATCCCAATATCCAGCTGCAGAAACATAATTCCCGTGTATTCAGGTAAATTAGCTTATATTTACAGCATCTGACACAGTGGATTGCATGTAATCATTCCTGGATTACCATAGTGGAAATTATTTCTAATTATAGCCATTGGCATTAAATGGTCCCAATCTGACCTATTATATTAGGCCCTTGACTATCCATGGGAGACTTCCCACTCGTTTCGATGGGCTTTTGATTAGGTCTGATATACTTCCCTATTTTTTTTTCTGCTTCTTTTGTCCTTGAGATCTGCTATGACTTGCCACAGCTATTGGGTTTGTGATTTATTGGTTTAATTATTTTATTTTTATTTGGTTTTAGTATTTATAATGGGACACAACTGACACTTTGAAATAGGAGCCACTCTTTTCTTAAGGGTTGCATGTGGTATTGGTTGCCTTGAGCACAACAGGAGATTGGAAATCTTTTATACTTCTGGACACTTTCCTTCCACCTCTACTGAACAAAATGCTTTAGCACAAAAGCAATAATGGCAAAAAGCAAAGTTTAAACGTGTTAGTGGCTATCAAAACATGATATTCGAGTGCTTCGTAAACTAAGTTGTTGTGTTTTATCTGTGGTCTTTTCCTAGGAAGTATAGGTGTAAACCCAAGCCATTTTCTTCACCTGGCGAGTATGAACAGTCTGTTAGAACAGGAGGAAATTGTCCCATTATGGATGTGGCCAGAAGATAACTGCCAGTAACATGAAATCTCAGGGCAGAGCAAAATCTCGCAGATCCAAAATAAGAAATAAATGTGTGAAGAACAGCTATGGAGAAGTCCTAGCGACGGTAAATATCCATTTGCTAAAAGGCATCAAGTAGCTACCTAGAGGCAGCAAGGATTTTCCTGTATAAAAAATATAAAACCTAGGTTAAAAAAACCCCAGCAACCAGGGAACAAACTCCCATCCAGGTGAGATTGACATTGGCAATTGCAAATTGTGGGGAGTATTTGCTCTTCCAAGCCCAGATCTTTCCTACACATGTTACTGTCCCCTGCACACGTTTGCAGGACTGGCATCACTCCCATCCGCTTTGCAATACTTTATCGGTGTGAATTCTCTTTTTTTTAAAAAGAATACGAATGTTATTATTTACTGCAAGTCTCTCAGGAAAGGACTGCAGTTCTTACTGCAGCCTAACAGATAATAAAGGCTATAGTGTTTGTTCCAAGCCAAACAGTGAAGAAAGAATCCACCGGCTTAGGAAAAAAAATCATCTTTCAGACGCTAGCTAAGATTGAATGGGCATTTGGCACCGAAACCAAAATTCATCATTTTCTTGGTCTAACTCGGTGCAGCCCAGAAACTGGAGTCAGATCAGAAACAACAATTCGTGCACCTAGAAAAGGCTGCAATTAATTAATTAGTGCTCCACCGACCACCACCAGCTCCCTCAAAGCCACCTCTCTCGGCACCGGGCAGAGAGAAAAGGTTTTAAAGCTAAAAAACCTCCGCAACGGCAAGACGCTTCGCACACACGACGAGGGGGCAGCCGCGTTTGCCGTGTCCACCCCTCCTCGGGCGTGCCCGGGGGGGGCGGCAGCCGTTCGGTGCCGCGGTGGGGAGCGGAGACCCGGGGAGCGGAGACCCCGGGAGCGGCGGGGAGCGGCAAGCAGCGGCGGGCAGGGCAGGGCAGGGCAGGGCCGCCCCGCCCCGTCCCTCCCCCGGGCCGGGCGCGGCGGCACCCCGGGGGCGCGGCACCGGCGGCGGCGCCCCGGCCCGGGCGGGCGGGCGGCGGCAGCGGGGCCGGGGGAGCCTTCCCGCCGGGGATGCGGCTCCCCGGGGGCCGCGCCGCACGCTCCCGCCCTCCGCCCGCCGTCGACCGGGCGCCGCGCGGAGCCTCCGCCTCCGCCTCCCCGCGGCGGTCTCCCCCGCGGCGGGGCCGCCGCCGCCGCCGCCCCGCATGGCCAGAGCGAGCCGGCCGGGGCGCGCCGGCGAGGCCGCGCCGCAGCAGCCCACGGCCCCGGGGACGCGGGGCGTCGGGCTGAGGGCGGGCGGGCGAGGCCGGCGGCCCCGGGGCGCCGCCGCCAGCCGGGCGGGCAGCCCCGCCGGGGGATGACTCAGAGCCGCGGCTCCTGCAGCGAAGCCGCCGCCGCCGCCGCCGTGCCGGGCTCCGCGCCGCGCCGCGCCGCATGCCCGCGCCCCCCGCCGGGGGCCGCCCGCCGCCCGCCGCGCCCGCCGCGCCGCGCACCGGATGATGCCCCCGCGGGGGGCGGCGGGCTCCTGCCGCCGGCGGCGCCTGGCGCCCCTCAACGAGGACAACGGGCGGTTCCTGCTGCTGGCCGCCCTCATCGCGGCGTACCTGAGCGCCGGCGCCACCGTCTTCTCGGCCCTCGAGAGCCCGTCGGAGGCGGCGGCGCAGCTCCGCTGGAACCGGACCCTCCACAACTTCAGCCGCATCTTCAACATCAGCCTGCCGGAGCTGCGCGCCTTCCTGCGGAGCTACGAGGCGGCCATGGCCGCGGGCATCCGCGTCGACGCCCTGCGGCCCCGCTGGGACTTCCCCGGCGCCTTCTACTTCGTGGGCACCGTCGTCTCCACCATAGGTGAGCGCTGCCCCGACGGCCCCGCAGCGGAGGCGCCCGCCCGGGGGATGCTGCGGCCCCGGCCCCGGCCCCGGGGCGGTCGTTATAGCGACCAAAGTTTGCGGAGAGGCGCCGCCGCGTTGCTGTGGCAACCGGGGGCCTTGCAGCCGGCGGGGGGGGGTGGTGGTGGTGGTGGTGTCCGGGTCCCTGTCCCCCCTCACCTCCCGCCCCGGTGCATGGAGCCGAGGACCGGCGCTGGGCTCCGCTCCGCAGCGCTCCGGCTCCCGCTGGGGTCCCCGGGACCGCTGACCGTCGCGGCAGCCGGTGCCCCGGGCCGGCCGCGGCGGGAGCCCCGTCCCTCCCCAGCAAACTTTTGCTGCCGGCTGTGCGGTTGCATGGTTGGGCTTCCACCGGCCCGACGGAGCGAGCGGGGCTGATCGCCCTCCGAGTAGCCCAGCCCTCCCCTGCCCGCTCCCCTGCCCGCGGCGGGATGCGCCTGGTGGTCGAATGGCTCGTTACCGGGAGAGGCGGCACGGGGGCTGATGGGCAGCGGGCTACCGAAGATGCTGAGCGATAGCCAAGCTTTTGCGGTGCCTGGCCGCTGAACTTGATGCTGTTTTTAACTGCTGGCAAAGTTAAGATGCGTATGTGAATAAAGACATAAGCTACACGAAGCCGTATGTCTTCTAGCTGTACCATAATGTACATTCTCAGTACATCACTGGCTACAGCTGACTGCAGTTATTCATATCTGATAGGTGTTTAGGAAGAGCAGCACTTCATGAGCAAATGGTGAGTTTTGGGGGGAGCAATTTTTTTTACTCTAAAATTACCATTTTTTACTCTAAAATTTTTTACTCTAAAAGCACCATTAAGAACTGTCATGTGGGAGATCTACTTGAAGTAAAGCTGTCGCTATCTGCTGCTCTCGGAGTGTTGCTTGAGAAATCCTGTCCCTGCGGACACAAGATCTTACCGATTTTCTCTCTCTGCCAGTTTTTAAGTTTTGTAACAAGCCAGTTGCCTTGGGGCTTCTGAGCATAAATGTCATGCTTTTCCTCTGTTAAAGAGGAAGAAATGCACAGCTCATTATTGCACTTGCATTCATTAGATTCGGAAAATGTTTTATCAATAGTGACTAATCTGTATAATAGAGTCGTGATGGTGACTACAGCAATGTTGTCAAGTATTGTTACTTTTTGCATTGAATAATTCAGTTAAGTTTTCAAGTACATTCAATAGTCATTAAAACACCGTTTTAATTAAGCGTTAGGCCTTCTTCATCACAAGAGCATATATTTTTAAGAGATCATCATGACTGACCCGAATGGACGGACGAAAAAAGTCAGTATATTAACAAACCCTCTCTTTCCTTACACCTGCTGTAGCAAACAGAGAAATCTTCAGGTGATGTGTAAATGCAGATCCATTCACTTCAACCCTGGCTTCTCCTCTCTGTGGTTATTGAAATGTAAAATGTTTCCTCTTCATTTGCAAGCATTTGTTTGCATCTCCACTTCATTGCCCTGTCTGCAGTCATTTGTACCTGGGTGGAGGGAATAAGAAACTCAGCAGGGTTTTTTGGCAATCTTGACAGGTGTAAATGGCTGAACCAAGAATTGTGTTTCTCATATTCCTGTAGTGCAACCTAGGGCACCGCTCTCTCTTTATAGCCAATAATGTCTACATCTCTCACATGCGAGATGGAGGCTGAAGATTATTTTTCCCGAGCTACCACAAAGGCCAGATTCTGCCAAGCGTTCCCCTGAGTAGTACCTTCTCTTGGCATACTACCTGCTAGTACTTACACTACTTAAAGTACTTTGCGTGAGTTCAGTGAGCCTGCTGTAGAGCAAGGTTTTGCTCTGAGTGAGGAGATGCAGCAGAAGGTAGTTCGAAGCGAAGCTGAGTTATGCCTTTGGGCGCAGCAAAGGCCATGGCAGAGCCGCTGTGCTGGGGGTGCTGAGCTGCACGGCCCTGGCAGGAGTAGTGTCTCCTGGAGTACCGGCGTCCCAAGGCTGTTGCACCCCATCCTGGCATAGCTTTTACCAGCTGTGTGTACAGCTCCTGCAGATGAAGAGGAACTGCTGCCCCCACGTCAGCACTTCTCCTCGCTTGCCTCTTCAAGCTGCTGCAGCTTGTAGAGAGGCAAAGCCCGCAGTGAGCTCAGCTGCTTCTCCATGGGCAAGGTTTCTTCCACCGCAAAGTTGTATTCAGTTATTATTGGAGGCTGTGTTTGCCTAGCAAAAGTAAAAAAACCCAGTGAATTAGTAGTCCTGCTAAAACCCAAAAGCTGTACTGTTAATGAAACGTGCACAAAGCTGTCTCGCTCACAGTCCCAGCATGGGAGAAACCAAATGGTAGGCGTCAAAATGTCACCTGGGGGAGCAGCTCCATAGCCGTTCTTTTGTGGTCCCTTTGTTCCCTCCCAGCCAGCTCATTTATGTACCTACCTACCTAGAGTACCTTTGATTCCACTGTCAGCTCACATACCATGTTATCCTGGTTCAGAGCAATTTCACTTGCCTTCATGTCACACTTAATTGACAAGGAGAATGCTGTCATTACGCAACCTCACCAAGGACTACCAGACATTCAGTCACAACAGCTTGCCTTCCTCAACAACTTAATCAGTTACATGTGTCAAAGCAACTTTGTTACTCCAGCTAAACACGCTCCTATCCTAGCGACGCATGGGAAAGCTTTCTTACTCACTGCTTAACAAACAACAAGTAGCTGCCATGTCTGTCAAGGGTAAATCACCCACAGGTTACTCAGCGTCTTATCTGTAGAGGATTCCAACTTACAGAAAACTTGCTGAGTCTTTTCAAGTCCTCACTCTGCCCTCACTGGTTTTAATAAAACTACAAAGTCCTTCATATGTAGGCATCGAAATACAGTCACCCAGGGACAGGGCTGCAAGTTTTCTTGGGGTTTGTGTAAGATGAACAGAGGGAGGGAGACTCCACTTCTTCATCCTCCTGTGAACACAAGGGCTAGGCACCATCGGGCTTGGAGAAGACTGCTGCAATCCACCCTCCTTGAGCAGGGCCTTTGCAGAGCTGAGCAGCTCCCCTTCGTTAGGAGCTTTGTCTCCTGTACTTCCCTGGCTGCAGTTCTGCATCTTCCCTAATTACACAGGGACGCAATCAAACCCTCTGGGTGAGAAACATGTTAGTGGGGTCTTTAAGAAATGGGAGAGAGAGTTAAAATGAAATGTTAAGTCTAATCTTAAAGCATTTTCCTGAATAGCCCACAAAGCATGTGGCTTACAGTCCATAAAACACCCTCTTGATAGCACTCTGGGCGTTCTTTTTCTATTATTGCCTTGTTTGTGGTTCAATAATGAAATGTTGAGTCTGTTTTTCATTAGCCACATGTCGATTTTCAGAGCTATGTAAGAAAATTCTTCAGTCTAATTTCTGATTGCTTGCTGTCAGTCTACACCATTTATTCAGTCATTATTTTGCACTCCAAAAGGTATTTTTTTGTAGGCAATTATTATTGTTCCAATTTCTTTAAGGAGCAGCTAGGTGAAATTTATTCTTGATTCATTGGTCTAACTGGCAGTAGACTTTGTTTTTCAGTTGAGTTTTTTCCTTCCTTCCCCAAATGCAAATCACAAATAGTTCCCAGCACTTTGCTAAAGACTGAAAGCAAAGCATAACTCAGACCAGTTTTCTCCCTGGTAAAATGTTGCAGAGTACAGCATAATCAGTCATAGCTTTCCCCATATTCTAGTAGCACAGATTCATTCTGCCTAGCGCATAAGGCAACTCCAGGATGCGTGAAGCTCTGGATTTCTGACTCAGTCCACGAGTCTAGACTCTGTACCCAGATTTTTTTCCTCTCTTAAATGTTAGAATAAACATTAGATGCCTATCTACTAAAACATATTGAGACATCAACTTACTAAATTTGGATTTTAAGCTTCTTACGTGTAAGTACACGTTTCAAAAATCAAGTGATACAATTGCTTTATAGAAATCTATACCAGGCATTAAAAAATGAGGTCAAAAGAAGTATTCTGATATGTAAAAGTGATTTTTCAACATAATATTTTTTAAAAGCACCCTTACTGCAAGTGGATTATTTTGGGATGGAACATGTCTGGGTTATAGGTGCTTGAGAAGGGCCCTGGGAAGAAAAGGTGCAAAGATCTTCCCTCTGTAGAGCTGTGTGAGGGTTACAGGTGTTTAGGGCACAGTGTATAGGTGTGAGCGGGACTGTTCATCCTTTCCTTATCCCTGAGGTATCCTGCTAAATGACTCAATATTCATGTGGACTGACAGTTCCACCCAAAGGGATGGGGCATGCTGTGCTCTTATCTCAAAGAGATAAGGCACAGCCCTGCAGTGAGATGGGAGATGGGAGATGGGGCTTTGAAACCACATGAAGAAAGGCCACGGAAAGAGAGACATAACGTTCAGTATTTTCTACCAGCTAACTAGCTCCCAGCACCTGCTCTGTCCTTGCTTAGGATGTCGGCTGGGTTGGACCCTCTTCTCTCTGGGTCCTCTGTAGGAACCCAGCATACCCAGCACATGATTTCTGCTTGTGCTCCACAACCTAGGCACCATAACCACTCAGCTCCAAAGTATCCTCTGGCTCTGTGTCGCAGTCCTTTGAGAAAATCTGGAGCTCCAGATATGCTGAAGATGATAATTCAATGGAAGTGATGTGCAAAAGACAGCTGGACAGCTCAGCAAGTGCATGGTCAGATGTTGGACTGCACTGCTAGGAGCCAGGGAGCAAGCCTGCCCGATTCAGGCACTTCACATGGTAATTTGGCAAGAAATTCCACAAATAGCCGAGACGGTCTGAAGGCTTTAAGGGGAAAATATATTTGTCCTGTCTTCTTCATTGTTGTATTTCAGGATATGAATTTGAGCTGCAGCTGGGGAAGGTTCTGGCTCTCTGCTCTCCATGAATGCAATTTCACTGTCTATACGGCCAACGCAAACCTAAAGGCAACAGTCAAACCAGAGTGTGCACCTGATCAGCATCAGTGTTATGCTTTCTCAGGGCTCTGCAATTCTCTGAGGCTTGTACAGGCAGCTTTTGCAGAGGGTTCAAATTAGGGGGCAGTTGCCTCCAGAGTTGACCTTCTTGAAGTTAAAAAATAACCAAACAAAAACCAAACGAGAAAGCAGTTGGAAGAGCAAGGAGTATTATTGTCATGGTTTCACCCCAGCCAGCAGCTAAGCACCATGCAGCCACTCGCTCCCTCCTCCCCTCCTCCCAATGGGATGGGGAGGAGAATCGAAAAAAGGTAACACTCCTGGCTTGAGATAAGAACAGTTTAATAAGTAAAATAAAATATAATACTAACAATAATAGTGATAAAAAATATTATAATAATAATAGTAATGAAAAGGAATATAACGAAAAAAAGAAGTAAAACCCAAGGAAAAAAAGACAGTGATGCACAATGCAATTGCTCACCACCCGCTGACCAATGCCTGAGCAGCAATCCGCGCCTCCCGGCCAACTCCCCACAGTTTATATACTGAGCATGACGTTCTATGGTATGGAATACCCCTTTGGCTAGTTCAGGTCAGCTGTCCTGGCCGTGCTCCCTCCCAGCTTCTTGCACACCTGCTTGCTGGCAGAGCATGGGAAACTGAAAATCCTTAACTTAGGATAAGAGCTACTTAGCAACAGCTAAAACATCAGTGTGTTATCAACATCATTCTAATGCTAAATCCAAAACACACTGTACCAGCTACTAAGAAGAAAATTAACTCTCTCTGAGCCAAAACCAGGACAATTATTAAGCTGCAGTGTCAGGTTATTTGTCTTTGCTGTCCTATATGCGGTCTGCAGCCAGCATGAGAGCGTGTTTCAGCTTGGTCTGCTGCAGCCAGATCTGATTCCTTAGGCGAGTGTGATGTTTTGATCAATGTGCTGGTGGATTTCCAAAAGTTATTTTCTCACTCGTGTAGTCTCGATGAGGAACAGAAAGCAAGAGGTTCAGAGGTCAGCAGGTCAATGGTCAGCATATTTCTGTGGAGAGAAGTGATCCTACAGTGATTTTCCTCAGATGAACACCTGGCACCATAGCAATGTTTTCTACTTGCCATAGCTGCATGGGAGTGTTAACTTCTTTGGGTACCACTGATAGGAATTTCCTAAATGTGTGGGCATAAGTTGGGTGCTCCGAGCAGAAAAGTAATCTAAATCACACCTTGCCTTCTTGTAGTTGAGAGGAACAACAGGAAGCTTTACTTGGATTTACTTGGAAGCTTTACATGTAATTACGTGAGTCACTTGAGGTGTCCATGCTGAAGGGTCACGATGAAATAATTTTGATCCTAAATTTATGGGGTTTTTATTCTAGAAGGCGGGAGGGAGGAACCCCAGTACTTTAAATAAAGCCCTTTTTAAAAGAAAAAAAGTTTTCTGAAAATACTATTTTAATCAGTCTCAGTACTGCTTAGGGTTTACCTGCCCCTGTAGGGTTATGCCAGACCCAGAAAATGAAGCTATTAATGTGCTTCGGTCATCTAAACTGAGTGATTTCTACGGAGCACATCAGCTCAGATTACTTAATCTAAGAGTTTCAGAGGTTTCTTAAATATTAAGCCCTAGCTATGAAACCAAATGTTTCAAAACACTAACATCAGTACAGTGGAGATCTAATTGTTGTTTTACAGCTGGAGAAGTTAAGTCGAGGACAACCAAATCGCACTTCTTTTTGCTGTGGCTGTGGAGTTTGGGGTGACCAGCTGGAGCACTGAAACCTGGGATCTCCAAACTGAATGTCAAGCACCACAGCATCTCAGAGCAGTCACCCAAAAAACAAAGCCCGTCTATAGCATCAGGGAATAAAGAATTTGCCCAGCATCACATGAGATATGTTCAGATTCGAAACAAAGACAAACCGGAGTTTGTAATCAAGGATTCTCCATTTTTGCAGCCTTCAGGGTCCCTCTAGCTCGGGTAATTGAAGGAGCAGTGTCTATTTAGTGGGTACGTACCTCCCGCTTAGCACGACATTCAGTTTGGTCTTCAGTGATAGTCCTGCTGGGCAGCAAATACCTGTATTTCGGTTCCCTATGCATTTACAAGAGCTTGGAGATGTGAGTGCAAACCAAATGTTGGTGGGACAAAATATCACTTTGACAGCTCTCCATCCGTGGAGGTGACACGCGTGGCTCCAGCCAGTCGGTCTGTATTACTAAGCAACCTCCCCGTAAACCAGTTATTGTGCCTGTAATAGCAGTGAGGGATCGTAATTACTGGGCTTATCAGCTGCCCTGTTTGCTGTGGGCTCATAAATCCAAATCCTGCCTGAAACACTATGGGCTGTGTTCCTATGGAGCCTGGCCAGTCCCTAGCCTCTGCCCTTCCCCTTTGCTCTCCTGGGAATATTCCCCCTTTCCTTCTCGTATAGCTTATCAAACGCTCCCCGGTCACCTGCCTTTTCCAGGCACTATTAATTTCTCCAGCTTCCACTGCCTCCCTCTCAGTTAGCATGCCATCCTCTACTGATGATTTGTTTGCCTGATTAAATTTTGAATATTTGTTTGATGTCTTTTCAGTCTTTCAAGTTAATAACTACCAAAGAAGTCAAAAGTAATGCTTTACAGTTTCGTTCTGTTCCTCATCACACCTGTCCCTCTCCCGTAGTGTTAATCCTGCTATTGACCCTCATTTCTTTTTTCAGTCTAACTTTCTTCCTTCTCCGATTGTCTTCAGTTTGACACAGATCATACACACTTCATAATTTTTTCTCACTTTTACTGATGGGTCATCTTTGCAAGCACACCACCTTGCTTTTATGTAAACTTTAATTGCTTTTCATCATGGAGAGAAGAGGAAAACAATTATAGGATAGATCTGTGGGCAATTAACTTGATGTAACAATATCCACTCCTGGTGTCGTGCTGGAAAATACAATGTCATTTCTTTATTTTAATGAGTGCAGTATTACCTTATCTTTGCAGCTATTGAAGTCAATGAGAATTTTACCTCTTGCCGTAGTAGCATCAGGGTTAGAGAAACAGAAAACAAATTTGGAACATTTCGTCTGCAATTTTTAGTATGAAGACAGCTTGATATTATTGGAAACATAGCCTGTACCCATGATCCATATGAGCCTTGCTTACTTTTATCAAAAGAAACAGTTTCATGCTGTGTCAGCATGAAGTGCATATCTGAGTGCATTTTGCAAGAAGATGGGTAAGGACAAAGATTAGGGTTCATGCTCGTGAACATTTGAAATGTGAAAGTCCTCCTGAGCGCAATAAATCTTAGAAATGATAATAAAACCTTTTGTGAATAAAAACACTTAAGTAACATACAGAATTATAATCTAAGGGGCAATTGCATAGCAATCCAGACAAATCAAATATGTTTAATTTTATAGCACCTCGGTAGCCTGCTTCTGCTGAAGTCAACAGTAGACCAGTCTACAGAGCTTTAGGAAATCCCACCTTACTCATTTTATTGGCACTCTAGGTTTATAAAACAAATGTAGATCCGATGTTGCCAGCACTTGTCATTACTGTAAGTAATACATCTCCCTCAGCTCAGTGGGTCTGTTGATGGCAGTGGGTGGTACACCTAGCTATAGACATCGGAAGGTTTCAATGCAATCTCTCTTAAATCAAATGACAAGTAGAATGAAAATTAAATCTAATTGCATTAGATGAGGCAAAGTATTAGCAGCCTTTTCAAGTAATTAAAGCTTTGGAGTGGAATAAGATAAGAAATTGAACAGTTTGATGTTAACATATGGGATTACTTATATGGGTGAGGCACTGCTATTGCTCGTGTTTAAAAATCCATAGTAAGTGCTCCTTACTCATTGATGAAAAAAGCAGTAATACCTTAATAACAGTTGTAGCCCCACAGTGATTCCTCAATGAATTTTAACCTTTCTGAGCTTGTACCACTGCAGCTTCTTCCCCTTTAGAAATGATGGGCCAAATGTTCACATTCATTCTCAAGTCTTACGCAGGCAAATTTAATCACAGCAGAGAGAGCAACTAGGGCAAATTTGCCCACGTGAAAACTGGGTGAGAAACTAATTCAGTAAATTTCAATTAAAAAGAAAACCAGATAAAATCCTTTTGATTATTCATTATTGAATATTCTGGCATCTCTTTGCTCAGACTGAGTATTCTGCAAGCCATATATTTATCTCCTGAGGATAAACAAAAAATACAGTGTCATTCGTGCTCAATGTGTACACAGTCAAGTCTACTTTAAGCCATTTGGGGCTGGAAATGACTGCAGTGTAAAGATCTTAAATCCAAATTGTGATTTTAATGAGAAGGCCGGAAAGAAACTGTTTGATAAAATGATTTGTCCATTTACAAAAACTGCTACTGGCAGAGCTGAGAGGACCAAGAAAATGTCAGATAAAATCAAAAGCTCAAAATTATCTTGATAAAGTAGTGAAGTTGTTCAGTATCATTAAATTTAAAAGTAGTCAAGGGAAATGCATACTAAGGAAGGAAGAGTTAAATGCAGAAATAGAAAATGAGAAATAACTGCTTAGTCAGCAGTCCTGTCACCCTGTATTTCTATTACAGTTACTTAAAATTAGGTCTTTGTGCCTTTGTGAATGAATTAGAAGAGCTGCCCAAGCAAAAAGATACTTGAGAATTTGCTTCTTTCCTTTCAGCTGGAACTTTCTGAAATAAGGGACTCATGAAGGCATATTTAAACCATTGAGAAGTCAAGGTAGATTTATCAGAGTTTTTTCATTAAATTGTAACTGTAGAAGTTTGTACACAGATTTGGAAAAAACCTGGCCAAACAGTGGAAAAGACGTTTGTATGTTTAGGGTCTTTTTATCCTACAGGTCCATCTTTATAGGCTAACTCTTTGTAAAGCAGAAGAGCTGAGACAGCTATCAAGAAATAGATGTTCTCTGAATACCTACCTACACAAACACCAGTGGCAGAAGAAAAATATGCTGCAAGTCTATGGTTTAATCCAGTCAAAAGATAAGCCAGTGATTTAACCATTTGACAGCCTTTCCCATCTGTAGGGCTTAGAAAGCCCAGGAGTGACATCTTGTTTTATCAGACTTCTCATGTGGGGAAATATGACATACGCCCAAGATCACTTGTGAAATTCAGATAATGCTATTTCTTAAGCTGAAAGGAGAAGTATTGTGAAATGTACTGGCACTGGAGTGGCAGTACACATGCAAGTGTTCTTTCAAAGCCCATAATGTCTCAAGAATATAACAAAATTTGGATGCCATTATTCTTTTTTCCTTGCAGTTCAGAAAAAAATTTTGCACAACCTTGGGTCTACTCAGGCATCTGAAATGTTACTGCAAGTTTCAACGAACAGCAAAAGCAGGTGTGAATGCTAATGTCTGAAACACTCCGTTTGAAATGACAGGGCATAAGCCTTTTGCTGTTAGAGTGTTGCTTGGATACACAATTATCCACACAAAAAACATTCTCAAAAACATAGGAAAATAAGAATGGAAGCAGCTTTAAAGCATGGAAAATTAAGATTGCAAGAGAAATCGACTTTTGAAACAATGTTCACCTGGAATCATATCATCAGCTACATGAAGACAGTAGGAAGGTCAGAGGAAGTGGCAATGTATGGCTTCAGATATTGGACACATCTCAAGAGAGGGAAGGAGTTGGCCACTCTTGGGGTCCATGAGCTATACCTTCATGTATATCCATGTTTACTGAGGTGGACTTTGTGTATTTCTTGGTTATCATGCTTTTGTTTTCTGCAGATTTTTGAAAATAGTTACTCTAAATTCAGGGATGTTTCCTCTGTCTGATAGCGTCTCAGAAACCTCTGTGTTTTAGCTGAGGTTCGGCAGTGCGGTAAGCCAAGGCAGATGCTTCTGCACACAACCTGGAATGTGAGCAGGGGTTTGATACGGCCTCAACAGCTGTTAATGCAAGATTTTGAAGACCCTTAGCCTCTAGTACAAGGAAGAGTTTTTCCACAGTAATATAACTTACTCAAACAACCGAGGAGCATGTGGGCTATATTTTTCCATTATTAACACCACCACCATTTCAGAAAAGATTATAGCAAAATGATTTTCCCCAGCTGTTAGGATAAAGAAAGAAAACAAACCAGAGATAGGACCCTGCGATCATCAGGTGTGGAGGCAGCCACAAGAAGCAGCTCTGGACTAGCTTAGGTCAATTCACAAGGAGACAGGCTGCAACCAAAAGAAAGAGCATCGTGCTTTCATCCCCTTTTTCTGGAAGTCTTCCTTTGTGAGGTGGTTTAGCACTAATTTAGCCAACACTAACCCATATTCCTTCTGTTTTAACAAGCCATTAGAGCACCCCAGCTGTGCCAAGGGGCAGAGTAACTGACAAAACAAGAGGGGGTTTAGTATCATCTTGCTTAAGATTTGCCCAAGAAAGGCAGCATAAAATGAAGAAAATAGTTTCAGTCTTGATTTTTATGACTGTAAACCAGAGTCTGGCCCCAAGAGTTTAGCAGAGAAGATTATATTATTTATAAGAGCAATAAAACCTGAAGCATTGGAAGAAAGTTTATTTATGAACAATATGTTAATAGAGAGGGAAGACTGTCAGGCCACAGGACACCTCCGTCCATTTACAGTCAAGAGTCAGCAAGAATAATGCCAGCTTGTAGGTCCTGACTGTCTTGGTACAGTTTGAATTCATACTCTTCTGATTTTCATCCTTCTCTGAGCTTCATTCTCCATCGTCTCCTTTTAGGAGAGGGCCCCTGTCCCTCATTAGAAACTGTGTTCTATTGCAACGGGATTAACCAGAAAACCCAAATACAAGCTTGCCAAAGATTTCGAGCCTCAAGCCCGTGACCCTCCTCATGTGTTCCTTCTTCAGGGGGCTGCTTAGCGAGACCTCGGGCCAGAGCTTCTGCTCAGCTGGCGACGCTGGTGGCTTGGCACAAGTCAGTCCCCATTTGCTTCTACAAGGTGCATAGAGGAACAGCCAGCCTCAGCCAGGGAACTATAAAACTGATTTAGAGACACTTCTGCTTCTTCCTTCGCTTGGTTCTGCGCCAAAGCAGCTTGGCCAGACCAGATGATCAGCCGCCTCCTGTATTTATTGGGCTATGTCTTTATAATAGTGGCATTTAGTAGTGAGCAAGGGTGGGCTTGTTTGGTTAGTCTTTGGTATGCACTTTCTTCTCATGCTGTACACACAAAGGGGAACAGGCAGTACAACTCTGAAAAAAGCTTCCTACTTCTGGTAAATGAATAGAGCAAGAGTACTGCTGCTGCTGGTGAAGATGAAGCCCCGGTGCTTCTCTCTTTTTAAGGGTCATTTATCACTCAAATTTACAAAAGTTAGGCCACTTGAGCTGATAAATGTGCCTGCTGAGTACTCGCTAGAAATTGAAGATCTTTCTTGGAAATCTCAACTAGAAGGTGTCAGCGTAGAAAAACACACTTGGGAAACCTGCTGCGGGGAGGAGAGGAGGAGAAGGTAAATATACACGAGCAGCCAGGTTTTGAGGTTATTCCTCTCCCCTTTCCTGGGGGATCTTAGCAGGTACTCCTAATGCCTTATACCCCTGTCAAGGCAATAACACGTGAGGTTTCTTCTCAGAAACCTCACCCTTACTCCTCTCAGGTCCAGGATATCCTTCACCCTAAAAACATTGTTCCAGCTCTGTCATGCAGGATGCCTTCTCTGTAGGGCATGGGGTCCCCTCCTCACCTGCCTGCTGACGTGGCCAGGTATCAGCCGCACAGGGCAGCACCTCCACGTGCAAGTACCCTGCATCCAGGGTCAGGCTTCATATTCCCATCTTTAGGGGATTTCACAAGACAGAGGTTTTCTTGCAGCTTCTTAGCCCCTGACTGTCTGACCTGTCCCCTTCCTAGCAGAGGAGATCCTTCACCACCTTCTCCCCTCCAAAATTTCCTCTCCAGAGCACCCGAGTCCCCTCTTCAATCCCAGGATCACAGCCACCAGCGCCTCTGCTTACCTCCACAGTCCTCTCTATCACACCACTCACTGCTGCAGGTGCCTCCTGCCCCGTTCCCACAGGGCAGCTCCTCACATCATCCTACTGCTCTCCAGGGATGCCCGTGGGAGTGCAAACCCCTTGCCCACGAGCAGAAATCACAGATTGCCAGAGGGGCTGGGAAGTCCCAGCATCCCAGCCCTGATGGAGCTGCCGCACTGCCTCCCAGCCCTGGGCACAAGGCACTGCTGCCCAGCCCTCTCTCTCGTCCTCACCTGAGTCACTGTTGGGCATAATTTTAGGTTCATCTCTGTCATTTACCTCTACGGAAAAATATTGTTACCTCTCAGTCTCTTTTTATACCCTTCACAGGCACCTGGTAACTAACAGTTATTTATTAGCTTTACCTTTTAGTTACTTAATGTCATGGTTGCCAATTCAATCACTTTTTCAAGGAAGCTTAGGTTATTTTAGGCTGACAATTCTATTAACTCTTTTAAAAACCGATGTACTTTAAAGAAAGAGGAATGAAAATGTGCCCGTGACCTTTTGTGCTGTGGTTTAAATCACAGCCAGGAGAGAAATGCTGAGGGTGATCGATTCTGGTGTTCGCTGATGTTATGCATAGCAGCGCTTTGGATAACGAATAACCTGATGACAGTTGTGTGTAAACAGAATAAAATTGGTACTGTGGAAAGCCTTTAATAATTGCCTGCAGCTCCTTGAAACTCCTTAATGTTCAATTAATCATCTCCTGGCTCTGTTCTGCCAGCATGGCTCCTTTTGAGTAGCAGTTGTCTCAAACACCTGACTAATATTTCACCGGTGGAGATGTAACAAGGAGCAACAGCGGTGACCTGGATGGTTTTTAACTATGTTCATCAAGTTTATCATGGTGCTCTTTCAGGTCACAGAATAGACTCGACATCTTTTCCCACAGTCTCTGGTGGATTGGGTGCATGTATGCACATTTTTGTGTACTGAACAGTCATAAGAGTTAGGGAAAAAAAAGACCTGGTTTAGCCCACCCTGGTTCACAAAGCAAATTTACAGGACTTCTGACCATCTGTTTACTGTAGGCTTTGGGGAGAACAAGTTCATGTTAAAAGAATGTTATTAAAATTACAAAAAAGTTAGGAAATGCCAGAAACAGCCTGCTTATTCAACTTGAAGTGGTATATATATTACTAAGGATGGATGGATGGATGGATGGATGGATGTATTTTGGGAGTCAGTCCTTAGTTGCATAGTCACTCAGTATTTTCTCCATGGGGTATCTGCTCCAGTACGTGGGTCACCAAGGACTGCAAGCTTGTGTATGATATAGGTTAGGCCAGCCCTAAAAACTGCAGTGGTATCTCCTGTCTTCAGCATGGGTCTAACTTAAAGTGTCTTAATGCACACAGTGCTGGACAGACTGCTACTGTTCAGGAGCTCTGTTTCCAGATAGTAATCTAAATAAGATCACATGTGATTGTACAGCAGCTTTGATATTAAAGGCTCTGGTAATGGAAAAGCTCTAAAAAAATTTACTGTTTGAGACCAAAGGGGGGTATTTTAATAAAGCAGGCTTACAAAGATGTTAAAGGGAAAGTAAGTTTTTCATTTGTAGTCTGAAAATGCAAAGCCAGGTGGAAGAACTGCCTCGTAGTATTCTCACTCCTTGGGTAAAAGCACTGGATGCAGTAGAAGATTTCCATCTGCGGCGGTTTTGTCGGCTCTGAGCTGTGACCCTGTATCCAAGGCAACTGTTTCTGGATGTTAGGTGGTAAGGAGCTATAGAATAAATGAGAGGTAGCTGTGAAATATACAGGTATGACTCTATCAGGGGCGATAATGATGAAATGCTAACAGGTGGAAAAGGGGTTGAAGGGAGCACCAGAACTCAAATACGGAATTCAGAATATGATGATTTGTTCCTTGATACGATATACATGTTAGTCAATAAAGACCAACCAAGACTATTGGAAAGCCATGAAGTAAAGCACGTGTGGAACAGACATGAAAAAAATTGGTTGCTCTTAGTCTATCTGTGTTCTGTAAATCCTATCTCTTGGGGGCCAGTCCTGTAAGAGCTTAGTCTTTATGTTGCAAGAACTTCTTTCCCTCTGGAGGCAGCATTCTGGTTATAGTTTATTTTGATTATTTCTGTGAAATCATTTGTTTAAAAAGGTATATTCAACAATTTTAGTTTCTTCTGATTCCTTTAAATATAACTGCGTTATAGTTACATAATGGTATAGAGGTGATGCTACTCTCATGATCTAAGTGCTGTTACACTCTGGGATTTAAAATGATTGCTCAGTTGTGCTGGCCTGCTGTGTGAGCCAAGTCCCATGGCCGGACACCTGCATAAGAAGAGCTGAGGGGCTGGCTGAAAGAGGCAGGGACACACAATGCCATGGTAAAGGCTGGAAGACTTTCTTGTGTTCAGTTTTCGAGCTGACCAAAACTTTCCTCCATCTATGGGTAAATACATCTTTACTGGAAAACTGTCAGCCCCTTTAATTTTAAAATATAGTAAGAAAAGGTAATTGCCAAACCAATCGGCCTGAGAGAAGAGCTCACAGGTACTAAAGCTGCTATTCCTTTTTGTCTTCTGGCATCAACCATCTCTTTTACCCATAAGAAAATGGGTAAAAGAAAAGAAAGCAAGAGCCACAGGAAGCATATCACAAGTTTGTGCAGTTGCACTGCCTCTTGAATCCATCACCAGCTTAAGTAAATTAAAAATCCAGATGAGCAGAATAGTAACCACAAAACCTATTATGCAAGTCAGGATGAGGGACTCATTAATTGCTGGCACTTACCCATGAGAGGCTGCTGAAGGATAAGTGTTATCTGAGAGTCTTTATCAACTGATCTCTACTAATTCTGTTTGTTTGGGGAGAAGAAGTATCGAACAGCTGAAATTAATGCTGCCATAGAGCTTGTATCTGAAGTGGTGGGTCAGGGTGGGGCAGAATTATCATGAGGGAGGTTGAAATACTGTGTCTGAGCCACACAGAATCAACCCCCAGGTACCCGTACAATATGTGTCAGGGCCATGAAAAATGCAAAGCACCGTTGTGCTTCTTTCTTTGTACTGTCTCAGAAGCACAGGCAGTTCTGGACGAATTTGTTTCATCCAGGCATCATGATGTACTTTTAGCCTTGAGCAGGGGCTGAGCTCAGAGGTGTTGTACAGAACATACCAGGACTAACCCCCTCGTGGTCCAGGTGGTTCCGAAGGGACCAACACGGCTAATGAAGGGAGACCCTGTACGAAGAGTACATGAGTGCACTTCTATCTGCTAGCTGTTGACCTGAAGTTACTATGTTTGCCTGGTCTTACTTTTTGCCTGTTTTATGTATTTCTTAGCACTCTCATTGCTGTGATGGGTCCTTTCACCTTGCATAGCTACATACTGAATTTTGGTAACATTATGCTTCAGAAAATCTTGCTTAAACAAAAAAATCAAAAATATAAAACTTCACCACCTCTCTTGAATGATCACCAGAAAATACTAAAAAGCTTCAGCGCATTTACAACTTGATCCAAACTGTCACTATCTCTCTTTTTTTTTTTAATTAATAAATGTGTCTAGCCATATGTGTGACAATAAACCCATTTATTTTGATGGTGATCTTCACACGCTTGCTGTGAAGCACATGTTTAAATGCTTTGCTGACAAGGCATGGGCGAACAGATGCTTTCTCCATAATGAGCTGGCCGTGTATCCCTAGCTGGCAACCACAGCAGGCTCCCCGGCTTCTTCTGAGGACCAGGCACTAGTGGATATTCATCATCAAACGAGAAGGCTCCCCTGAGCAGCCAGCCCAACCCAGGTAACAACTTCACCCCACAGAGGAGGAGGAACTGAGAAAAGCTTCCCATTCACCCGTGTTAAGCCTAGGACCCCAAGGCAGGCTTTGTGAGATCTGCCCAAAGGTGGTCTTTTAGCATGACAAAATGGAGAGACCATGGGTCCAGAAAACAAAATCTAATGACCTCTTTGGTAATTTTTTATTTTCTGATAATACTCTGCAAGTTTTTCACTGTCTTTTACAGAAAAGACTGTTTCTACTGTGAAGATACTGATGATGCAGTATAGTCCGAATTGCTGGCACACAGATGTTTCCAAGCATGCCAAATTGTTGTGAAAGTAGACCACCTCTTTCCTCATGCACCTTCATGTTACTGAAAAGATATTTCCAAGTTTACTTGTCAGAAGCATTTGCATTCTTTTATCAACAAATGCGAAATGCCGTATCAATGAAGTACGAAGGTAACACAAATAAATTACCCAGAAAAATATAGCCATTACAAAAATAAATCAATAGATTTCAAGCAGCAATCTCAACTCATTATACGTAGAAAATATTTTGCTGTTGCTGTTTAAAGGTGCATCCTGATAATAAACTGAATTTAATGATTTCATTATGCTCTGCTAAAAGTAGCTCCTTTTTCTTCGCAACTTTTCACTGATGTGGTCTGATGTTGATATTTACCTCCCTGAATAAGTTACTTGCTCAGCATTTTCGTGGAACAGTAAGGTAAAGAAACTTCAGCATGTGGATTTTTGACAAACCATTCATTTAAATTATATGTGGTTATTTATTCATGGGACATGAGCAGTCACCTCGATCCCATCAGTATGCTTTTTGACTGAACCATTGAGCATTTTTACAGGGAGGAATAGCAGAACAAGGGCAGTACCTACTGAATTGAGTTTCAGAAGAATCTTCCTGAGATAATATGTGAAATACATGTAATTCTTTTTCATAAAATAACTAGTATCAGCAAATAATGTGGAGCAAACTTAGTGTATTTATTTGCATGCAAATTTAAGATCACTTTTGCTGTTATTTAAGCATCTGTAGCTACAAGGCATTACTGCTTATATGTAAAGTTATGTGTATGAGTAATGTCAAAATACAATTCTTGTAAAGAAGAGGTGAATTAATGTTGCTGCTGGATCTTTCCAGAGTTTGTGTACTCTGATTCTTCTATTTAACTGTGCAGCAGTGTTTTTCCCTGCTGTCATTATCAGTCAGCAAGATCCTAGTGCTCCCAGTCTGCCAGGCGGCTCTGCAGTGTGGGTATCTTGCCGATGGCTTTTCCTTCCTTCTGTGATGATATCAGGTGGGCTAGTTGCAGTGGGGATTTGGTTAAGACTTTAAAATGCTGCTATTTTAAAAACAATATTCAATATTTGGGAGGGGTTTTTTTCCTGTTACACAACCTGAAAACTTCCGTCTTCTCAGCAGGAATGGTATAATCAGACCTCGATAACACAAGTGTTACGCTGGGTTACAGCCTGTGAACAGAGAGCTTAAACTTTCCATCAGGCCATGCTGGCTCACACACGTGGGAGCAGGGAAATGGCCTCTTCACCTCGTCCCACCTCAAAGAGGTTTGGGCTCAGGAATGCTTCCACCTGCATTTACAGAGTGGTGTTGCTCTGTTAATACACTGCCTTTCATCTCTGTGAGGATTTGTTGCTTGCTCTTGAGTTTTAGTCATCTCGCTGAGCTTCTTGATGCCTTATTCATTCTTTACAAAACTTGGGTTTGTGTTGGCCTAAGCTGACTTAGAGATAGCACTCCTCTTGTCCAGTGAGATGGGACCTTTGTTAAGTTACGTATGTCCTGAATTACACATGAAAAACTATGATGTCATTAATGTTACCCATTTATCTCCACACCTTAGGTTTTGGAATGACCACACCAGCAACCGTGGCTGGAAAAGTATTCCTCATCGTTTATGGCCTTTTTGGGTGTGCCGGGACTATCCTTTTCTTCAACCTCTTCTTGGAGCGCATTATCTCTCTCCTGGCATTTATCATGAAGGCATGCCATGAGAGACAGCTGCGAAGAAGTGGTCTCCTACCTCCCAGCTTCCGAAGGGGGCCAGCTATGTCTGAGGTGGGCAGCCTCATGGGGTGGAAGCCGTCCGTCTACCACGTGCTGCTGATTCTGGGAATTTTTGCTATTACACTTTCCTGCTGCGCCTCCGCAATGTACACGGCGGTGGAAGGATGGAACTACGTTGACTCTTTGTACTATTGCTTTGTCACGTTCAGCACCATCGGCTTTGGAGATTTGGTAAGCAGCCAAAACGCTGCGTACCAAAATCAGGGATTATACAGATTCGGAAACTTCATATTTATATTAATGGGGGTATGTTGCATATACTCTCTTTTTAATGTCATCTCAATCGTAATCAAGCAAGTTTTGAACTGGGTGTTGAAAAAATTGGAATGCAGATGTTGCCCAAAGTGCCATAAATCAAGTGCCCGCCTCGGACGTCGCAACGCCATCACCCCAGGAGCCCGCCTACGTCGACATAACATCTCAATGGATGCTGATGGACAGTATGACAGCGACACCGAGGGGAGGAGGCTCTCTGGAGAGATGATCTCCATGAGGGAGCTCACAGCATCAAATAAAGTCTCCCTGGCCATTTTGCAAAAACAGTTGTCCGAGACGGCCAACGGCTACCCGAGGAACGTTTGTATCAATACGAGACAAAACGGTTTCTCTGCAGGGGTGGGTGCTCTAGCCATCATGAACAACCGCTTGGCAGAAACAAGTGATTCTAGGTAGAGTTTTTGAAATTCCTTTTGTTTCTTTAATAAAATAAAATGGTGATTAGGGTGGAATTATCACTGTAAGCTACTGGAAAGTTTTAAATTCAGAGACAGCCTTGGTATTCATTGGGCGTTCAGCATTTTAGTTTCTGGGAGTTTTGTAAGTCTTCTCTAATATGCAGTAATATCTTTACTGTAATGTTACAATTTTCCCCAAAGGGGTTTTTGGAAGAGACTTGAATGTCTTTGATGCAGAATCTGATGTAATTATAGAAGGATGGTGTGCATGGTTAGGATGGTGTCAAAACCAGTATGTCCTTCAGAACACAGCCTGAACCCAAACTCTGTATTAAAATGCATAAAATGGGCAAGTTCAGCTCCAGATTCAGATTTGGCGTTGATAAGGTTTGCCTAAACCAGTATCTCACAGTCTGTTGAAGTCTGGATCTGGCCCTGAACTTCGTACTTGATGCTCTTCAGCAATTCCTTATAGCAGGCCTGTATATAACATACACATTGGTGACTGCAGTTACACCAGCTTTAGGGTGATTGTATTTCACTTGAATAATCCTACTGACTGCAATGGTAGAGGATCGAATGGGCTGAATTCCCCTGACTACAAATGATGTTTTTTAGCCAGTCTTGTCTGAAGCACTACCTGCTACCTAACTCTTAAAAGTCAGGGGATTATCAAGAACAGTGTTAAAATGTGCAAAACTATTCCTACATACTGAATAACTGAAAACAGGCAATTGTCAACTTCGGTACTGACTTCATTTAATGCAAGAGAAGCCAGTATGCACCTCTGGTGTCAAATGTTTGCGTCACCACTGAAATGCTTACTTCATTACTTTTACATGAAAATAAGTAGCTAAAATGAATGTAGGCTCTCTGTTGTCCTAAATTTGCATCTTTTACTTCTGCAATATTGTGGCAGAGATTCATGCAAATGATTTCCTTGCAGTTCTTTGGGGGCCCCAACCCTCTACTTGTTTCGCACAAATCTCATTGTGTAGGTTATACAGAAGAACATTGCTTTGGAGCTCCCTCAGAAGCTGGATTCCCCTAAAACGTTGGTACTGTTGCTACTGTCTTAAGTCATATTTAACCTGTGCTAGCCCAAACCGCTGAAGAACCAGAAGCAAACCTGGTCTAAATGTCTTGTTTAGCATGACAAATGGGTGCAGAGGAATTGCTGCATATTTCTTTCAGAAAGATATGCACAGCTCTGGATCATTTATCTAAATTCTCTATACTATGCCACTCCTTTAATACTGTGAAGGTAATAAAAAGGCTTCTGCTGATTCCAGCAAGAAATAAAACTTAAGCTTAAAGTCTGAGAAGCCACAATGGCCTGCTCTTGAAAACTGCTTGGGAAATTATAGGCAAGACCATGAGTACTAGGTTGATTGCTGAATAAATTGAAAAAGCTGATGAAAACAAGCAAGGAGTATTAGAAATGTTGAAAATATTTCCATGAAGTTTCATATAGTTATTTTACTCTGTTGTTTACTTACTTTACTTCGTTTTGCATGGGTTTGGGGTATCCATCATTTTTGCTTTCCTTTATATTTTTAGTAGTGCAAAACATTTTGGAATTTAACCTTGGAAAACTAACTTTTAACTTGAGGTTTTGCACACTTGAGCCTGCCAGCTGAAGTATAGCAGTGATTGTATCTTTTGCCTAAAGGATAAGGAATCAGAGCAGCAGATAAACCATCACACGTGGATCTGTATCATTCTATAAACGTAGTCACAGCTTTTACCAAGATGCATTTGGCTAGAAACATGCAATGATGTTTGTGTTCTGTTTCTAGCTGATACAGACTCATACTTAAGAGTACATGGTATGGCAGAGACCGCATTCAAGAGGCGTTTATCTGGCAGGAGCTTCCTTGGTGCCAGAGAGACCCCCTAAGGTCCATGTGTCCGTGTGCCTGTCTGTCTGTGCACTCCATCTCAGATGCTACTTTTGAGCAGCCCTTTGAAGAAGCAGGGAGAGGTCAAAGTGTTTGGTGATCCTGATTTGAAGCCCACTGAAGGATAAATTTAAGCAGGATGTGTAGGGGCAGGTCATGGTCTGGGAAAGACTCAAAGACTGACTGCAAAGACCCAGTTCAGGAAGGCACCTTCCAGAGACGCAGGGGACATCTTTGGAAACAGCAGAGGCAGGGAACCAAAGAATGAAAATTTGTTCTTTTCCCTCAGGATTACCCCCAGGGGTAAATCTCTTTAACTATGATGATTTATGTATTTGTTTATTAAGAGTGTGAATGGGGTGCTAATCTCTTTTTGCAGCTAGACCTCTCTTAGGGTTGTATCTTGGTATACTTGCCATCGCAGGGACTATTACTCATTAGAATGGACCCCGCTGTGTGAAGTGCTGCATAAATCGAGGCAGACAGGCTCTGTCCCGAAGGACTTAGGAGTTTGGATAGGACCCCAAGCTACAGCAGAATTACTTAGGTTTATTATTTTACTCATAAACACATGTTCAAATGCATTAACATTCTGTGAGCTCAAGAACTATATTTTTTTGATAACAAATTTGCAAATTAAGGTGTTTTATTTTTTCAGTAAGTTGTTTTTAAAGGATAAATATTATAAGTATGATTAGGGACCTGATTAAATGTTTGTGAATTGTTTTCAAACTACCTATTCCTGCCTGGGAAAAACAGTGAAGTAATATGAAATAGTACATACCTCCTCTGCTATTTCTGTACTTTTTCTGAGTCCAGTCAAAGGCAGACACGCAGTCTGTTGTAATATGATTTAAATGTTTCCGAGTCTTTTTGGTACCATTGGTCACAGTGGTGCCATTGCAGGACCCTTTGCAGTTCCTATTGACTCCAGGGGGAGCTGGATTAGCTCCTAGAGCTGGGTTCCCCAGGGCATTTGGGTATCTGATTGCTACTCTGTGCACTTAGGTCTAATGTTTCTTTATTCCCAAGATCTTTGATAAACTCCATTCTGCTTCTCCTTAGCCTCGGAGGCATATAAAGTGCATGCCCCGTTGTCTACCAGTGCCCCTCTTGTAGCGACATATCCCCAGAAGCTGACACAACTCAACCGCAGGGACCCCCAGCTCGTATCTAGGCCCTGTAAAAATCCCCAAACCCATCTGGCTCAGCAAGGCCAGTTTATGAGAGGGTTCAGAGCATGGTTACTGAGCTGGGTCTTACTGGGGAGCGTCTGACAAGGGGGGGCCTTACAGTTCCCTCATTCAGTAGCCGAAGTATTTTTCAAGGATGCATGAAAACCAAGCTCCAAATCTCTACTCTTCTGCCTGCTAGTGCTACCTGGGCACCCATCACCCCTGTGCATGAGTACATGAGACAAGAGGACATAGGAGATTTGAGATCAGTCTTTCCTAGTCCTTCCTGCTCTTTCTTTAGCTTTTTAATGACAACTTCTCTTTAAACTTGCCGGACTTGGGCACGTAACTCCACTCTTCTGTTGTGCATGGCCCAACTCAGGATTCCCCAGGGCAGCCTGCTCCTTTTGTGAATTAAACCCTAAACATGCACCAGTTGCACAAAGTGCGATTCCTCCTGGTATTTCATTTTCACAGACAAAGCAGATACCTGCAATACACGGGGCACAGGCTGAAGCACAAGTAATCAGAAGGAAACTGAAGGAACAGAATGGGACAGTGAAAGCACACTGCACTGGATTGCACTTTCTTTTCAGGTAACTTGGGAGTTGTATTACATTCTTGAAATGGTTTTTTTCCCCAGGTTTTATTTTTGGACAGCCTTGAAAGAATGCAATTAACTTAGGATTTAAAAGTTCGTCTTCCCTCATACAACCCCCTCTGCACCACCCTGCAAAACAGCAGCGGTGACTCCTGGCTGGCACAGACCCAGACATCCCGGTTGCCTGCTGAGCAACTGTACGGGCAGCACAGACAGGCGCTCAGACCTCGTGCCCCAAATTGGTCTTTTGCTGTCTGAGCCTGAGAAGAGCATTCAGGAGCAGCAGAAAGCTACAGGACTTAGGACTTCTCTGTGAGCCAGCCCCTAGTGAGAGCAATGATTGCACAGGCATGAGCTGCTCAGACCTCCAGCAAGAAGGGAGGTGATACCGTGTTCACCTGGCCTGTGTGCAGGTGAATACCTTGCAGATGAGAATTAAAATTTAAGTGAAAATTAATAAGGTACAATGACAAAATTCAAGCAACATCTTCTCTTTCCCCTGGAGCTCAGGGCAGAACAGTTACAAGGAACAGTTTCTTATGAAACCTGTAGTGTTTGCAAGTCACTACATTTACTTCTCAGGGTTTGTCTTCCCTGTGTGTGTCTTGGACAAAGTTCAGAGTCACACTGAGATGTCATCCAATTCTCTTTGGTTTCTTCCCATCTGCAAACACACTTCTCATTTTGTGCAAAAAATTCAGATCACTTTTTATTTCCTTGCAATGCGAAGGATGTCCTTCAGATGATACAGATGTTCAGAGAAGTAATATCTCATTGACCTCAGTCGCAAATGGAAGTTTCTGAAGGATGAGGCTGTAGTTTGCCTGTCTCCCTGCGGAAGAAGTATTGCACAAGTAACTCCCGTTACCACTAGCAAGACGTACAAAAGTACTTTAGGCAGTGGTTGGGGCCATGCAGCAGTAAGCACAACTGAAAACGGGAAGAAGCAGCTCTGTTATAAAGGGTATTTGTGCCTCTTTAACATGTACATGCTAATTGATAACTCTGTTACCAGCTCTCATTGCAGTAAATATTACTGGTGGAAGACAGGAGAGGTATAAGAATCACACTGAAGCTCTCGGTGACCACCCCATGCCATGCTCGGGTTACCCAGAGATGCACTGTGATGCTGCCTGTCGGTGTAGCGCTGGTGTCCCAGCATGGCTTCAGCCCTGGCCCTTAGTCTCTTCTCCTCCCCAGCCTTCTGCAGGTGAAAATTTGGGTATACTACGGCCATTTACCTGTATTTCAGTCATGTCTTGACTTGCTACTGAAAGGAGGACTTCAGCAGCAGTGAAGGCCATATAGCCAGGCATGCGGCCTCGGTATAAATGTGATATTGCCTATGTGGGATGAATTTATAATATGGAAATTAGCTGTAGCAATGAGACCATTCTCACTTTTTTGTGTTTTTCTAACCTTTAACTTGAAAAATATTTAGTGACTAATTATTACAATGAATGTTCAGAGCTAATCTAAACAAAATCACACTTTGCTGATTGCTAGCAAATCTATGGATACGGCTTCTGGTCTAATTGGATTACTAATATGCCTTTCCAAACCAACACACGTTTTCAATGCTCTATTTAAATAATATAATAAATGTTATGTTACATAATAAATTCAATTAGGGCATATTAATACTTGACACACAAAATAACTAATGAAGTGTGCATTGCACATTGTACAATCAATATGCAATTTCTTTTTTGTGAATACGTCCGTATTTGAGCTCATATTCTGCTTTTGTGAATGCTCATGCTAGGAAAACAGAAGCGTTACATTGTGGAAAATGCAGGAAGGTATGGCCAGTTCCACTGAGAACTGGCGCATAGGATATGCATATTAGTGTATGGACAGTAAGTGGTTCATTGTGCATTATAAATATGTTGTGTAGCAATGGCACAGAGGAAGGACTACTTCAGTTTACATGGCCACAGTCCAAACGCAGCTACCAAGAAAGACACATGCCTTTTTTCTTACTCTTTTTATTAAATGGGTAACATTCACTCTTTAATTAGAATATACCTTTAAACCACAAAAAAGAAAAAAAAAAAAAAGAAAGATGCAATTGCCCTAAATATTGCATAGCCAAAAAGAGGTCTAGGATCAAATCCAAACTTTCAACTCTCAGGAACCAAAGTGCTGTGGTTTTGCTTTGAAGTGGGGCTGCAAACCTGCAGCCTTCCTATCTATTGTGTTTAGTCCTTCCTTGGGAAAGGAAAGAGACAATAAATATGGATACAGTTTATAGCAGAGTACCCAATAGTCTGGCAATTTAGCATGAGAAAAAAAATACAAGCTTTTGTCAAGGTACAGCAAGTGTATTGTTATCAAGGAATGAAAAGTGTGGGGAAAGGGAGAGGCTCCGAAGTGTTTTCCAGCAAATCCAGCAGAAAACCGTAAGACTTGCTTTGCTCTCCATACTCACATGCATTATGCCCCGTCACAAAACGGTGAGACACTGCCACAGCCCCAAGTAGCTCTCGTTGCATCACAGGCTCAGCTACCTCATCTGGAACATGGAGAGAAGCATTTTGTGAGACAGGGGGAAGAGAGAGGGACTGCACGCTTACACTCACCATCTGCACTTCATTCAGGAGGTGAACACTGTCAAGGGCTGGTTTTGGGAAGACGATCACCCAGCCTACTACTGGAAAAGCAGCCATGCTGATCCCTTACAGTGATGAACAATATTTTGGGTCTATCGTAGGTGCAGATTCCCATGCCTCCAGTCCCCCCAGTCCCAGGGCCATGTTATGCCCAGGTGTGTCCCAGCCAGCTCCCAAGCCTGGACTCGGCACAAGGATGTAGGTGGATTTGAAATTGTGTAACATCATCGTCCCAAGTGTTTTCAGGATTAGGCCCTCCAGCAGGTGATGCTTTATCAGACTGTCTAAGAAATACAAAGATGTTTCCATAATCCCTTTGTACTTCACAGTCTCTAAGAGTACTTTTTAAAGCCAGTGAGTCAATGCAAAATTAATGCTTTTACAATAATATACAATAAACATGAAAAAAATTACTGATATTTCTGACAATGTGCAATTCAAACACCAAGTATTTTCTCAATCGCTATAATTTCCTAATTTTTGTATTAGTGAATCAGTTTTATTCCCTGCAAGTAAAATTACGTCCAGAAAATTTTTGCTCATAGTAACATCTATGGGCTGTACAGACAGTGCAAGAATTCAGTTCCAATTTTGTTGTAAAACCTCAGTATCTGAAAGCACAACATCCAAAAAGTTTTTGGGTTTGGTTTGTGTGTGTGTGTGTGTGTGTAGACATTGTTTATTTACAAAAATAAAAAATGATGTCATTCTACATACACAAACACACACATTTTTAGCTCACTAGGATACTACTTTGTTGTACTCTCTGCAAAAATATTAGCTCCAAACTTCAAGCCAATTTAAAATACTTGAATTACAATATATCTGCTCAAAAGTATTCCTGTTTATTTTATTTCTTTGTAAAGGGGCACAGCTTGGTAGATATCTGTAACTGGGCTGGCATTGTTATCTCCTATTACAAACATCAAGGATTTTACTTCTGCAGTTAATTCCACTGGTTTTGGTATTTACTTACTTCTGTGTTTCACTAAGTGTAAATTATAAAAGGAATGACCAGTTCTGTGCTGGTTTCTGGTTGGTATCGCTTTCCCATTTGCATTGATTGCAAATGGCTGAAATACTAACACCAGCAAATTATTCAGCAAATGTTCACAGACACACCAAAATTAGACACTTTTCTGAATATTTTTCTTTAAAAAATTGTTTTGTAAAATCTAAATTATGGCTATAAATTACGTGTCATGGTTGGAATTAGCAGACTTAATATTTTTCCTGCCAACAGAAATCCTTGACATGAACTCAGTGAAAGATGCTAAAGATCCAGTTTTATGTAAAAAGACCTTTCTATTTTATTTGCCCATTTTATCTAATTTGTTTAAAATTTTTAAAAGAAAGATGTAAATCTCATTTGGAAATGCCCTACGCTGTACATTCACTCCTATGAATAGAGTAAAGGGATTAAAACCAAGACTACCTGATAGCTGCAAACACAATTGCATGTACAAATCTTCAAAACTTGAATATTTTTACCTATTTGGCAATTGCAAACTAAGGGCATGCTAATGTAATTCTAATTCAGGCAAAGAAACATAAATAATAGTGCCCCACTCACTACTAACCACTTTTATCAAAAAGACTCTTGATGCACAAAGATGTTATTTTGTAGGCTGGTTCTGTGGCTGGGAGTTTACACCGGGGCGGTTAAAGCAGCTTGGCTGGGTGATACTGGGCAATTCCCTTCGCTGTGCCTCAGGACACTGTTTGCTATCGACCCAGCCCGCTGTGGCTCCTAAGGACGGTCCTTGTCTTTAGGTGTCGTACACGCCTGCCCCTGCCCTTGAATCAGGGCTAGCAACTGTGCTATTTGAGTTGTCAAGATATAAAAAAACAGAGAAAGGCAAAAGAAAAAGAGAAAAAGAAGACTGACATTATATTGAGCCGCTCTTGAGAAGCACAGCAAAGTGCTGTAGCCTGCACTAGACTGTTTCTGGCCACCTTTGAACCCCGGTTTGTTCCCGAAACTGGAGCGTTTGGGACCCAGGTGCAGTTACTGACTCAATTTACGTTCAGCCTCTGCACCAGCAAAGCAGTAACGCTGTGATCCTACTTTCCTCATAAAATGGATAGAGAGATTTGTTTAGGCTTTCTGTATGATGACAGCGTATATAAATATTACAACATGAATCAATTACCAAGTCTGGTTATATTTGCTAAGAGATCTTTATCATTAAAAAAGGGAAAAATTTTCTTACCATCCTACAAGTACAGTGAAGCAACAAAAGAAGTGGTGCTCTGAACAGAAAGTAAGGTGCTAAAATATACAGTTGGGCCCCAAAGCTCAGGCATGCAACACAAAATTACCGTAGCATTCCTTTCGAATGCTCAATGCATCTGCAACTCGACAGAAAGCCTTCGTTTCTGACAGCACTGGAGTAGTCAAGGCTTGTATTTTCTTCATCTGTATGAAAGCAAAATATATTTGAGGACATGCCTTGGTCTGAATAGCACTTGGGGATGGAGTTGCCTCCATCCTCAAATTTAAGTGCGCCCATGGTCCAGAGACCATGAATACTGGTCCAGTCCCCAGCAGAAAATGAACATGCCTCGGGGTGTCTGTGGTTTTTGGAGAGGAGTTGAATGTCATGGCAACCTGCAGCTGCCTCCTCCAGCCAAGCCTCCCCTGGTGTGGGATCCATCCCACTGCCAGCCCCTGTTCTGCAGCAGCGAATGTACTGCCAGGAAAGCGGTGCAAATCATCAGCAATGTGGTCATATCCCTGCCTTCTTAATGGGCTAAAAACATCAGAAAATATAGAGATAATTTTCTATTTTAATGATCAAAAGAGTGTTGCCCATTATTCACAGCCTACACACAAGATGTCATGATTTTAAATTTTCCTGCTCTGGTCATTCAATCCATTTGACAACTGACCTTCAAGTGGTCATGGTTTTTCAAAAAAAAAAAGAGGAAAAAAAAAAAACCCAAACAAAAAAACCACCCAATATCAGCATATCAGAGAAGCAAAATAATCCTAAATGAGACAGTAATGATCTCACATACGAAAGCTGTGAGCAGAGCTGCCTCTGTCCATAGCAGCCAGCTGCTTCCTTGGCAGTGGGAGAAGTTTGGGTCCAGGAGAGCATCAGCTGGATGTTTGGGGTGCTGGACATTGCCCTGCAGACAGCTGCAGCACCAAAAATGGCAGTTCCTGAACAAGTTTCTGCAGCTGTTTCTACACTGTTAGGGACACTTCTTATCACCGGTACTGAAATCAGAAGATGGCAGCAAGTCTTACACAAGCTTTTTACTGTCATCAGTGAATATGGGTATTAGCAAGGGACTATTGTAATAACCGAGAGGAATTTCAGCTGAGCATTGGTCAGAAAAAAATTATATTTCTCTGGCCAGAAACAGCTGTGGCAGGTCCCAGTGCCTAGCATCACTCAATGTACTCCCAAAGAGTTGAACAATACAGAAATTATCTAAATAAGCCAAAAGAGCCCGTAGGTTCTAGGAAGGAAATGCTGCTCTTGCCTGAATCTGGAGTAACTTAGTTGAATTGCAGGTAGTAAATAGCCTAATTAAATAGACGTAATGACTTTTAAATGCCTGCTAGAAGTCTAAAGGAGGTGCATGTATTTTTTCCAACATAATTTTGGTTGTGTTTACCGAGTCAAGAGATGAAATGAAGAAGCATAAGTTCCTGTAAATCGTTGATTAGAAAACATAGATTTTTATTCTCTTTCAGATGATGCTTCCTAGAAAAACATTACACTGGAATAAATTTCAAGATTGAAATCTATTTAAATAAGTGGCATTTTTTAAAATACTTTAATTCTGGGTTGACAGGAACTTTGCCTCCAACACATACCATAATTGTGAGTGCTTTTAACAAATCGGTCCTGTTTTTGATGTCAGCTCAGGATTTTTCCAGTATAAGATCTTTGAATGAAGAGGACTAAAAGCCATATACAAAGCCGATTAAATACAGATCACATTTCTACTGGTACATTATATACGGTTTGCAAACAAAAATGGATATTTTGGGCTTGGCACCCCTTCATTCACAGGAGCATGGTTATGGACCTAGAAGGCAGAGACGGCTGATGCGTAGCCGCATTGCAAAGCAGTGCGGAAGTGTTGGCAGAGGATGTGTAGAGCTGGTAGTTAATGAGACCGTGGAAGAACCCACTGATGGTGTTCGGGGAACATTCCTGTGTGTTTTTAATGCTGTGATACGCGACCAAGTATGAATTCTGTACATCTGGGAGGATGTCAAATTCCAGGTGACGTTTGGATTGTTGCAATTAAGCTATTACAAAGACTTTTGAAATAAACAGGAGAAAAAATGTTGCCTGGGAAGTGTATGCAAGTACTCTTCTTTTCTGAGCATGAGGAGCAGGAGGCGAGGCAGAAGCACCTCCCGGCTGAGAGATCCTCTCTGAAACATATGGCTTGGAGACCACGGAGCCATAAAGGGAGACCCCCACAACCCCCCAGATGCTGTCTAAACTGTGTGTAGTCAAGCAGAGCGGGGGACGATAATAACTAGTGTGACATGCTTCTAATGTACATGATGGTCATCTATTAAAGTTTGCAGCTGACTGATCCTTTGCTTTACAGTAAAATAGAGAGCAGATGGAAACTGTTTGCTCTGTAAACAGTTATAAGGAACTCCCTATATATCCCTTCTCCCCACCTTCCATTCAAATCAATAGGATCCATCTGTCCAAGGTATTAAGATAAATCCTGGAAATTTTGGTATTGACTACAAAGGTGCTTAAAAAATCAATCACACTGCAAACAGAGAAATGTCACTGCACCAAACATGGAGGCTTGCTAATCTTGCTAGATACCATGGACCCAAAGTGCAAACCTTTCTGGTTTATAAACCCAGCCAAAACCCATATTGCTGTCCCCACCTCCTTAGCTAATTAAAACAAGCCCCTGCGAGAGCTGGTGCTGGGCACACGCTCTGAACAGCACCTGCTACTGCAGTGTCCCAGCCAGACACACAACCTGCGAGGGCTGGTTTGACAGCCCCTGCTTGCCAAAACGCACACAAATTATTTTCCCAGCAGAAAGGGTAAGGGCTGAAGAGTTGCAGCCACCAAAAGTTATGCTGGGCCAGGCAGCAAAGGCGAGAGGGAAGCTGTTGACTGTTTATCACTGATTCCACTGATGCTAGGTGCCCTCAAAGATGCTGACACAGGGAGTACCAATTCCCTTGGGATTTATTCGGGGTCTCCCATGCTTCAAAGAAGTTAAGGTTTTCAGAATATTTCAATTTCTTCAGAATTCCAATCATAAATTTCTCCATCACAGAGTATGGGGGGAAAACCCTGCTAATCTGATAGATATTCATATTTATAGAAAATAACTTCTTTTTTTTTTTAAATAACAATTACACTTTCTACACCACTCCATTTTGATGTTACTGTTCTGGTACCTTCCTGGTTTGCAAATATATCCCTTCCTGGGGAAGCACCAGCTACCTCAGCTCATTTCCTAATGGGAAAAAAACGGTACTGAGCTCTGCTCCCCAAGAAGGCAGCAAAGCAAATGAGGGGAAGAGAAAACTCACCTGGACAGGCAGCACCGGCAGCTCCCACAACTTCTCCCGAGATCTCTCAAGTGGCTCATCCTGGTGTAGGCGAAAGGCCACTGTGAAAGCATCTGTCCTTGGTGCGTATCAGGAGGTGGAAGAAGACAACCGGCTCGCTGGGAGTCAACTTCCCTTGTTTCTGCTGCTGGTGGAAAGCTCATCCATGCTGCCCTCTGGTAAGCCTGGGCTGGCTCGCTCAGACCCTTGGTGACCCCTCTAGGAGCGGACATGGGGCTGCCAGTACCCAGCCAGGGCATGCATCTGCCTCCCGCCCCCCAAAACCCTTTCCAGAGGCAGGAGTGTAAAAACAGCCCTTAATCCAATTTATTGCAGCAGGATCCACCCCTCACATAAGGGCTGCATTTATATTTACATTTACATTATGCTACGCTACAAGGCATTTACATTACAGGGATGATGGGGCCGCCTCAAGCTCCCAAATGTGTCACTGGGATCTGATCACATACACATACTGGTACCGGCTCGGCGTTCGGGCTGTCCGCTGGCATGTCACTGCTGTGCTGCGCTGGCTTCCCTCCTTTCCAGCATCCCCCGCAATGGGCACACGTGCATTTTTGACACTCTCGTCCTGCTCCCAGCTCACTGAGACATGGCAGAAGAAGTGGCCTTAATTTCAAGAGAAGCGAGCATGCTGGATAAAACCCTGCACAAGGGCTGATACGTATATGATCAGGCAGTTACAGATGATTCATTAGACCTTGTGCAGTGTGATTTGGGGTTTAATAATATATTACATTTTTCAGTGGTTCCATCCACTGAGCTGCAAACTTCATTGGATTAAGATGGCTGCTGTTGCATTTTCCTGGGTCTGAGTTTCATTCTCCTTCCACCTCCGGTGGGCATCTGATCACACACTGAGAAACACGCCATCACCTCCTTCGCAAGTCTATACCCTATCCGGAAAGTGCATTTTGTGCAACTATTGCATTTATATAGGAAGATTACATAAAGCTTAAAATCCAGCTCACCCAGTCATGTAACCAGTTATTTTGGTAGAAATGAGGCTATTTAAATGAGTGAGTCAAAAAAGGTTTCACCTGAAATACCCTAGAAATGTGCTGTAGAAGCCATTAAAGCCCTCACCATGCTCCCTGTTTGTCTCTTTGCTTTTATCCAGTTTAATTGGTCTCTTACCCCATTTATTCCTCTGCCTGCTTCCAGATCTCCCACTTCCTTCCCACTGCTTTATTCCCCCAAACTAATTCAAAAGCAGTATGTGAACTTGTGACCTGCTGAAATTGGTGACAAAACCTCCATGGCTGAGCTGATCACCACACCGGCTCTAAAAATAAGTCACACCCTTGCATTTGCACTAAAACTTCCTGTTCCCCTCCACTCCCCAAGCGATTCCTTCAAAGGATGAAATACCATCACTGGGAGTAATTAAACAGTCCATATCCTGTTAGGATTACAGGTTTAAAAATCTGAGTGCCAGGGAAACAAGGCGTTTACAGTTTTCGTAGGAAACGAACTCCCACAAGAAACATATAACTTAATTTTGCTGTCAGATGTTCCCACAGACTCCTCTTGAAAGTCAGCCGAAGCTGTACATATGTGCCTGAAATCAGTTTTTAAAAAAAAGTTAGATTTTATATTTAGATTGTCACCATCCAGTCATTCAAAATTGTTCATGTGGGAAGTTTTTAGTACTGTGATGAAACCCTTTATTTTGGAATTTATTGACATTTGAGTGTCTATAATCACAGCTATACTGCTGCATTGACTTGGAGGCTGCCAGTCCTCCTGCAACCCATGAGATCTTGCACAGACATCAGGTCCCTTTCCAAGAGAGCCATCGTCTGCTGCATCCCCAAATGGCCCGTGAACGTGTGAGAGAGACCCTATAAAAAAGATGTTAGGTGCCATCAAAATCAAGAAGAGTTGGCCACAAGTCTCACCTCCCCAGAGTTACAAGCTGCTTTCCTTCATAGTGTTCTTCTGTTTTAATTGTAAACTAGGCAAGCAGAACCTGAAGCAACACATTTGCGTGCCCCAGGAGAGATGTGCTTGCGGGAAAATCTTATTTCCTATGCAATCTTCCGCACGAAAACTTCTGATTGCCTCTAACACAACACATCATGTTGACACCAAGAGAGATGGCTTCCCGAGTGATTCAGCCCTGGAGCAATGGCAAATGACTGGGGACACTTTCTTTTGGGGCGTGTTTGCAGAAATAGGAGAGGCAGCCCCCTTCCCTAAGCACAGTAGCTGCAGGTACTGCAGGTGGATACGTGTTGTGCAAAGTTTTATGTCCATATGTCTATCACCACCTAAATGTCAATCAGTTGGCAAAATACTGCATGTACAGCTCTCTTGGCCAAGGAAATTATTCTGACCTTCTTATGCTCCTGGTAAACTAGAGAAAGGAATAACAAAAATACCTGGTGGAGTGGATCTAATGCATCTGTAACCGATGTGCTTGGATTTGCTTTGATAAGAGTAGCCATCTAATTGCATCTCTTTGCTTTCAGTATGGTTTGATCTCCTATCACGTATTAGATTGAGGGCAGGCATGTGCACTAGAGGCACTTGGATACTGATAGACCAGCAAAAGTGTGCCAGTCCCTCCGGCACACAAGTTCTGTGCTGTTCCTCAGATCTTCTGTCTGCTGCCAGAGATAAACCCTGCATCCTTGCTGAGCCACAGACCGGTGGCCACCCCTACCCCTTCCTGGGGAAACTGTATGGGACAAGTGACTCCAAGTCTCTGCTCTTTCAGTAGGAAATATGTGGGAATTTGGTAGTAAGCGTCTTTCAAATGAGGGATTTCCGTTAACCTGTGATGTCCAGGAAAGGAAAACTGTTTAGCCTAACACACTACAACAGCTTAATGACATGACAAAATAAGTGATGAAATTAAAGGAGGGACCAAACCCAGGAGGACTCCTCTGGAGTAACATGAAGGGGTCACTTTGCTCTATCCACGTGGTTTGGGCTTTCCTCAGCTCACTCCCACCCTGGTCAGGCAGGGTCTGAAGTCTTCTCCTGCACTCCCGGCCAGAGACGTGTCTGTGCCAGGAGCTGCAACAGTTCATGTCTCATTACATCAACTGGATTGGCAATGCAAAATCAAACCAATTCATCTGAATTATACAGGGAGAGAAACACTCACTCCTGAAATCTTGCAAATCAAGTAAAACCCATCAGCAATTAGAAAGGAACAAGCCAATATTGGACAAGATTGTTCATACCCATATAATGATGCTGAATCTTTGCTCTCAGCTCTTCATGACTGCGACTAAAATCTTGATTTGTACCAATATTTATTTTTATCTTTCATCTTCCAAAATGTAGGTATAATTAAGCAACCTCTCATGAGCATCAGCTGTGCTATTACAGAAGAAATGAAATATTCCTATGTAGATCTAATAGATGATGGTGAATGTTAGCAAATCCTTGAGATCTGCAAGCTCGTTTAAGCAGAAATTACCTTATATTAAAAATGGGTTATAGGCAGTTACAGGCTGTATCCATAGCCCTTTAGAGCAAAAAATGAACCATCAAGAATAATTTTTTAGTGACTGTTTCCATCTGAAGTGCAATCACCTTTTTTCTGACTCCTCAGAGCATTATCAATAACGAGGAGCCTGTGGATGAATTAGATACTCTGTCTTTGCTCCCTTCTGTCGCTGGTACTTCTACTGCCCATGATTTCCAAGCATCTCATGACCAGCCATAAGCTTATCCTCAAGCCTCTGAATGAGAAGCTTTTGGCATCCTCATTTCATATACATTACTCGACGATCTTAAGGGTCTTTTCCAACCTAAATGACTCTATTATTCTATACGCAGAAACTCAGACACTGGACAGTCAAGGACTTGTTCATCGTAACACGGGAGATCTGCGCAGGAATTAACAGCAGATCCTTGAGCCTCAGACTGATGTCATAGGCAGCACATTTTTCTACGTGGTTTCTCCTGAAGATGATGAGGATGAAAGTCCCAACCCTACAAATCCAACAGAAACGGAGAGTATTTGGCATTTTCCAGATTTTTTGCCAAACTGGCTCCCTTGTGAACGCAAAGCTGGTAAAAGCGGACATCAGGCCACAGCACTCAAAACGTGAGAGTATTATTAAAGGCAAATGAAAGAGCTCAAAGCAGATGTTGCCGTGTCTAAAGCCGATGAGGACGAATCCTCCCATCATGCAGGTATCAGAATTAGGAAGCAGCAGTCAGAAAGCAGCTCAGCTCAGTGGGATTTTAACAAAACATCCATTTATCAAAGTAGTCTAAAAAAAGCATAGCTCTAGGTTTTGAAACTGCCAGTGAAAAGACAGCTGCATCTCTCAGGAATTTTAAAAGCTATCCTAAGAATTACTTTATTTTTGCTTTGTACCTAAGCATTGAAAAGTTGATGAGTTAACTTTTTAGAAGTTTTTTTATAGTATCACCTCCCAACCTGAATGCATTTTGATCTACACTGCTTTGCTGTAAAAATATTACTTCAAAAGTGCACGTGAAAACAACTGTGAGGGATTGTTCACTCTTTTTTGGCTGGTTTCACCCACAAAAGAGCAGAGACGACAGAGAAATCTGAGGCCACGGACAGACACTGCTGGAAGTCCCCAGAAATATCATAACCATTTTCCAAAGCAAGTGGAAAAATCACCAGTGCAAAATTCTGCCTCATATCACAGGTGCTTTTGCTTGCTTTTCTGCAGAGATGCTGAAGAGCGGTACAGCCAGCAGATACTGTCAGAGAGGGCTCATACACACTCCATGCACCTCCACAGCAGAAAATATAGCTTAACACAGGCAGAGGTAACAGCTAATGCAGCTGTGGGATAACACACGCTCACTGCGCATTGCAATGTGCGGGGGTCAGATGCCCAAGGCATCCCTGGGCATCATACACATGCCAGTGCGGCTCCTGATATTTAGAACCCCTTAAGCCAAATGTGGGGAGAGCCAGGTGCCTCTGGGGGAATTTGGGCTGGATTTAGGGGCTCTCTGGGGTCCCTCTCAGCAGCCCCTTCTCCCAGGGCTGCTCCCGCGCAGACCCAGCAGAGAGGAACAGGAGCGCCGCAGGGGTCTGAGCGCATCGGCTAGGGTGTTTTAGCCATCTCTCCCCTTCCTGCCCCTCACTTTGATCAGACCTGCAGGCCACCTCGGGACCCAAACCCTGAGCAGGGTAACAGGTACCACCGTGATGCCCAGGTCTCCCTCACAAGCTGGCTCCTGAGCACCTGCATCACCTGCAGCGCCGCAAGACCCTGAGCGTGGCTCTTGGGGCTGAGAAGCCCAAGTGCTTTGCAGAGCGGCCGCAGCATCGCTCAGCTCCATCGCCAGCCCTGGGGCAGCAGTCAGAGCACCACCAACATCCATCCCATTTGCAAGCAGAAGATGGTTTGGCACTGGTGCCCAAAGGAGTGCTCCTGGATGCCCTTCAAGGAAATAAATACGTAACAACTCCGGCAGAGGAGACTCGGGAACCATTTTTTTAAGAACTTAATTTGATTAAAGGATTTTAAAGAAATTGTCTTTGCCTGACAAGAGGCAAGGAGGGCTGGTGCGTTGGCAGGACCCTGGCGTTCAGGGTGACACTGCTGCTCGCAGCAGCTCTTTGCCTGTCAGCCCTTCGGCTCAGCAGCAGGCACCGTCCCCACATCTCCCACTGTTGATGAAAATCTGGTGCCATGACATAGAGGGTCTCCACGACCTGCCAGGAGGGAAACAACCTCCACAAAGCAAATCATTCCAAGCCACTGCTGGTACCCACAGATGCCCAGGGCCAAGGGGAAGGTTGCCCAGTGCCAGAGCTGATTTTGATATGCCCAAGGCAGCACCGGTAGCACCCCACATAGGAGAGGATGTGTCCACTGCATCGTTTAGCATTGTCAGTCATCTTTGCTCTAAAGTCTTCTGAAACTCCAGAAACTGCAGCTGGATGTTGTTAGCATCAGCCCTATACCCTCTAGTATCTTTCTAGTACCCCATTAATGTTTAATACGCCACGTCTGCAGCTCTGGGAGTCTGGGAGCTACCAGGCAGCATCATCCCTCAGAGAGCTTGTCCCCGTCTGGTTCAGTGCTTTCTCGTGTGGGCAGGAAATTTGTTGTGAACATTATTAAAGCGCCTGCAAGGTGGATGCTGAGGACATTAGGAGAGACTCTGAGTACGCAATATTTGCCTTTTGAGTGGTGCGGTGTTTCATTCAAACCAGAAAGGTTTTCTCCACTGCAGTTAAACAGCATGGTCTGCGGAACTGCCCCAGGGAGAGTGAAGTGACAGGTCGCCACAGGGATTTTCTTCCCCTGCTGCTCAACAAATTCAGTCATTCACATTCCAATATATTATTGATGGGCACTTCTATCTGGAGAGTGCATAGAGCTGGAAGCTACTAAAAATACAGGTTAGAATAACTGCTGCTCTCCCCAGAGAGGGGCTGAGTACGGGGGTGAGTGTGACACCCAAGTGTTTTTATTTAAAGGTGCTGTCACCCACAGCAGTGACTGGTCCTGCTTCAGGGGGAAGGGAAGAGCCTGTCTCCTTTCAGGACATCAACAAGGATGCCTGTTCAGATTCATATACTTTTCTGCTATGAACTGGATAAAGACCAACATCTTCCTAAATAGTTTTTCCAGCAACCATTTTTGGCTGTGCCGTGGTTTAACCCCAGCCAGCAACTAAGCACCACACAGCTGCTCTATCACTCCTCCCCCCTCCCAGTGGGATGGGGAGGAGAATCGGGAGAAAAGGTAAAACTCATGGGTTGAGATAAGAACAGTTTAATAATTAAAGTAAAATTTAATACTAACAATAATAATAATGAAATATAATATCAATAATAATTGTAATGAAAAGGAATATAACAAAAAAAAGGGAGAAGAAAAAAAAGAAAAAAAAAGAAATAAAAGTCAAGGAAAAAAACCAGTGATACACAATGCAATTGCTCACCACCCGCTGACCGATGCCTAAGCAGCGATCCACCCCTCCCGGCCAACTCCCCACAGTTTATATACTGAGCTTGACATTCTATGGAATGGAATACCCCTTTGGCTAGTTCGGGTCAGCTGTCCTGGCCGTGCTCCCTCCCAGCTTCTTGCACACCTGCTTGCTGGCAGAGCATGGGAAACTGGAAAGTCCTTAAATTAGGATAAGCGCTACTTAGCAACAACTAAAACATCAGAGTGTTATCAACAGTATTCTCACACTAAATCCAAAACACAGCACTGTACCAGCTACTGAGAAGAAAATTAACTCTATCCCAGCTGAAACCAGGACAGGCTGCTCAGTCCATTTTAAAATGGGACCTGCTGACTTTTGGGGTACACTGAAGTGGAGAATTGTTATTTCTGTTAGGCTGTTTTCTGGCTGGTCTCTCTAAAACTGCTACAAGCAGAGCCGGGTTTACCCCAGCCGAGCTCACGCTTTGCCATAGGGGCTCACACCCTTATTCATCACAGCTTGTCCACTCCCATGTACGTTTTTAACATGGCCTGACAGGAGGGCGCAGAATGGTGGGAAAAAAAGATTATTTTCAGAAAGCTGCCCCTAGAAACATTAATTTAATACATTTTTTTCTATATATTAATTTTTATATATATATTAATTTTTCCAATTGTTTCCTAACTCTTGGTCAAGAGCGTCAACATAAGCTAAATATGAGGAGGCATTTATACTAAGCTTACATAAGCACCCAACATACTACCATGGTTATATTACTATTACATCTTAACAGGTGATTTGAAGTTATTTTAACAGGCCACGCAAGTCTCCTAAAATACCAAAGGTTTCCTGCTGGCTTTCCTTTCTAATCCAGCCACTGAGGGAATGCAAAGGCGTCTGGGGAACAGGCTAACCTCTGTGTATCAACACAGCCTTCAGGTCGCCTATTCCAAACATTATCTCAAGCCTAAAATTTCCCTGATTGCATTTCTACAAAGATGAATTTTTCAGGAGGCACAACACAACCTGATTGTATCAAGCTTTCTGCCATCCAAGTCCCGAAGGTGTTCTGCCTGCACACATTCAGCAGCATTGATCTTTGCAGCCACTTTCCTTGTTAGCTGGAATTGAAAGACTTTGCTAGGGTAGACATTTTTTTAAAAGCAGAAATTGGACTATTTCTGACTGCAAACAGCCTTTTTGTTTGTTTGGTTGGTTGGCCTTTTTAGAGCAGCATGTGAAGGACATCCAAAAATCACAGCCTGTCCCTCTCCCACCTCCCCACAGAGGATTCGCTCCCTGCTCAGCCACGGCATGCGCTTCCCTCGTCACCGGCCTCCGTTCCCGACCAACATCTACGCTATCGCCACACAGGGGAAGGGAAGATAACGAGAGACAGGTAACGATGAGATGGAGAAGACAGGCGATAGCCACAAAGTCAGGGAGAAACAGGGAGATGAGAGCGCAGTGGATATAAAGGGGTCTGGTATACAGCAGCTCTCCTGGTGCCTAATTAAAGACTGATGTCTAATTAAGATGCTTTCAGTGGCGGTCTCTGCGCTGACCATCCACCGGTCCCCTGCAGCAAGAGCCCGGGCAGGGATGCTGCAGCCCCACACCTCAACCTTCGGGCTTAGGACCCCACTCAGCCTCAAAGGCTTCAGGGCTTGTTTTTTCAGCACATGAGGAAGTGAGAATTAAAACATCACACGGGCACGCAGTGACCTCATCCTGCTCTATTCAAATCAATGCAAGTTTTGTCACTAACTCCAATAGCAGCAAAATTGAGCAGACTGTGGTATATGGAGTGAAAACCCTGTGGTTCTCCATTTGTACCATCGCAGTTTAAGCACGTGCTCCTCTCGGATGAGCTCATCCTCTTCGCCCTGTTTCTCTATCCAATTCCACGGTGCTAAAAACAGGGGAATTTAGGTTGTCCATTTGCACACGTACTTGATACAGTGCAAAGCAGCACACTGTGTTTGGGGATACATTTAACTGCAGGAGAAGCAGAGATGAGCATCCCTTGCTTCAGCAACCAAAGGTGTCAAGTACCATCTCAAAGGCAGACAAGGCACTTGACCCCTACAGCCACGGGAAGGTTTCAGAAAACCACCCTGACTGATGGTTATGGAGATTTCTTTTAGCTCCCTGTCAAATGCATTAATGGTCACCCTGTAGACCAGATGTGTTGCAATCCATTTTCCAGACTAAATTTCCCCATTTGGATACAGATCATACTTAGGCAGACCTCATAATGGGATATCACTGTCTTTTAGGAGAGGTGGGGGATAATGAACTGCAGATAGAGCCAACCCAACTGACAAACTGAACATCAAGCAGAAACATACAAGCCCTGAAGACCAGTAAATAATTTTCACAACTCTTTTAAAAGATTAGCAGCCATCTCCTGCACTAACAAGTGTGTTTCACTCTGCAGTCAAAGCCCCAAGCAGCTGATTTCTATTTATACCGTCTCAGCAGAGTGAGCCCCAGCTGTTTGCTGTCGGCCATCCCGAAGTCATGCAGGTGAACAGCTGTGCTAGAGCCCAGCTCCCCTTTGCAGAGGACAAAAGCTATTTTTAGCACTATTTCTCTATTTTTGCAGTCCTCTAGGCCCTCATCAGCAGCGGAGCAATTGGAAACAGGGATTGCTGATATCCTTGTTTTGGTGGTAGGGAGATGGATGTTCGGAGGTAAGAAAATACACCTTTCTGAGAGCATCCACGGCTGGTTTGAAGGGGTGCGAAGAGGTGCCTTCCCAGGCTCGGGACCTGGCTGCACTGAGCCTAGGGACCTGAGCTGGACTGGCAGCTAAGACTTCACTTTCTTCCAGGCAGCTCAGGCCCAGCACAGCAACCCTGTGCCAGCAGACAAAGAAAAGCTGGAAAGCAGTGAAACTGGTCAGCAGAAAACATGGCCAGCGCTGGCGAATCCCTTGGCCGCTGAGCTCTGCTGCAGCGGGGTCTCCTGGGTGCAGAGGGAGGAGCAGAGCCTGGGCAGAAGAAAACCATGCCCATCGTCCCCCACCAGCAATGCAGCCCATCACAGGTAGTAGATGGGTGAAAACCAGCTCCCACAAGCCTGGGGAAACAAATGCAAAAGGAGAGGATTTCTTCGCATTGTGCAGCATGTGTAGCTGGTCTGTTCCACTTGCACGACACATCTAAATGAAGTACCACAGCCCTAGGACACAAGAGGTTATTCATTTCTGCGTAATCAGGCACTCAGTTATGTGACTGCTACAACATGCCACCTCCTCTGACTCTTGGAAGAGCAGCAAGGGACGGGCAACGAATCATCCATATGTTTGTTAGAGCCACTGCTGTGGTGTTCACTTCCGACTTACAGCTCTGAAGCAATGGAATTTGTTATATTCCAATAGGAGATCAATATGTAATTTAATTAAGATAGATGGTTTCAGGTTCTCTGTGCCAGCATTGCCTCTGTCAGGAGCTGCTGAGAGACCTGCTCTCCATGCACATCCGCTTGCGAGTGCCATACCAGGAGCTTCTTCCTGCTCTCCACCCCATTTGGTCATATTGCCGCATTTACAGTATATCACAATGACGATTTTTTAAGAAGCCAAGAGGCCCATGGCTGTGCATGCTTCATATGTTCACTGATTTACTGCTTTCCTTCTTTCTTCTCAATTAACCAAGAAGGTCTTGTCTAATGGACTGAGCAAGAATGAGGCAAGAGCAAATAGCAGTTCCCATTAAGTGTCCTCCAAACTGCAGCCAGGAGCTAGGAGTAACTCCTGTGTGTTCACAGCAACTTAACATCGTGGGGTGATGACTTCGAAGGCTGAAATTAAGCTACTTCCACACCACCCCCAGAGCATCCCACTTTGTTTGCACACATGGTACAGGCTGAAGCTTCAGAGCCACCCTGATGCAGACGTGTTGTGTTCTCCCACACCTACGGCCCCCCCATTACACCTGATCCAAAAGGCATGCCCAAATCTCTGTTGGGTTGAAGATCAGCTCTGTGCCAAGTCGATAGCAGGCTGGCTCCAAGGACAGTACTACACACTGCCTTCAGGCTCTGAATTTAAAAGAATAAAAGCAAGAGACCCTACTGTTCCCTAAAGCAGCAGCTGCACCAGTTCCTCCTGGTTCCCTTTGGTTGACCGGGTGGGTGGGTTTGCTCCATCCCTGTGATGCACTGAGTGCCTGCAGTCCCTACTGCAGCTCACCCTCCCTGCCAGCAGGCCAGCTGCAGGCAGCCCAGTGGCCACTACACCATATATTGGTGGCCAAAATCCTCCCTGGAGGGAGACTGGACAGGTGCAGTGCCCACAGCTCCCGGGGCAGGTGCAGCAGCTCTGGGGTTCGTACCAGGCACCCCTCACATGCCACCTTGTCCTCCTGGAAGGGCCAAAGAGCAAGTTTTTAAGGCGTTATCTGCAAATGTCAGATTACTGCACTGGTTACTGTACTCTCCCCCAAAATCCTCTTGTTCACATAAAACACCTTCAAGCAGCCTGACGCCTTACCTGATTTCCTTTGACAGGGGAAACAGGAAAAGAAAGATCCCAAGAAGTGCATTCCTCAGGATGTGCAGGAGGTACAGCGAAGTCTTGGATGGTTTTATTTTCCTTCATAGGCACAGAATAAATGAGCATCTAGTCACTGACAAAGGCCAGTTCTCACTGCATGACTGGAATCCCATTAAAAAAATCAGTAAAACTGAACTTTGCAATACTAATGGGTAAGATGTTCATCAGCTTCCAAAGTTTTCCTGTAAGAAAATTACACTTTTATCTACAGACAAACTACACTTGAGAGAGAAAGATTAAACCATGGAGAACTACTAAGAGCACAATAGCATTAGCATGGATCCATGGGCCAAATCAACAGCCAGTCTAATCTCGGGGAAAAAAAATATTTACTTGATGCAGTTCCTCTGATTCACACCAGATGAGCACATCTCTTACAAGAGAGATTACAGAGAGCTAATCCTGCGTCTCTTTACAGCAGAAAGATAAACAGCACTGCGGTTTTTTCATAACCACTGTTGCACCATAATATATTGTGCTTGAAATCCAGCCCCTGCAGCACAGAAAGAGGGGCTTCTGCGAGATATCCCTTTTGCAAATATTGATTTCCTTCGGGGGGGGGGGCGGAAGCCATTAAAATGCTACTATAGGTGAAAATGTACGTCAGATGACTAGGAATAAGACTTAGGTCTGCTGGAGCCAGTTCAGCTCTGCTCTAGCTGCTGCTTTGTTGAACTGCGAGTTGGCTTCACTGTACCAGGGCAGGCAGGTCCGAGCTGGGGTCCCGCGGGAGCCGCAGAGCACTGTCCGCCCAGTGCCTTCAGCATCGGCAGTGTTTTGGGGAGGTCACACTTCCCCCTCGGAAGACCGAATATCTTAAGCAAGCTATCCAGCCATGCAAGTGTTTTATAGTGCTGGTGGTCCACTGCCTGCTTAATAAGTGCTACTCATTTTCTGGGGAAACCTCAAACAGCTGTTTTTGGTCTCAGATGACTTTGTTTAAATGAAAGGTAATAACTAGAACAAAATGTCAGTGGCCAAAGGACTGCTGAAATAGCATCTTCAAGAGCCCTTACGGAGAAAGGAGAACCTGTGCTGGGGACCAGGGCTCCTACAGCGACTAAGGTGCCCCCAAATTGGACCAAAGGAGGCAACGCCATGGAGTCAGCGCTACCGGAGCTACCCCAGGTAGCTGCTCCCAGCTGCTGCAGCCACTCTTGCAGGCTCGGGCTTTCGTGCCAGATGGGAGAAGCACAGAGCTGCCTGACAGCCAAGCCCTGCTATGCGATTTGTTCTAGTTGTTTGGTTTTGCCATGCTCAGGGTACCATCACAGCAACCAACATAAAATTAAGTAACCACACTGGCATCTCCAGTGCTTACTGCATGGAGGGAGGTGGAACTAGGTGCTTTGGTTCCTGGTTGGATGTGGAGTAACGAGATACCTACTGCAACCCCCCTCCCAAAACCTCTCTTACCCTTGCCGATGTGTGCAACATCTGGCATCCTGGGAGACCGGCATCCGTTGTGGCAAAGCTGCAAAGCCACCAAGGTTGGGACTTGTGTGAAAACGGTACCTTCAGCAAGTTCACGTATAGCTGGCGGGTTAGGAAGCTGGTTTGGTCTTGTTTTTAAACCCAGGGGGCTATTTGAGTTTCAGTGTGGATGTACATCCACAGAAAGAGGGAGCATCTCACACAGCTCATGTGCACCTCGTTTTCCCACACCTAGATCACTAGCCTTTTGCACTTTAATACACATCCTTTTATACAGCACACAGGCACAAAGCAAGCAGGCTTTTTTTTTTTCTTTTAATGTCATTGATCGCTATTAATGTGCGAGTGAATTGTTACACTGCATCCCAGGGTCCCTGAATGGAATGACAAAAGCCACAGCAGAATGAAGATATGAGAGATGACCTACTGCAAGCAGAAAGAGAGCATGAGCTTGAAAAATCTATTACTGCCCAAGGTGAAAAGAGGAGCAATCAGTGGGTATAGAAACCGAAACTCCTACACTGCCCTCCCAGGTCACGGCGAAAAAAAGACTTTGTACAGCCAGAGCACCAGCACTAAAAGCAGCATCAGAATCATCTTGCTGGTAATTTTGGGGTTGAACATTGATATGAAGCTTGATTTTTATTTTTACCTTCTTCATTAGCACATCAAAGCATAAGGAAACTACTTGTCATTACGTTGGGACCCTGAAAATCAAGGAAGGGACATTTAAGTCAGCAACAACCTACAGGAGAAAGACGTGAGGAGGAGTTACTGAAAATACCCAAGGAGAAGAGAATTGCTTCTAAAGGGCATTTCCAACAATCACCCAAAATCTGCAAGGCTCGTGCTATGGTAACACACCTTGTCATTCCTTGCAAGGCTTGGGACCACGTTGTGATGACAGCTACGTTTTTGATCCTTTGGAGAGTGTTTGTTGAAACCACAGGCCCTGGGGAGGAGGTACAGCACATGGCCAGGTTTGCTGGACTCGCTGTAGCTCCCTACAGCACCAGCCTGGCTGCACCTGCGTAGGAACAGCAGGTCCCCAGACAGCTCTGGATGGGGTCAGGTGGGTGCAAAGAGGTTTACAAGCTTGGACTCTCTGCTGTCAGAAGCATCACAGTGGTGTGGGAACAGCCACACAAGGGGAACCAGCCGGCATGCTGAAAAGACCAACGATCTCTGGTCTAAAGCCCACCGTGGTGGATATTTTCCTCAAGTTCTATACCATTTCTATGCACAAATAGAGAGATGCAGGACAGAAGACAAGATATTATTTCAAAACCTCAATATGAAAAAAATCCACATCCCTCAGGGTACAAACCAGCAACTTCAGGCAGACACAGACACTCTTTAGGAGTCCTGCCCAGATTCCTGCCTCTCCCACTGCACAGTCCAGTGGCGGGTTGGAGATGGGACCAGACTGCCAGCGTTATCTTCTACAGCCCTCCCTGCTCAGGCTAAAGGTCTGCTGTTTGCCATGGCAGTCAGGCCCACTGCCAGAGCCCACAGCGGTCCACATAGGAACAGTTGTCTCCTTTTTGGAAAAAAAAAAAAAAAAAGAGCAAACTGAGGCCGCCCCCTGTGCGAGCGCATTGCCCTGACAAGCAATGACTGCAGTATGCAGCAGGACCAGGTGGATCACCAGGGGAAATGTTCTCATAAGCACAGGCTATTTACTCTCAGCTTTTCCCTTGGCTCACGTTGTTTAGCACAGCTGTTTTCAGCTTTCCAACCATCCCTACAAGGACAGAACGATTACATCCTTATGGAAACTGCCACAAGAATCCAGCAGCTCAACCCAGTTGCCAAGGCACCTTTTTCCACGACAGCAAAAAAGCAAATACATTTTCTCACCTCTAGAAAAGCGCTACTCACTCCAGCTGCTGGAGCAAACGCAATCTGCCATCTGCTTTACGGTATTGTTTCCTTTAGCCACAGCCACTGCTGCTGGTCCGGGCAGCAGGGGACACCGTGTCAGGAGGCTAAGTCCCAGCTGCCACTGAGAACGATCAGAAATTGTCACTTCCCTCTTCAACAGCAGAGGTTGCTCCCTCTCAACTTGACTGGCAAAGCAGCACATGCAGGGATGTCCCACCCCTGTCCCATCCCATGCAAAGGATAAAAAGCATTGCTGATAGCTAAAAGGGACACACATAAAATGTAGCAGTGCAAGGTGCTCCCCTGGGTACAGGAGGAGTGCCGACACCTGGCAGGAGTAGGGAAAGGAAAGACAACAGGCTGGGAAAGGTGGCTGCAAGGCTGGGAGGGGAACACAAACATCTGAGATATAACTGCAAACAAGGCTTTTTCACCAAACAGGCAGCATCAAGATGCAAGTTCTACCTGCAAGGGTTGCAGCCATCTCACAGAAGTGACAGCACCTCTCCCACTGTCTTTTAAGGCTTCAGGCTCCTACAGCCGCTTGTTTTCCTTGTTCCCAGGTCAGCAAAATGCAAAGCATTCAATGCATGACCTCACGCTACTTCAGATGCAGAGCAGCAACTGCTCTCCCTTGATTTTTTCAAATCAATCTGTGTCACTGCAGAATAGTAAGGCCAGTTGTCACACTGTTTTGTAGCCATAGAAATCTCTCAGCCTATGTACTGGTCGTATATTTGAAAACTCATTAAATGCCATGAAAACCAGTTTAAACTGTCATCCTAATCTTGCACCAAATCTGATCAAACTGCTCACACAATCTGAGACCTCAGCTGAACTGCAAAGGCAGCATCTCCTCCAGCAGAGCAATGAGCTGTCACACAGGCTTCCCTAAATCTGGAAAAATCAGACCACGAGCACTCCCAGTCACTTACACAGTGGTCATCAACTCAGAACAGCTACATCCACTAAGAGTTAGCGCAAAGTCATTATGTTCAACAACGCCCAGGCCAGTAATGCGCCTGCTTCTCATGAGCAGGTATCTGAAGTTCTCTGGGAGGCTTGAAAGTCTCCTCAGGCCAGCTTCAGTGCATCTGCCAGTGGGCAAGGACTCATCTCAGTCATGTTCCTGCCATTTCTGATTCCAAAACTACCTCAGCCCCAGTGGAGGAAAGAGACACAGAGCCACTTATCGACTGCATTATTATTTGAGATGAACTTGCACAGCTGCAGTAGGAATAGGCAGAGCCAAGTCCCAGAGCTGGCAGGCTGCCTTCCCCAATTTGTGAGCTTGATCCCCGAGTCCTCCAACCCTAACTGAAGCCTGCTGACCGCCAAGCACCTCACCTGCTTTTGACCACAACCCAAGAGGTAAACCCAGCATTTTCTCATCAGGCTGGCTACCAGGTGCTCCTGCACACAAATAGACTGAACTCCTGATCACTAAGAGGTGGGCGGTAAAGTGATCAAAGGAAAATAATTCCTTCAGTGTTTGATCATGTCCGCTCTTTTCTTTTACCCCACCTAATGCACTTTTCTTCATAAAGAGCCTTCTAGATGAACAGTAACGGCAGAGACTAAAAAGACCACATCTGCAGTAAGCATTCAGTGCCAAGCTTTCTCAAGTGAATGAGCAAAGAGAAACTTGCATCTTTATTCAAGGCTGACAGTAAGTGGCCTCACTGCTCCTCAATAGCTACATTATTTTGTTCTGAAGCTTTGATAATCTTTGCATCCTTGGCACAGCTCTGTAATAACCAGACAAGTTCTGGAATTGCTCTTGTCTCATAGGTACGTTTCTGAACGAAAAACTAAATTGGAACTAGCAAAAATAGCCATCCTCCTGCTCACATGAAATCACACTACCTGTAACCCAGTTTGCAAGCAGCACTGACATATGGAAACTAAACTCTGCCTGATCCTCTTGCCTATATCTGGCAGCAGCAGTACACTCACAGGGGGGAGGGGAAGTGTAATGTAGAAGAGAAAACAGTTGAAAAGGAGTCTTAAAATCCCATTAACTTGCACCTTTCTTCCTTGTGAGTGTTGAAGGGCACGAGAAAAACTGAATCCTTTTTGTTGCAGATGCATAACTCCCTTTCTGAAGCATAGAGGAGAAGGTGCTGCCCGGAGCTGGTCCAGTCAGGGTACCCTATCACTCGCAAGTAATGCACACAAGTACTGCTTTCACCCTCAGAGATGGGCAAATCACGTTACACAGGAGCAGCTCTATCAGCCTCCAACTGCAATACAAAAATAAAAGCAGCCTTTCCTCAGCATACTGCAGACATGGTGTACTGATGCACTACATCCAGAGTGGAAAGAGTGGACACTTAAAGAATAAAACCAAGAGGCATTCAATGAAACTAGGAATCGGGTTCAAAGCAAAGAAGTGGTCCCTCTTGCAGGTGGTAGTTCAGTGAGGAACTCCTTGGCTAAGAGTGCTGTAGACACTGGAAGTTCACACAGGGTCAAGGGGAAAACAGAGAAGTTCCTGGAAGAGAAAACCACCGATGGTTTTATGCCTGTTTTCACAGGTAGGGACAGGAGACCGAGCAAGGGGCATCTTTGATCAGACCACAGATATCTCAGCGTATGTAGGAAGAGGCTGTAAGTACCAGCCATTCCAGTCCCTTGCAAGAACTGCCTGTTTCTAGCAACAGTTAAAGCAGTTTGATCCAATACAAATTGTGTGTCGTTGCAGTATTTGATCCTCTAAATTGATTCTCATTGTCTATTTTATATATAATTCTGTATTTTTTGATAGCTTGTACTTGAACCAATTGAATTTACAAAAACAGCTATATTTTTCATTACTTTAACAGATTTTTCCATTCACACACTTTTCCAGACACAGCTACTGAATACATGTATCGACTGTGCTGTTTGTAAATGCAAGTCTATTTTTGTCTTTATAAGTAGAATGCATCCTAATTTAAAGACCAAAAAGGTGTTCTGCAGAACCTAAACCTCTCAAACTAGCCTTTATCTTCTTCTGTCGAGAAGTATATCTAGTATGTCCAAGTTCTAGTCTAACTACAAACAAATGTTATCCAACAGCAAGTTGAACAACACACCTCTTTTATGACTGTTGTTGGAACGTTTAAACGCAGACCACTGCAACACATTAATCCCTGACGCAGAGCTATAGCACAGCTTTAACAGCAGCACTGCTGTCCCCAGCACACACCCACTGATGCAATCTCTGAACACAGCAAGAGTTTGCATGGCATCTTCAGCATGATTTTATTCCTATAATCTCATGCAATAAACACCTTTTCCCATTAATCTTTCAACACTGACAGTTTTAAATATAGGTGAAGTGTTCTTGAGCTACAATTTAAAATGCTAAATTTCAAGGAGAATATAAACTTGTATCTGGATGCTTTCAAACTGTCTCAGTGCGAGAAGTACATTAGATAAAAATCAATATGTTCTTTCTTCGTAGGCAGACCTCACAAATCATGACCAACTCAGAAGTTCCAGTTAAACTGTAACTTCACCCCAGCCTCTGCTTACATTACAAAACCACCAAAATATGCAAGAGTGATCACCACTCAGGCATGAAGAGCAGGCCCATAGTATATTTGACTCGAGCATTACCGCCCACACAGCAAACAAAAAAAATCCCGCCCCGCCCCCCCAAGCTCCACGCAGGTACACATGCAAAAATTTTATGACAAATCACTTAGATTAGATGCTTTTTTCTATTGGAGCCCTAATATAGCGTTACTAGAACTTTGCTGAATTAATTAATGTAATTGCATCATACAAAAAAGAATCATGGTATAGGACAAAGATTTTGTGTATGCGCTGTTGTTTTTCAAGGCTGTGGTAGTTGTATGCCATCTCAATTGTTATACTTTCTAGCACACATTTCTGGTAAAATATTACGCATTTTGTTTGTACAGTTAATTCTCTCAATACTGAGAAAGCATTTTATTGAAAACTTCTAAAAGGACACAATGATCACAACTACAGCAGGAATCTGGCACAGAATGTGCTCAGAATTTTTTACAAAATAATTACAATTCAAGAAAAAAAATGCCTGCATAAATCAGTACAAGTATCACAAAGTATAAAAGCTATAAGACAAGAAAATCATAGTTCTTGCAATGTAAAACACGCTTCAAGAGCTGTATCCTGTTCTCACACCTTTTATGATTTAACTTTCGTTCGGGAAATGATTTCATTCACAAAACTGTTGTTCTTTGCCAACACATCATTTCTCAGCTGTTTCAGCTTGATTTTGATGTCTTCTTCTGACATATCTGTCAGGGGCAGTGCTTTCACTTGACAAAGAAAATCCTGAATTACCTTTTCACCTTCCTGAAATGGAGGGAGGAGAAGAAAAAGAAAACAGAAAGGATGTTTAGATTGCAAGCAGGATTTTTCCAAATCCCCCAAAGTATTATTCATCACCAGAAACTTTTTGCAGGCAAAAACCATTGTTATTTTTGCACTTGCTATCGTGTTCTCAACACCAGAACAATCCAGTTATACTGGTATCAGGAGTTCTTTCCCCTTTCAGTCCGTGAGCAAAAAGCGTCAGCTGATCAGCAGAAATACAATATTTAACATTGAGAGCTCATATATGTGTTCCACATTTAATTCCAGTGTGCAACCCCATTAGGTGAGGATTGCTAGCAATAATAGCATCAGAGTGGCCATATTACCCGAACTAGTTACTTTTTGGAGGACTTGTAAATCAAAACCAATGTTTCAGTATGCAAAAGGAAAGAACAAATTGTAACCAAGCAACTGGAGAGTGGCCGTCACCAAGGAGAACAGATGATAATTAAGCTTTATGCATATGCTTTTACACAAACAGGCAAAGTGGAACTTCCAAACAATCTGAATTGAATAGCAAGAACAAACATTTCAATGAACAGTATTCAGGATCCCTGTATTAGAAACAATTTGCCCAGAATACAGAATTTTGTCTAGTCCTCTGCATTTTGCATTTTAGAACCCTACTACAAAGTTTGCTTAGTTTTGTTTTATCATTTAAGACTAATGCAGTATGCTTTCAGTGCAGAAGTCTCCAAAGGACTTGGAAATGTAATAGCACGCTTTTCCCTCTAAACATGATGTTAACGAAGGCAGACAAATTGCCTGGGCGAGACATCTAAAGCCATGCCATTCTATTGCCTAGTTTATGAAATATTATGTATTACTGAAATATCCAAGAATAAAACATGATGCTCTATTTGTCAGAAGTGTTTGCCACGTCAATTTAATTTACACCAACTTAAGACCACACAGCCAGATCCAACTAATATGAAAAATACTTCACCATGATACCTAGCAAGCTGGCAAAGGAAAGGTAATAGTGGAGCAACTGAGGCAGCCGGAGGAGGAACCCTCCGGGCACTAAAAGGCAGGACAAACCAGAGATGGTTCATCCACAACATCAGATCCACTTACTGAGCCAGGAACAAATGCAGTAGACCTCTGAAACTGAAAATAAAGTAACAGGTAACAGCCTCTGTCTAGAGCAAAGGCTTTTTAAATGTAGAAAGTGCTTTAGATATGGACTAACACTTCAAGGCTTCCATATACTGGAGTATTACCAAGATTGCCACTGAGGAGATAAATGACTTACAAGGCTGTGAAGTTTCAGGCCAGCTGCTGGGACACAGAACTAAGATCTGTAAGCAGATTTATATGCATGCAGCAAGGAGGACCTGACTATTGGCCAAAAACAAGGCAAGTCATAAGGCAGCATGTGGATTTCCTAGGAGACTGCAACAGATGTCACTGTAAGGACTCTTAATCCAGCAATAAGACGACACCGGATATTCTTAAAAAGCTTCCTGCAAGCTATTGTTTTCCTTTACACTACCTGCTAAATGAAGCTTCTTTCAAGAGAAAGCGACGGGAGAAGAGAAAAACCGGTTCACTCAAATGGCTTTACACAACTGTATTATACAATGTAGACATGATCAGATCTGTGCTGAAGATGTGGGTTTCCTCAACTTCTGCTTGAAGCCTGGGCAAAGCCAAGAGCATTTTACTTCTCAGTTGAGCAGAGAGAACCAAGCTAAAATTCTCACATGTGAAATGGGAAGAACTTTATGACATCTGTAAAACAGACACTCCACGTCCAAATTGCCGTGTCCTTCAATATGATCAGCTTGTGAGACATGTTAGTACTGATGGGAGATGGAAGGGCACAAAGAAGAAAGCTGTGTACTCAGCTTTTCTCTGATGTGAACAGATCTGAACATGTTCATGTTGAGCTTCAAGAAATCAGCACTAATGAGCCCCCAAATAAGGGGGAGCAAAACCAGGTGCAACCCACCTGCAGAGCCAAGAATAATCTAAACAATTAAAACAAAAGCTATAACTTAAGTCCCAAGAAACATTGCATACAAACTAAGCAGCCAACAAAACTGATGAACACAAAATTCTGGCTTGGTTCATGGCATAAAGGAAACCCGAGAGGACACCTAGAGACATGGTGTCTTGTATGACTCCAGTTGTATGCCAATCATACTAACTGCTGATCATTATTCTTTAAGAAAAAAATTTGTTTCATTCTCATGACTATGTTTTTAGATAAAATTCTTGCTTATGTTAACTCGAAATGAATCTAAACCAAAACCCACTATCCTTGAACATCTCTTCAACTCCTAATAAACTTCACAGCTAAAACATTTTGTTAGGGAAAAATGAGATTATAGTTAATTATCCTCAAGCTTTGGGGGAATCTGAATCCTTAAACTATTTTGCTTGGGCTATTCCAGCTAAACAAATTTAAAAAAGCATTCTTGACAGCAAACCTCTCTTTCTCTGTAGAATTTCTTGGCTGGTGGTTCTCCTTCAGATTCCTTGGACTTGCCAATGTTTTGAAACTCCTCCAGCTCCAATGCTTTCTCTCTTGCACTTTCTATCACATGTTTTGGGAAAGCCGCCAACTCTGCTACATGTATTCCAAAACTCTGGTCACAAACACCTGGATGCAGAGGAAAAAAAACCAGCAAAGAACTCTCAAGAGATAATATGGCTACACAGAGATTATATGAACAAACTTGTAATAGTTCTCTGTTCTGAAGAATTAAGTGCATGACATCGTTTGGTTCTCCCAACAGTTTCTGATTTACCTTTTGGACTATACACAATAACACATACTAAAGAATATGCTCTTATTTAATTAAGCTCTCTTAGAGCAATAATTGCAGAGCTCCTGTCCTGGTTTCAGCTGGGATTTAGTGAATTTTCTTCCTAGGAGCTGGTATAGTGTTGTGTTTTGGATTTAGTATGAGAATAATGTTGATAGCAACAACTAAAACATCAGTGTGTTAAGTAGTGTTTATACTAAGTCAAGGACTTTTCAGCTTCTCATGCCCTGCCAGCGAGAAGGCTGGAGGGGCAGAAGAAGTTGCAAGGGGACACAGCCAGGACAGCTGACACAAACTGGCCAAAGGGATATTCCATACCATATGACATCATGCTCAGTATATAAACTGGGGGGAAAGCTGGCCAGGGGCCGCTGCTCAGGAACGGGTTGGGCATTACTCAGCGAGTGGTGAGTAATTGCATTGTGCATCACTTGTGTTGATATTCTAATTCTATTATTACCACCACCATTATTATTATTTTCTTCCTTTTCTGTCCTATTAAACTGTCTTTATCTCAACCCACGTGTTTTACTTTTTTTTCCCAGATTTCTCTTCCCCGATCCCGCTGGGGGTGGGGGGAGTGAGCGAGTGGCTATGTGGTGCTTAGTTCCCAGCTGGGGTTAAACCACGACAGCTCCAAAAGTGCTTCAGAAAGAAAGGGAAAACTCTTCAGGCAGAAAGCATTTCCCATACTTGGATGAAACTGAATAATGGTTTTTATTAAAGTACTTCAGCACAGTCTGTAAAATATAGTAGTTCGCATAATTTATTTTTTATATATCGCTCACATTTTTTCTATATTTATTTGAACACATATGTGTGTGTGTGTATATAAAAATATTTAAAATGTTGCATTCTCAGTCCTCCTCCTCCTCCTTTCCATCAGTACCATGTAACTCCTCAGTCTCCAGGAGTCGTCTTTAATTATATCAAAACCTTTCAACTTTAACTTTACACTTACTTCAATTAATACACTGTTTATAACATTTGGTTGAGAAAGAAAAGTTCTCATAATTGCTCAAAGTATGTCAATTATACACAGTTACATAAGAATTTTCACTTCAATATCAAAAGCCCTCTGATACAATCTGTCAACACCATTCATTTACATTACTATAATTCCCATTGGCCACCCACAAATATTACTACATCCTTTTAATTCTGGTGTCCAGCAAGGAGTTATGAACAAATGAATTACACATGTAAAATGATCCTTAACTAATCATCTATTAAATACTGAGTAACTGAAGAACAGGTAAAGGAAAACTTAGCATTCAGATTTTTTCTGGTTTATTAACCTTGTAATCTCTCAGGCTTCTTAAAGGAAATAAACATTTTAAAGCAGAAATTAGTCTTCTTGATTTTATATTAAGAACACACACCTCCCCAGACACAAAGCTAACTCAGGTCTCTGCTCAGAGAACAGTACTTTCTGTGTCTTCTCTTCCAGCGATTCTGTCACACTCGAAGCATGAAGACAGGGATGAAAGCACTGTATAAAAGTTCCTGGTCATGCATTTCAGATTTAGTTATACATTTCAAATGACATGAAACCTGTTATTTGTTTCAAAACACAGCTGTATCCAAGCTGCCTATACTCACATCCTTGACTGAGCAACATAACTCTTCCAAAAGGGAAAGAGCACAACACTAAATGCAAAAACTTATGTGAAAGACATCCAATTTGAGACCAGGTATTTCAAGATGAAGATTTCATAATGTTGTATCTGATCTGACAGAGGTTTAAGTAGACAGATATGAACTATTGTGCCTCTATGCTCAACAGCACTTCCAAGAAAATGGATCGAACGAAAAGACACTACATGTACAAAGAAAAGATGTGTATGACTAAAAATGGCAAAACTGATTGAAGAAAAACATGAAACCAGACTTCTAGAGTTTTCACCAGGACCGGAATGGGTGAGTTAATACAGGTTAAAAAAAAACCAAAAGAGGCGGGGGGAGGGTTTGAAGAAAGAGAATTCACCCAACTATCTGGGGAATATTAATTAGGAGTTTTTATCGTAAGAGTTTCTATTCCAAAGGATTTAGAATGTAGAAGGTTTAGATTTAGTGTATATTACTTCCCTCCCCAACATAAGTACTCAAAATAAGGCACCTAAATAAAGATGGCTTGTTTGAAGATACTGTACATCGCCAGCTCTTGCTGCATTGAAAACACTTATAGTTTCAATGTACGCTTGCAGCAATTTATGACTATACTTGTCTTCAGTTCCCATGCCACACTAAGTCATATTTTAAGCATTGATTTGAGCAAGGCATTCAGAGGGCTCTGAACCTTCACTTGGTGGAAGGAGCTCAACATGTGCTGGAGAAGATGGGAAACAACAAACTACAAAAGAACCACAGACACTGCCTCTCCACTGGAACAGGCTGGGTACCAGGGCCACAGCACTTTGGACTAATACTCAGAAGCAAAGCCTGGGCATCGCCTAGGAAAAGTGCATGAACAGAGAGGAGAACAGAGGCCATTTCTAAGGAATAAAGATCTCAAAAAGACAAGGACACAGAGTAAAAGAAACAAGACTGTGGCAGCTGGAGATGTTCTAACCAGCTTTAAGTAGGCTTTCAGTAAAGCCAGAGCAGAGCAGTACTTCTGGTCATGCTTTGATTCCCCTTGTTCAGAGCAGTCTCCTAGCTTTACAGAAAAGTATCCGAAACCTAATTGCAAGACTATAGCCAGAGGGGAATACAAAATTAGAAGTGGTTATACAAGTAATCAAAGGGCAAGAAATGAAGTAATTTAATGGATTTAAAACCAGCAGAAATGAGTAAGAAATAGTCAATTAGTAACATCATAGGAGGAAAACTAGCATGGTACCACTTGAGTGAGGCTCAGATCAGGATATAATAAAAACACATTTACTAGTTATCTAAAGACACTTAATAGTGTGGTGATAGCCTGTGATGATTATAAAAATTATCTTTAAAAGCATAACAGTAAAATTTAATAATTGGAGACCATATTAGATTCATTTCATATATGCCAGAAGGAATGAACTGAAAAGTCCTAAATTGGCTAAAGAAATCAGGAAATATTGGAGAGTGTTCCAGGATAACACATACTGAACATGCACTGATCATGAAAAGCAGAGTTATAGGGATGAACTAAGCAAGCAAAAGCAAGTATTTGGTATTGTGTCAACATGACAAAACAGCTTTTAAAATGAGGAATGAAGTTCAGCAATTGTACCTGTAAGATTAAATCCTAAACTAAAAAGATATAAGTAAACATCAGTCTCCAGGACTTGAGATATGAGACAAGGAAAAGCTCCTTAGCCTTAACAAGAATGGATAATACTTAATTGTTTTAGTGAAGATAATAGCCTAACTCCTCAAATAGTTATTCCTTATTTGAGACAAAACCACTCCACAAGGTAAGTTGTTGATTGGATCCAGTATAGCCACAGTGTTCTATCAACCTGAGTGTCATCTAACTCATTCCTTCATTGTGGAACTCAGAAAAGGAAAATTAAGAGGTATTTTAAAGTGAAAACATAGCATAACAGTACACTGCCCACATTTTAAATCAAAATCTCAGTCCAGAGGTTGGCAACCTGACTGAAATGCTCTTATGGGAACAACCAAATCACTGTAGAGTTTACAACTAAATCTGAATGCCATAAATGACCACACCTTGCAAGCCACAGTTATACAGCCTTGCTTTATTTAGCATAAATATAGGCTCCTGCTGAAGGGAGCAAGAACAAATGATTGGGGATATAGACAAGCACGAGAAACCACTTATTGCGGTTAACAGATGAAATTTATGCCCAATTAAAAATTGTCTAATTTAATGCCAAAAGGAGGAATAACTGGATCCACCAAAGGGTTTTAATTAAATACATCTGACTTATCTTACACTAACAAAACAGGCTACTTGTTGTTTTACTATGATGCCATTTGCTAAAAACTAAACATATGATTTTTCCTACAGCAAACTACTGCATAAATTGAACAACATCTTTCTTCAATGACTAAGCCTTATTACAATGAAATAGACATTATTAAAAACTGTCAGCACATAAAAGTTGTACTCATTTCTTTTAAAAGAACAGTTTAAGGAACATAAGTCTTTTCTATCAGCAGGTTAAAATGGCTGATTTAGGAAAACAGAAAATAACCTTTTGGAACCCTCCTCTCTGCTCTTTAAAAAACAAAAAGGGACCAACCTCAAAAGCATCAACTTGAGTGGCAGAAATAACCTAGAAGTCTTAACAAATAATCATCAACATCACCACCAACTGTGTTCACACATGGACAGAGCTCCTGCCATACACACTCTCTATGGACAGAGAAGAATATGTCTACTATAAACCCTAAGTCTGGAGTAAGACATGAAATTTTTTTCATCTTTTTTCCATTAAGATTTCTTCCTCTCTCAGAGCGAAATAAAGTTTACCTCGTTCACCATTTACACAGTCTTACCTTCCTTGACACGATAAAGCATCGTCAGTGTGTCGTCACTGGTCAGAGCAGTAACATGTAGGTTATTTACTGTTGGCACTTGGTCAGCAAGAGCTGTCAGTTCATGAAAATGTGTAGCAAACATACAGAAAGCACGGATTTTGCTAGCAATGTATTCTGAAATAGCCCATGCTAAGCCAAAGCCATCATAGGTAGAAGTTCCTCTTCCCAGCTCATCAATGATTATTAGGGAGTTTTCAGATGCTGTCCTAAAAACACAAGAGCATTTTATAACGTTTGGGAACAGCATGAACTCTAGATATTGGAGTACCACAAGCTATGTTGTAGAGGCATAGCATAAAAGAGGCAAAAGACCTTTTCTATTTACATAACAACATACAAATAAAGTGCAGTACACACACACAGACCATTCCAAATTAGTTTCTTTGTCCCATTTAGACTTTGGTCTCCTGGTAGCAGCTCTATATGACCACTGAAATAAACAGAAGGCTACTTCAAGAACTTAAGACCCTGCTAAAGAGGACTTCAGATCCTCCACTGAGATCCTACATAAAAGGAAATCTTAAATGCATCTTTCTTAGAGCACCTCCTTTCCGATCAACTCCAACCAACAAAATCAAATAAGCACAGGACTTACCTAAGGATTGAAGCAGTTTCTAACATTTCAGCCATAAAAGTAGACACGCCTTTCAGCTGACTGTCTCCAGCTCCCACTCGAGCCAGGATACAATCCACAACAGTTATTTCTGCAGAGTCGCATGGTACAAAACACCCAATTTGGGCCATAAGAACAATCACCCCTGTCTGTCGGATGTAGGTTGACTTTCCCCCCATGTTAGGGCCTAAAGAAGAAATTTTGCAAATGAACTAAAAAACCATCATCTTTTACAATTCAACAGTTCTTTTAAAGGAGAACAGGCTCTAAATTAAAACAAAGAATGTTTAAACTTATCACTCTCTTGCCAGGAAAGAGTAGCAGACTTGTCTAACAGGTGCAACAAGCAGCTCCACTACTAATAAGGCTTGCTTTTATGTCTTACTGAATGCTGCTTTTTCAAAAGAAAGGTGATCGGAGAGCATTAGGGGCCTTCATAAGTTTTGGGACTTTTCAGAAGTATAAGCAGCCATCTAAAACACATCCATACCTAAAACTAATAAGCTTTAATTTAAAAGTCATCAGTATTGCTGCTTAAGAATGAAAATAATTTGCTTTCACCTCAAACAATTACAATTTGTCTGTAAAAATGAAATAGCTTAGTTACAGACCAGGTACAAGCTAATGGGTAATTTAAATTATAATCTAAAGGGATTCTGAATCAGCAAAACCAGATATTAATAAGTTAAAATTAACTGAAGTACAAATGAAATAAGAAGTATTTTCCAGAAAACTGATCATTAAAACCAATTTTACGCTTTTGCTAATCAGAAAAACACGGGTGTTACCATGCATTTATTCAGATTTTTAGTTTTTCTTTTTGATTATGTTAGAAGTGTTCATTAATCATTCTCTAATTTCAGATCTTTGCCACTCAGAATGTATGTCAAGGACATCTGGATGGAAATTAAAATTCAATTAAATCTATAAACACTAAAAATGTTTTCCTGTGTAGCAAAATTATCTTAATTACACCAGAGAATAGGGGGAAAAAAGGGTACAGTCATTGAAACATGTTTTGCATTTAAGATCGACTTTAATACCAAACAAAGAAAACATTAACAAAGAGGCTGCTTAAAATCTTGCCTACAGAAGGGGCCTACGTGGCTACAGTACAATTGATGCCTAGTGGAATTTTCCAAATCACTTAAGCAGGTTCAGGTTCTCCAGCTCCTGAGGTTGCCTGGCTTGTGGAGTTACATTCACTAAAGGCAAAGAATACATGTATTAAGGAAGCACTAATTTCTTATTTCCTACTGTCCTAGCAGCCTCCCTCTTCTTCCCAAATGACTATTTATAAATTAGTGGTCACCTTCTCCAAACAGTGCACTATAACTACAACTGTAACAACTAATTCCATGACTATTAGTTTGGAAGATGAGAAATATGTCTGTATGTGCATAAACATGTAGAATATCCACTATCAAAGGAAATATTTCACAAGAACACTGTGGACACTTTCTTTTTTTAGTATAATAAACAACAATAGCTTACAAATACCCTCCCTTCTTTTCCAGAGCTAAATCTTATCCCCCATACAGAGAGATGAATAACTTGCTAGCTGCTCACCCTTTGTTGATTGGAGAAATTGTTTTGACAGAGTTTTATTGGGTTGTTGGTTTGTTTTTTTAAAGACATCATTATTGGAAATACTTGAGACATTTAAAATGTAAATAACAAATGAAAAAGAGAACAGAAACATTTACCAGTAATAATGTGGAACATCTGCTTGCCCTTCTCAAACGTAATGTCATTGGGGATGAAAGCCACCTCATCTTGCACTTCGATGCAAGGATGCCTGGCACCTTTCAGCACAATTCTTCCTTGTCCCTTTTCCAGAATGACAGGACGGACATACGGCACTGGTGCTCCGTTTGACACATGAGCAAAACTGACAATTGCATCTAGTTGAGCTATCACATCATTCATTGTCTGTATTGGTTCTGCATAACCTGTTTTTTATTAGAGAGATATCCAAATTCAACACAGTTAGAAATTGTTTTGTTCTTGCTGAAAAGATATCTTAAAGCCTATATAGAGCCCATAAAATTAATTCATCTGCATTAAAAGTCAATTTTGTTCTAGGTAACAGTCACTTTCTATGAGAGTCTAAGATGTAATACTAAAGTTTCCATGCTTTGACTACAAAGGGAACTTCTTCAAACAAAGAGAAGGAAGAGGTGAGGCCCTGTTGATTGTTTTGCCTTAACACTAGATGAGAAACAGCTTGTCTCAGTACAGGAAGGCAAATGCTCACAGTGGCAAGACAGCTGGAAATCCAGTAAGTTTCCTCCCTCAATAATACACTGCATTTTGATGCTCATGCAAACAAAGACAATAAAGACACAGCACTGACAACTCAGACACAGCAACCATTTACGCTTATGTATGGAGAGGTCTGTAAGATACAGTGCCTGTGATACCAGACAACTAGACTAGATGGCCCAGCATCCCCAGTACCAGTTTTTAAGTTCTGGTGTTTGGGTTTTTTCAGTGAAAGGGATGAGGGACAGGAGGTCCTCTACAGAGGTAAACCATCCAACACCTGCGAATGGGATGCATGTGTCAGAAGAGGTGAGCAGCAACTTGCAGAAAGAGTCCTACCTGTACAAAGTACATTTACTGTTCTAACATCATCTCTTGAACTGGCTAGGTATAGATCATTAAGAGGATTTTAAGTCACTTTCATTCAAGAATTACACACATAATCCAGTCTTTTTCGTTAAACTGCCTCCACTTGGGAAGAAAAATGCTTTTTAAATACGCGTATACACTTGTAAGTCTATGACTGCACACCACTGAAGCTTTAAGCAGCACCAAAGGACTTTATTAAACATACTAGGTATTTATAGATGACATATTGAAGCTAATCCCGCTATAATACCCAATTAGCTTTCCACATAAATATACAAACCTTAGTATGCTACACACAGAAAAACACCACTTGAAAATTACCAAGATACAAAAACCCGCCAAATATCTAACAAGCTACTGATTTTGCAATACACTGGCGAATTCCTTATCAAGACAACGGGTCAAAGCTTATGAAAATTTCCACTGTAACTTAATACACACTCAAATATATTAATACATCAGCTTAAAAAGGGTTTTTATCTTTAATCCTTTCACCCTTAGTTTAGTATTCATTAGTACTTTCACTTTCCACTTCTCTCTTTCAAAGAGCTAAGATTTGTTCTGCTGGAACTAGTGCCTTTGGGAGAGTGAATTTTTACAGAATCCTGCAGCCCAACTTCCCTGATGTCTCTTCGCCTTTTGGTGAAGGATAGTAAAGAATGCCCTGTAAGTAGGCAATCTTGGAGCAAAATATATGGAAATTAATTAGGAAAACAATAATTTTTTATTGTACCATACAAGTAATGAATAACTTGATGTTATATTGTATACCAACGTTATTTCTTCACCATCCTTCACAGACCTCAGGTCCCACTCCCTCAGTTCTCTGTTGTCCTTGACCTCTTCTGCCTTCTACTTAGTCTGCCATTTGGGTGGAGATGCCCAGAGTCAGGGAGGTAGATGGAGGACAGATGTGGCCTTTATGGGTGTACTTTTGTTCCTTTTATGGGATTAGCATTTGCACACACCCCATCACTGCACATTTGTAGCAATGTCAGGAAAGGGTCTGACCACAGAAGACAATATATTTCAAACTTTCAACAACTGTCTAAACGCCAAACCTCATTTTTCACACTAATTCTTTGGGGAATGTTATGGTTCTTCTCTATAGAAGGATCTACAAAGTAACTGCAAGTCCTCCCAGCATTCCAGACTGTGATACACATCAACATTGACATACTCACCTGAAGCAATGTTAATGATTTCCTTAACAATTGCATCCTGAGCCTCTTCATACTCTTCCCTGTTCTTTATATATTCGTCATTGACGGAGCTCAGTTTGCTGTGAACAAAACCACAATATTTAGAAGCTGTGATGTTCTGTCTTCACTGCTGCAACACCAAACTTCTGGCCTCCTCATCTATGAGTCAATACCAGTTGTCCCCACTTGTTTTAACAGCAAGGTTCAGCACAAGGACCACAAAGCAACTAATCTATGATTCATCCACACCAGGATATCAGTCAGACTAATTCCAAGTTGAAGATCACCCACAAGGGCCAAACCAGCAATTCTAGCATCTCTGAACACATCATTCTTAAAAATCTTACACTAGTTGTTTGTTATAGACATACTATGTGATAAGGACTTGCTCTTACAGCTGAGTTTCTGGCCATTTTGCAACGAGATGTGGCACATTATAGCACTGGCAGAGGAGAATTTCTGCTAAGCAACTGTGTAATTAGCCCAGAGTCCTACAACAGGCTTATCAGAGCTGAAGGCATTGACTTCTTTCATTTAGTAAAAACTTCAGTGAACTACTGTCACTAAGAACAGGTTCTAGTCTTCAAAATAAGGTAAGCTGAAATCAAGAGATAGTTGAAACAAGTGTTTATTCCTCTCAAGCTCATCTCCAAACACAGAGCAGAGTCTGCAGGACTGAATATGAAACCCACCCAAGTAACGCACCCACACTATAAGCAGAAGTCAGCCTTGTGCTTCTAGTACCATCTACAGAAGCAACTATAACTTAATTAAGCACAGAGAAGTCTGTTTTATTAGTGATCCACGGGTTTCTTCCCTAAGGGAAAGTAACAGATGACACTTACAGAGGTTCTAAGTACCATCTTCTCAGTTACAGAAAAGCCTAACTTCATCATTACGTTTAGATTCATAACATATTTAGAAGCAAAAAAAGCTGTTTTAAATTTCAGGAATGTTTTGAAAAAAAATCCTCTGAGTAAATGTTAAAACAAAATGCAATTAAGGTTTACACTTTGTTCATTTAAGTAAATTGGTGTGAAATACACCAACATATTGGTTGGCGTGAACCAGTACGTTTGCCCTCCTTTTCAAAGCAAAGGATTTATTACTATGAAAGTGAGTGATTAACAGAAACAGTCACTATTAGTAATAGCACTGGCTTGAAACCAACCTTGCCCTGTAGGCAGTTCTCCTCATACATGTCTATCAATCAAGATCTCTCTCTCTCAATAAACTCACTTCTCTGATGCTAACTCCAGCAGGAACTGTTATACATAAAGCAATAGCAGCATGGTTTGTCTGAAACAGACTGTATGATGTATTAATCTCTGCTATTTTTACCCTTCCATACATAACACATGCAGGAGACTTAAAGACTAGTTTTCTCCTGGACCTGCCACTGACAGACATGAAGGAACTTGTCAGGAGGTTGAAGTCCAATTAGTGGCTGATTATTAGCGGCATTTCTTAGGGTTGATACTGGGGCTGATACTATTTATGCCTTGATTAACAACTTGAATGATGGGACTGAATGCACTCTGAAATGCACTCTCAGCAAGGTTGTGAACAAGACCACATTAAGGGGAGCTGCCAGTACGCTGGAGGACAGGGCTGCCATTCACTGGGATATCTACAGACTAGAGAAATAGGTGGACAAGAATTTCAACACAGGCAAATGCAACATCCTGCACTTGGGATGAAACTCCATGCAACAGTACAGACTGGGGTCCAAACGGCTATAGAACATCTATTTCATAAAAGTTGGGGGACCCAGTAGACAAGAAGCTGAACACAAGCCAGCAGTGTGCCCCTGAGGCAGAGAAGGCCAAGTCCATACTGGCTGTACTAGCAAGAGCACAGCCAGCATGTCGAAGGAAGTGATTCTTCCCCTCTATTCAGCACTCGTGAGACCACATCTGCAGTGCTGTCTCCAGTTTTGTCTTCCCAGTATAAGAGAGACATCGAACCTGGAGCAGATGGCCACCACGAAGATTTGGAGCTGGAGCACATGGCATACAAGGACAGGCTGAGAGAGATGCCTGCCCAGGCTGAGAGAATCTGAAGTCAGCCTGGAGAGGAGAGGCACCAGACTCTTCTTGGAGGTGCACAACAGAAGAATGAGATACTAAAACCCCAAGCTTCTGCAAGGAAAATTCTCATTAGATCTGACTAGGAAATTTTTCACAAAGAGTGGTTCAGCACTGGAACTTGTGCCCCACCAGGTTGTGAAGGATGCTTGGAGGATGGGCACCTGGGCAAGGCCTTGAATGACCTCATCTAACTTTGAGATAGGACCTAATTTCCAAGGTGGCTCTGCTTTGAGTGAGGGGTTAGACCAGTTAACCTCAAGAGATCGCCTTCAACCTAAGTTATTACCTGATTCTGCATATGCAACTTTCTACTTTGTTTGCTCTGTGTAAAAATAATGAAGTACAGAAAGAGAGACATCTGACGACCAAGGTAGCCCTTGCTCCTTCTAAAATGCTCTAGAAGAGCTAAAAATTCAACAAAAAGTACAGACTTTTTGCTTGGCTGATCTGTGACAGAACTGCTGTCCTGACAAGGAGGCACTGAAACAGCATCAATGCAATTAGCCTGAAGACTGAAATTTTTAAATAGCTTAATCTACAGAGCCACAGAATCAAAGTCCAATACATAGGACCAACAGAAATTACAGTGTGATTTGCAACAAAAAAAAGGTAATCACCAACAAAACTGCTGCATGTCGTATTTGGTGATAAACATAAATAGCTCTTTTCCTATTGCAGCTTGTGAAAGTGTCTGTATAAACACTCACAGTGAATGCAATTATGCTACTAGCTGCAGCTAAAGCAGAGAAATTAGCCCAAGTCAAAGGACCAAAAATAGCTAACAGTTGGCAAAGTAAATGGGGAATGCAGCTTTTAACAGAAACTGTATGACTACTCATCCCTCATGCCAGTCTTGCTCACATCTCAATCTGTGAGCCAATTAAAAAGGTGGAAATTCAGCCATTCAAGATGTAGGGAAACCAGTGTATTGGCATAATTATAAAGAAAGGAACAATTTTATTTCTTTCACAATAGGCTTGAAAAACTACCAAGATGATCTCATACCTGTTAGTAAATTTCACACCATTCTTCTGTGTATCAACTATTCCATATTTTGAATTGTTACGGAGAACTTTTTCCTCCTTGCAAGTTATTCGAAAGTGATGTCCAAACTGTGAATTTGTCTCCAGTTTGATACTTTTGCCAGCTTCCAAACCTTTTAGATGAAAAGAAAGAAAAAAGAAAACAACTGTATAGAGTTTCAATGCATGTCCTCAAAGGCTGTAAAATAGAACTAGGCTTAGCTAAGAGTTAGATGAGTTACAGTTCTACAAGATGAATTCTGCAGTATCTTGCAACATACATGATAATTTCTGAAATATTCTGGAATGCCATCCTTAAAAAAAAAAAAGGCCAAGTTATAAACCAAAAATCACTCAGTTTTCAACAGATTGTACTGTGACAAATAAAGTCACCCCAAACTAATAATAAAATACAAACATTCCTTAACTCCTCTATACCAGTTTTCATCACTTGATCTCAAAACATTTTACAAAGGAGGTAAGAATCAAAGGGAGTTTCATACCCTACCTAGTTCTTTGGCTGCACTCTTTAAAAAGGACTGCATTTTTTCTTCCAGTTCATTCATCTTCTCTCTTAATTCTGTCAAATTAGGATCAAAAGAAGCCTTGACAAGAAATTCATGATTCTCTACCTAGGGAAAAACAACAAGAAAAAATTCATATGAACATAGGCAGTTAAAAAAAAAAAAAAGAATCACCTCCCTGATCATACACAGTGAAATGAGTTTACTTAATCATTTATTCCATTTATTTTTTATATATATAATTTTGTATTGCAATGCTGTTTGTGATAATTGGTGTCTGATTCAACTACAAAACAAATACATCTCTAACACTCATTTTCTCAAATAATATACTTTATACAAGCAAAACATACCAATTTAACAGACTCCTTTACTTTGAAATGGAGTCGTCTGCACATTTATTTGCATACAAATAACTGAGCAGTAGGCAGGAAAAAAGGGAAGTCAGAGGAAATGAAATTGTTATTTACATAATCTGTATGCTAGCCTGGACTTATGCAGCTAATCAAGACAGAGTGTAAAAGGATGGGGCGTTTCAAAACAAGAAGTCTTTGGAAATAGAAGTTTCTGAAACAGTAATTCCGCCCCAAAACACACCCAAGAGGTTACAGAAGGAGCCTAAATAATATCACCAAAATTCCTACCCAATTTCAACCCAGTTATTCTGAGTTGAAAAGCATACACATTTCCTTCCAAGCTAAACATTTTCAGAGGCACAGATGAAGTAAGTAGTGTTTCATCTTTTTCCTCTCTCTTCCCCATGCTTCCACTGCCAGGTGTGTGTTTCTGATGACCTCACAAGCCTCAAGTTTAATTCACAAGCACAACTTGTAACTGCTAAATAAAAGAAACTTGATTTTTAATATACAAACCATTACAGTCAACAAAATATTAGCACTGTTGTCCAACATGGAAACTAAGCACTGGGTTTCATATTAGTAATATATTTAATCTAATTAAGTTAAAAAAACCAAACCAAAACAACACTTTCATGAAGCTTCCCCTAGCTGGGAATTATCTGCAAAGTTGTACACAAAGCAGCTGCAAATACTTTGCAAAACACATCGAAACAACATGGTGGTTTACATACAATTTCACTTTTACCCACAAACATATGTTAGCAAGAAGAGGAAGGAGAAGAGGAAAGGGAGGTTCACAGTTCCTTTACTCCTTCCCAGGCAATAAAAGTATCACTCCAGAAAGCACCGAGCAACAGGAACTATAACTGCAAGAACCACCACATACATCTTGTTCTACTAAGCACAAGAAGCACTTCAAATCTGCAGTGCATCAAAACAATTGTAAAAGCATTAGACTGAAGACTCCCAGGTTTTACAGCAACTTGGAACAAAGACCTGGGAATGCAATCTGGAGATGAAAGCCACAGGGCTTATGCCTTTTGAATTTGGAATGGGGGGACAAGTAAATTATCATATGAAGAAACTGCACAGCATACGGTATGTTCAAAGGATTGCTACTTTATTCTGAGAATTATCTTCTCCCAACAGATAATTTGATCTTCCACAGATGTTGCATCACAGAAAACTGAACCGTTGGTGCTTATTTGCTCTGTGCAATTACCAGTACTGCAAGGCATTACACTCAGCCTGCCGTTTTGGTTCCAGCTGTGTTGTGTGCAAACACACTGCAATGGCAAAGTTCTCCAGTTGCTTAACCAGAGATGTGGACTCCACAAAATAATGGATTATGAGATTTTAGAGGACCATCTTGAAACTTGGAGGCGTTAAGAAAGGGGTACGAACAAATTCATTCCCTGTTATGTCCCTGTTGATAGGCCTGCTCCTCCCATTCCCTTAATAATTCTGCTAAAAGAACAGCAATGAACTTTTATGACAGAGCATACAGCAGAAAAGACCATTCCTGGTTTTGTAGGGCAGATCCTGGATCGGAAACAGAAACTGGAAACGCTGGGATGCAAATGCCATGCATGCCAGCCCTTGTCACGTCTGGCTTCATGAGACAACCAAAGTTGACAGACAAGTGAAAAGTAATTTTGTTTCACAGCTTCAACGAATTATTTGCAGCCTGGAATAAACGGCAGAAATCCCATAACCTCAGGAGAAGTAGGGTAACATTCCCAAGGACCCATAATGCTCCACCAGCCCCAGCAGGGCACCCAGTCTGGCTGTCGGTTCTGGCCTTCACCCAGGCTGCCATGTCAGAGAGGCTGACCAGAACCGAAGCTGTGCCCTGCACTTCTGCCCTTCAGGGCCTCCTCGCTGCAGGCAAGCTTTCATTTCGCTGCAAGCAAAGATCCATATGTGGCTAGAGCTTATAATGTGCAAAAAAGCTATGTTATTGCCTCACCCACTGTTCAGTCCAGCAGTCATGGGGATGGACTTAGTTTTCATGTGCTTGTTGCTAACTCCATTACAACTCCAACAGACCTGTGATGACAAATGAACCCAGAGGCTGCTAGCGTGCAAGAAATAAACCCTAAACTGCTGTGAAGTTTCGGGACAGGAGCATTAAAGTAAAATTACTGCAGCTTCCATTTACATTAATAGTCTGGGTTAGGGACTGTAGCAGTTCAAGAACCAGTTCGCAGCAGACCAGGCACTCCAGCCCCAGGGTAAGTGCCCAGTGGCTTTTCCAGGTGTAGATACCAAGTCTTTAGGACATCTAGCAGCCTATATCACATTACCTCAGCCTGAAAATCTGAATTTAAAAATGTGTAAGATCCAGGTTTGAAGACAGCTTCTAATATATTGCATTACCTACCCCAACTATGATAGGGTAGCTCCTTCCTCATTCAGGCCTCATGAAGTAACCCTTACCAGGTGAAAAACAGAACTGCTCCATCTGACCACGCTCTCCAAGTGAAAGCCAAGTGTGATCAAGTGAATAGAAAACATTTTAAAATTAAATTAAAAGTTCAGCTAAACGGCTAAGGAAGTAAAATTATTATGGTTTACTAAAAATATTCAAAACTTGTGCTACTAATTAATATATAAAAACATCAGGCACCCAGAACTACATTATCCTCTAACGTTCTGCTCAAGCTGTGCTCCTCCTACAGCAGGATCTCAGATATAATTAGGTAAGTCACTTAAAGCAAACTTTTGCTTTTCTCTTCCACAGCCCTCAGTGTAAACATGGCCAATGATCTGGCAAGATAAGCATTAACAGGAATGTGGTATTTGTGTTCTTCGTGCTTTGTACCTAATGAATCCACCATCAGTTATGGTCCAGTAAGGCTACACCTCACCAGAAAAATGGAAGGAAATACCAGTGAACCCAACTCACTCCCCTCTCATCTCCCCAAAAGAAGAATAAAACTACTCACCATCATTGTGATATTTCACCAATATATTGATCGCTGAAATGCACTTAAGTCTAAATTACAACTCCGTACTGCATTAAATACAAACATTAAATCTGCTTCAGAGATTAAGGAATGCAACAGACGTGCAACAGATTGGTCTGAACACTCTTGCTACCACCTTCACTCTATATATAACCTTTTACTGGCAACAGTCGTGCAAAGGGTTATAATGAAAGCAAATCCCTTAACACAATATGGATAAGAAGCAGGTAGACATTCCCTTTTGCTGTACTAAACACACTGCACTTTTTTTGGTGTAAGTTTTTGCTCAGAGCTACTCTGAAATGAATGTTCAAAGTATAAAATATTTAATGTGGTAAGTAGCACACTAACGTCACAGCATTGACAACACTTTCATACCTGCATATGTTTACTTACATGAAATAAGACCCAAGTGAGTCACATTTCCAAGGGGTGCTCAAATGAATGAGGTGACAGCAAATAATTTGCAGACTCTGGGACTATGTTGAGCTAGCTAGCTAATTTGAAAAACAAGTCCATCTGTAAAGGGCTGTACTCTTAATACTCAAACCAAAATACTATATACTGAAAGCACTAACAAACTCTGAAGTTGCCCTGACTTGAGGAGGAGGTTGGAGTAGCTGGTTTTTCGAAGGTTCCCATGATTCTGTGAAAGGCAGGAATGGAAGTGACAGTTTCTCAACTTTTATTACAGCTAGGTAAATGAATAACCACATCCCACACTTTTTGAACTTAGATGTTTCTTTTTATATTAGACTGGATTATTGACATAATTTAGTTGCTATGACAACCTGTCCTTCAATCACACTCAGAGCTGGGTATTTTGTTTGAACTCCCTAAAAATCTAAAAGGAATTTCAAGTCAAAGTTCAAGTTTTAACATTCATATGGACAAGGTTTATTCCTCTGGTAAAACCAGCGTTGGCTTATCTATAGCCATTTTCCAGTATCTTGGGGGGGGGGTGGAATTCAACACACCAGATTCTATGGGACTTGATTAAAAATAACTGACTTCTTGTTATTCTGTTTAGAAGGACAACAAAACATTTTTAAAGTAGAAGCTGAAAAGAAATTTGAAGAGCTGGACTATGAAGGGTAAAGGCTTAGAACAGCTGTTAGTTTTAAAGAAAACAGAGTCCCAGGGCATACAAACTCCATCAACAGATGGTCTGTAACTAGTATAAAGCTATAAATTTCTTCATTAGCATATATCACAAATTACAGCAACATGTCAATCAAACACAGTCTTTCCTTAAACAGTAAAATGCAGTTGATGAATGCATACACAATACAAAGAGATAAAGTGTGGTGCTTCTGCCTTTGGAGAAAATTATGCACGTTCAAAATTTTAAAGCCATTGCAGTTTTCAAAAGTTCAACACCTTGTCCTTAGTACCATGCCTGGCACGTGGTTAGGTAGGTCTCATACTTCTAGTCAGCTGAGACTGACACTCACAACAATCCTAAAAGCCTCCCAAGTTTTCCAAAATGACTGAAACATCTTATTGAGAAGGGAACATTAAATACGTTTCTAACCAGGCATGTACATTTCAAAATATGTCTCACCAATTCTCTAACAAACATAGTGGGAAAAAAATATGTACAAAACTCACTAAAAACCTCTGCATTGTTTCACCCAGTTAAGCAATAGTTCATCTTTTTGCCTGTGTCCTAAGTGTTCAATGTTAAACAACGACAAATCAGTCATTTATACTCATCCCTTCTCCTTTCCGCTACAGATTTAAGGAACAGGAATGTTCCTTTCAGGTTTCTTTGGCCAACTTTTACTCTGAAAAAATGCCAGTTTTCCCTTGCAAGCATAGTCCTATCATCAGTAATATTTTAGAAGCAAGTGTAGATGCAAGGCTAAGATAATTGTAGTAGCTTTCTCTCTAGTGAGAAATGTCTTTACACTGGAAAGTAAAGTCAGTCTTTATACCTAGGTCAATCATTTTTCAGAGAGGCAAACTGTTAGTTATGAAGACTTAGTCCCACCAAATAGAACCAAGTCTAATGAACTTTATAGAAGCAGAGAAATATGTAATAAACATATTCTGTCTACATTCTAGATTTGAGACATATCACAGTAACTTTGAAAATATGAAGAAACAGAAAAGTGACAAAATAACTTCCCCACTTTTAATACTGATGAGGTGTTTAAAAAGATAGTTTCAGGTCCACAGCATCCATGTACCCAAAGCATTTTTTCATTGGCTAGATAATTTCAGACAGCGGGTGAATATCCTCTTGATATTCAACTGCTATACTAATAACAGTCTTCATATATTCCGCAGCTAAACTATCACTAACTACTTAATATAGATGATCAATTAAATTTAGTGAGTGTAGAGCAGATTGCAAAGTTCAATAAGAAACTTTAATTGCTAAGTAAACCCCCTCCCACTCACCAGCCCATACCTTATCCATGTCCAATGTTGTTTCTATCATCTCCAGAAACTTTGAGAAGTCAGAGTAGATATCATTAAGAGGTGTTATAAACACCGCCAACAACAACATCTGGTGAGCTCCTGTTAAGAACAAACAAGAAAAATTATCATTCACAAAACCCCACAACTCTACCAGAATTCGCTTATCCAAGATAAACAGCACAACTATGTAGCTGGTTAATTTTTATTAAGATTTGTTATGATTATTTCACTGACACACGCATATCTTTTTCTAAAATTGGCATTATCCAATTTATATTCTGATTAAGCTTGTATGTATTCCGTCATTTTTGTTCACATCTGGTTGCATTAATTCCCTTCTACTATGAGTAAAACTACAGACAAACAACGGTTTGAAAGCAAACCTGCTGTCTTAACATTACCTATTCTTGCACGTAAAAAGTTGAAATGGCTTTAGTAAAAAGTGTATTCCACAGCAACCAATTTTAAAGATACAAACTGTATCTCATCATCCACACTCAGAGTTTTTAATTTTTCTTAATTCAAAATTACCAAAAATCTGGAATATTTGGTAGGTTACAACATGGACATAAATAGAAATTGAGGTGTATGGTTTTTGGTTTTGTTTTCCTTAAAAAAAGACCATCTACCCTAACCAGATCTTTATAGTCACTGATCTTTCCACTAAACAGGAAGGCACCAAGTATAACTGCATAGCACACATACAGGTTGGAAGTCCATGGAACACTGTAAGCATCAAATGCAACATGCGGTTCACAGTTAACTTAGCATGCACAGATATTGCCAATTTTGTGAAAGAAGTATTTTCTTCACAAATAAGCACCTATCCAGCAGCCAGCTGTGAAAACACTGTCAGTAAATGAATGTTTATATCTTTGCAGCCACTTCAAGTTATGATTTCATCACAGAAAGATTAGCACTATTGACTATATGATTTACACAAAATGCCTCAAAAAGAATCCAATACTATGAGCTTATAGTCGTTGGATTATGTACAGAGTTACGATACTTGCCTCCAATGTTTACAGGCAAGGCTTTGCACATTAACAGAGAAACACAGAATTAAGCTCTGGCTATTCCAGAGCCTCCTAATTTCTTACCAGACTAGAGGAAAAGTCCTAATCTTTCCTAAGAAAAATTTCCGTACAAATTTATAAAGATCACACAGTGGGGACATGATTACCCAAGGGAATCTCTCCTCTCTCAGCACTGTAACTCAAGTAGAAAGAAAAAGTTTGGTTTGTTTCCTTTTCCTCCTGTGCCTTTTTGCTCTCCCATTCCCCCAAGCTTTTAAAGTTAAAGCTCTTAACTGATTAGTGTCTATTAATAGAGAAAAAAATTACATGTTGTTGAGAGATTACTGAACTTGTAAAAATGGAGTCTTCTGCTGACTAAAAATCTTCAAAACTAAGGGAGAACTGAAATAAAGTACAGCTTGCTTTTTATTCCAAATCTCTTGCTTGCTCTCTGTCACATCTTTTTTTTCCCCCCTCCTGTAAGATGACACATCTAAACCAACCTAGAAAATAAAAGGAAGCAGTAAAGAAGGAAGAGACTGAAGAGCAGAAAAGTTTCACATCCATTCTTCAGAGTGGACTTAGCAGTTCCCAGTGCACCAGCTGACAGAGTGCATGGCACACACAATGAAATGATCTTCAGCATTCTTGAATTAATGAAAAATTATTGTGCTTGAACTTAAAGTAGCGATTACAATTTCTTTTCTTGAAAGGAGTAAGTAGGAAAGCTTCATGATACCATTTCATTATTTAAGGTTGAAGAGTACATCTTCAGACACCATAGGAAGATGTCACATTCAAAAATTAGAAAAATATTAATTTATTAAGTAAATAAAATACTAATGTATTTACATAGATTTATGATATGGTTCAAACTGATATGTTGCAAAATTGATTTACGCTTCCAATCCAGCTTCAAATTCGGTATCCAACACTTGAAGAAAGTAAAATAGTGGAGTCAGTGAATACTGAGGATTTATAAAAGTTGTATGTGTATGCTTTTCTTAAAAGCGTAACACTTGGCATTAAGAGAATATGAGCAAGAAACACCACGGAAGAATTCTAAATTAAACTCCAACTTGTCTTGCACCTGCATTCATAAACTCATATAAAAGATGCATGGTAAAAAAACCCCACTTTTGCCCCGACTCAACATTATTAGCATGTAAGCTAACCATTGAGAGAAAGAATAATAGACCTATGTAACGTCAAAAGCAGAGATGCATATTGATCACAAAGCCTATCTGCTCCCACATACAGTTTTTAATTTAAACCATAATTTACTTACTGAAGCAGATAAGTGTTTATTACATGCATTAAAGACTTTACTATTAATATGGTTTAAAACGTTGTATAGAAATTAAAATCAAGCACTAATCTTCAAACTTGAAACATTTATATAGTTAGTTTGGCAGCAAACAGAAGTATGAAAACTGACACTATTCTATCAAGGGAAAACAGACAAATCTCAACAACTAAATGCATTTAAACCAGCCATTTTGATGGTACAAAAGGTCTTATAAAAAATGATGAGGAAAGAACAAGGAGCAAAATGGAAATTGGGATAAAATATAGTACGAGTTTACTAGAGGTGGATCATACCTGTATAGCACAACATCTGTCTGAGACAATTGACTGCCTAAGACAAAAGGAAATCTGTAGACCTAATCTGGGCTCTTCTAAAGCACTCAATACGGTGTCACATGGGATGCTAAGATGCAAGATTTATGATTAATACAATGATCAGAAGGCAGATAAAGAGACCATCACCGACTTGCAAAAGATGAATGAGCTGGAAGGACATCAGCAATACAGTTCCTCAAGGGCTCATACAAGCATTTACCTTTTTAAGATGTGTGAATTAATAATATTAATGCACAAAAGAAGGCTGCTTATAAAATTCACTAATATATACAATGTGGAAGATATCAGTAGATGAAATTGGAACAAAATAAATCAGGAACATAACCAACTGACCTTGAAAACTAGGCTAATAGAAATGAAGTAAAATTTAACAGTGAGCAAGATGACACATTGATAGATAAACAAGTTTCCACTATGAGTAGGGGAACAATCAGCTGGAAATGACAAAGGATGGGAAAGAGCCAAGTTTGATCACAACATTGTTATAACACACCAGTGCAACAGTCATGGAAAGAACAGTACTGGAACATGCAAGAGGTATTTCCACAAGCAGTGAGGAGGTATTCAAGCCACTGTATACAATATGGTAAAAATACACCTGGAACCCAGCATACAATTTCTATATCCTGCATATTTACAGGCTTAAAGTAAATAGTATCAGTCTAAGATGGGAAGGAAGATGCTTCAGCAGCTTCTTGAAGACAGACATCTTGTAAGTACTTAGATTTTATGCCCCAGCAATTTGAGTAATGAACAACTGCTCCCTTTTGCCAGCAATAGCAAAATGATTTGATGACTAAGAGTCCTTTCCAGTCTTATGCAGGTTTCTTACATCTAAAATAAAAAAGTCATCTTCACTCATTACCCCCTTCCTCAGCTTTTATCATCCATAAAAACAAGCATCTCAACAAAGCAATGCTTCATACTGAGGGAAAGGCAATCACTGCTGATCACTTCATGGTGTTGCTGCTCTATGTTCCCATAGCCATTCACAAGAAAAGAAAGTTCTGAAACTGGCAGATACTCAGAATTGTCAAAAATCTTTCTGACTGTCCATCTTTTGATGAGTTAAAAGATTTCGTACAGTCTTAAACAGGAAAACGATCAGATCTAGTCTGAATCAGTCACATAAAAGAATGGTCTGGTAATTTTGAATGTACTTTAAACAAGGGTGTACAAGTACAAAGAAACATAAAAATAACACATTTCACCTGTTTTAAATTATCTTAGATATACTGCAGATGAATGCCCTACTAAGGCCGACTGATTCATGTGTAAAACAGCAAAAACCTTTTGCAGTCTATTAATTTTTCCATATGGTGAGCTGAGCAGTTTGCCTTACCCGGCTTGCTCCTCAAAATTTCTAAAAATGGAACTTTTTTCCTACCCCAATGTTATGACAGAGAAACTCTGCTGATCCATATGACAACTAATAGAAAAAGAAGTAAAGACAGGAAGTGAGTATTTTGAACTAATACCTCAGTTTAAGATGGAAATCCAAGAGCTCCATGCCAAGGCAAAAAACAAGCACAGTCTGTTTGGAAAAGCCAAAGGGACATGACTGAGGCAGCTAAAGCGTGGCACAGCTCTTTAAAAAAAAGTTGTATCTGCCAGTTCCTTCCCAGTTTTAGATCTTAACTGCTTTTGGAATAACACAGCCAGCAACCAAAAATTAATTTAAGATTAATATTTTAGAAGATAAGTTTCACTACTTGAAGTCATAAAACTATAGAAGTCATGACTACCCAGTCAAAAAAAGATACTGGGTAATATTACTGTCACTCAAATACAGGAAAGAAATTTTTGTAAATGTACCATTTCAAAAAATATTTCTATTTAAGGCTTTGGTGTTTGCTTTATGCAAAGAGATTTTCAAACAAATTAATGGGCTTCTACAACAATATGCTTTCTGACAGGCTAGGACTGCTATTGCTGTATTGAATCACCCCTCTGTTATGCCGACACTATCTTATTCTGCATTTTCTTGGTAACACATAGAAAAGGAAAAGAAATAGCAACCTTTGTATTTTCTAGACTTGCTTGTCATAGCATTGAGCTTCCTACTAATGAAGATCAGAAGAAACCTTGCCATGTTACTCTTATCAAATACAGGAGCATTACGATTTAAAAAAAAAAAAAAAAGCCATTCAAATTATACTGATGCCTAAACTGTTTTTTTGTGTTTAATTACAACCCAAAGTGCAAAGTGTCTTCAAAAGGGACATAACAATATTGTAAATCATTACAAAATTATTGTAAGATCATAATACACACACAACTGGTCACAAATTCTTAGAGACAAGTTGACGTCAAAGATTAGCAGATCATCACCCAACAGTTCAAGCATTTCAGCTACACGCTAATTGGAACACTTTTTCATTTAAAGATTTGGCTATGTTTATTTTTAAGTATCTGACTGGCATTTCAGAATTTCAGCTCACTTCAAATTCAAACGTCTTTAAGCTTTATTCCTGCAACAGAAGTACACAGGAAAAAAGTAATCTTTGGAAAACTACACACTATTTCTTCACATCATCAGTGTATTATAAAACATTGAAAATAGGTGGGGGTGGCATTACCTTCATGTTTTTCTAGTGCTTGTACAACATTAGGCAGTTGATTAATAGCCTGGTACATTCGGTAACAGTCCTGTAAGTTTGCCGCTTGTCTCTGAAATTTCTTCGCCAGCCGGTTAAGATCCGGGAAGCGACGTAAGAGATCTTCTTGAAGGCACTGACGTAGTTCTGGATCCACCACAAAAGCTTCAACCAAATTCAACCTAAATAAGAAGTTCATAACAATGATGAGCACAGCATGGTCTATAATTCTTTTATGTCACTAATTAGAATGAAAACATTTATCTGGCAGTTTCTATCTATCCTTTCTCTATGGCTGTATCCATTGGCCAACTTCCTGATAAAAGAACAAATGAAACTAGGACAACACATGAGCTGAGAAAGCAAGGATATTTAGCCTACGTCATGCTTCTGTAGTTTTTAACAGTTGGGGTATCTAATGAACAGCATTGGAGTGAAACTGTTTCAAGCACAAATGCCAATATCTGTTCTGTAGGGGTGTCGAAGCTCAGAATTTACTTTGAGATGAATCCCTGCACTGTACCATAAAAACAGTCATCCCGTAGTCCATGAAAGAACAGATATTAAGTAGGAAAACCCCACACTGTTGGAAAAAACCCACTCTCAGTAGACTTTAGCTGCCTGTGGTCAAGGCCAACATTGACACTGTGCAGCTGGGCAACCCTGGATCACAGAATCAGAATGCTTGAGGCTGGAAGGCACCTCTGGACATTGACTACTCCAACCCCTTTGCTCAAAGCAGAGTCAGCTAGAGCCAGCTGCCCAGGACTGTGTCCAGTCATGTTTTGGGTATCCCTAAGGATGGCCCCAGTGTCAACCCCTGGGATACACCACTAGTGACCAGCCTCCAGCTGGACTTCATGCCCCTAATCACAATTCTTTGGGCCTGGCAGTTCAGCTAGTTTTCAGTCCACCACACTGTCTACTTATCTAGTCCATACTTCATCAGATGTAATGGGAGACAGTGACAAAAGCCTGCTGAAGTCAAGATAAACAATATTCACTGCTATCCCCTTATCCAAAAACCTAGTCAATTTGTTGTAGAAGGCCATCAGGTTGGTCAGGCACGACTTTCCCTTCATAAATCCATGCCAACTCCTTCCAATCACCATCCTGCCCTTAGTACGTTTAGCAATGCTTTACAGGATTATTTACTCAATCACCTTCCCAAGGATGAAGATGAGGCTGACCAACCTGTAATTCCCTGGATAGTCCTTTTTGCCCTTCTTGAGGACTGGAAGAAAGCAAATGTCACTCCTATCTTCAGAAGCCTCCTCCAACCATCATGACCTTTTTGAGACAATCAAGATTGGTCCCACAATGACTTTGACCAGCTACCTCAGCACTTGTGGGTGTATTCCTTGGGTCCCACGGACTTGCATGTGTCCAATTTGTTTAAATGTTTGCTAACCTGATCCTCCTCTAATGAGGTTGTGTTGTCTTTGCTCCAGACTTTGCCACTGGTCTTCAGGTGCTTGGGATTCCTGAAGGCAAATCTTACCAGTAAAGACCACTGTGAAGAGTTGTGTAAGAAAGAGGTGTGAGAAGCCTTGTCTGGGGCCTCCTCACCTTCACTCAAGAGCTGCTTTCAAACTAAGGCACTTGTCCTTGGTTCTCACCTGAGCTACGCTGCAGCCATGCCTGTGCCTGGCCATGCACCCCACTGATCCAGACCATGACCCACTGACTTCACTTCCTTGCTTCACCTCAGATCATCACTATAGACTTGCCTGGAGACCCAGACTGTTGCCAAACCTGGTTACTGTCACCAGATATACCTTGTTTGCCTCATGCAAGTATTGGGGGACTGCATCCTTATCAATGAGGGTACTGTCTCTACCTGCTTTGTTGTCACCATTGACTCCCAGCTTGCCTTCCCTTCAGCCTGCCCTTGCTGCGGCTTCCTGACATTTTGTTTGGTTTTTTTTTTTTAAATAGTGAAATAAATACTCTTTAAGTGTTGAAAGCAAGGATAAATCTCAATGAGAAGTGACAGAGCATTAAGTTATATTTTCCCCACTAGAATGTAAGCGAACTTTCATACATTGCTTGCTTTCTTTTTTGCATCAGTTAACATTGCCATCTTTACATATTTTGTATTAATTTGCATTCACAGTTAAACAAAGAAGTCAGATATTGTTCATTTTGGAATGCTGGAGAGGTCAGTGTTCTTTGGTCACACTAGGAATACAAAGGAAGAACTCTGCTCCCTTCAGAGACTTCCACACACGATATACTGTGTTGATTTCTGGTGAATCACATTAACATTCTATCTATCAGTATCTTGGTTTCAGCAGGGAAGTTAATTTCATTTAGAGACATGCAAGCAGAGAAAGGAGCTTTCACCACATTATTTCTACTGTTTTGCTTACTGGCAGAAAAATGCATCAGTTTCAATAACAGAACATTTGCATTTGCAAACGACAAATTCTTTTTCTCATTTTGAAAGCAGTCATCTCTACATTACAACATGCAGTGTTCTGCAGAGAGCGCTAGACACTGGAAACAGTACACAGAGGTTAACATGGTACACTGCCTCAGCTAATTAGTAAAGACAGTCACTCAAGAAACAAAGGCTTTGTCTAAGGTAACACAAGAGATAGAGACCCCTGGACAGGTAGCAGTACATTTCTGAATATAAAAAATTCAAAAGGAATGTCCTTCTGTTGCAGAAAGTGTTCTACGCACACCACTCCAGTAAATCTTCCATATTATACCGAACAAAATCAATGAAAAACGTAAGAAGAATCCTACCTCTACATTTATCCATTCAACTATTGCTTTAATAAATAAGTTTAAAGACTGACATTACTGACCCACAATGGTGCTTTATTTCCAAAAAGGACAGGAAACGTGGGGAATCTCTAAAAGAAACATTAAAGTTTCAGCATGTATACAGAGCTTGTGAGAAGTAGACAGGAACATACTTAAGATACCTACTGCAAGAATGCAGAACAAGATTTGTATAAGAAACATCATAATAGCCAAATAATTTCCAATTCTTATCCCTGTTGGTGTTTCTGAGCACAATTTCTAGCTTTCAGGCTTCTGTCAAATGGTTTGGAGGAATAACAAGAATTACACGATCTTTGTCACAGCAGATACATTGCCATGTTTATTAAAAATCCCTACAATTTACCTAGCAGACCTGACCTAAGACTCACATCACAAACTGTCTTCTCAGAAGCACCAGCAGCAACTGGTGACCAAACACACTTTGTGAAGACCAGATTTTTTTAATATTAAAAAAAGAACAAAACAAACAAACAAAAAAAACCACAAAGACACCTGATACAACTGCTTAACAGCCTAAATATAAGCCCACTAACCAGATGTCTGCCTGCCCTCCCAGGGGATTACAGAAGGAAGAAATCCCATCTGCAGGTCTTCCCCTCAAAGTATCTTCTGCCTCTGTCAGAGCTTACTGAAACTAGGGGCAGTATCTGTCAACTTGTTCCTCTTCACAGAAACCAAGTAACTTGGTCATTTTTAGTCCTGTCATCTGGAAACAATTCCTTCAACAAAAACAAGACAGGATTCACTGAAAACTTGTCCATAAAGCATACCCATGTGTTCTTACTGTTACCTTGCTTGGCTTCAGCAGTTATGGTCATGGCAAACACACAAGAGGTTGTACTATTCTGATGTTATGTCCTATCACTTCCCAGGTGATATGCAAGATTTGGAAACCTATTTATTACTTCTCAATTATCAAAATATCACCACACATTAATCCATAAAGAGGCAGTAGTTGCAAATACCTTCAAGTTTTATTACCTGCAAAATTGCATGAAGTTCTGGTTTAAAACATCATTTCTTCACTTAAAGTAGTAGGAAGAAAGCAAGACACATTTGGAGTGTTTATCCAATTACAAAAGTGAATTTTAATCTAGAAAAATTCTACTCTTGCCTGGGGTAGGAAACCAGGGTTTGGTGGTTTTATCCAACCTGCTTAATCTACAGACTACTCCATGATTACCACATTAAAATTTCCAGTATAAAAACTATTTTCTCTAATTTTGATGACCAATCTCAGACATGCAAGAATGTGCAAAATTCAAGTTCGTCCTCTGCCTTAGATCCCATCTTGCCCTCTGCTGGCTTCTGTTTAAAGCCAGAGAATTTAGTTTCTCTTCCAAGAGGTCCTTACACAATCAATAATCCTGGCATATGGATATATACACATGGAATCACTTCTTGAAACTTAGTAAATTTTGCACTTGGAAAAGACCAGCAGCAACAGTTTCTATAATGCCACCATACCTTATCTTTAAAACCCAACTGCACAGAGACTTGCCTTCAACCTGACACACAGATGCCCAACACCCTTCTGAATTCATGTAAAGCTCTGTAAGACACAGGCAGATCACGTTCTTGCTTTCTGTACACATTGCTTTATACTTATTCCCATTAAAATCCAAACCATCCCTGTTCTGTCCAATCAGTCGGCCTGTTTTGGTTTTCATTAAAAGTTTGGTCCTTACTTGTGTCACCTATAAAAGCATCAGTACCTTACTATCCAGCTGCTATCCTGATCATTAGAGAAATTCAAGTGCAGCTTCTGGACTCTTGAGCTTACCTTTGCCAAGATTAAAACCTTTTTTTCTTCTGCTTGTGCCTTTTACACAAACAAACCCTTCACTTTCATCCCACGACTCCCTCAGCTTGTTCAACAGCCTCTTGGATAAGAACTTGTCAAAGGCGTTTTGAAAGCTCTAATTTATTCCTTTTTTTTTGCCTTTATCCACAATAATGACAAGTTCAAAGAGTTCTCAGATCAGCATGATACAATTTTCCTCTGCCAAAACCACGCTAATTAGACTAACATCTCATGACCTTCCTAGCACTGTTCCATCTTCCACCCTCATATTTGCCAACCACAAATATAAGGCTGACAGGTTTGTGTTCATGCCACATTTTGCATAACAATTTCCTGTATGGTAACAATACATACAAGGTTGCTGAATAGAAAAGGCTACATTAAGATAATGCAACTATAAGCCGTGCCTAATGCAAGTAATAATGAAATCAAATGACAGGGGGTTTTTAATATAAAGCTCAACCGAGGAAACAAAAAAAGAAAATACAAAAAGAAACAAATAAAAAAATCCAAGAAAGTGTAATCAAACAACAGCCAACAACATTTGGTAACTTGTTTTTCCCACACAGCTGAAAGAGAAAGGAAAATAAGGCAAAACTTTCCACCACAGATCTAGGCAGCATAGTCAAGATAACAGAAACAATTATAACTAGTGAAACCACACTAGAATATAAACAAAATCTTTGTTTCAAGACGGTTATTTAAATTTGCAAATTAAACCACAAAAAACAGCAAACAAAATTTCAGCTAATATAACTTAAAACCAACACAAGTACTTTTCTCAAACTTGGAAATAACAACCCCCTTTTTTTTGCTGCTATTCAAAACCATGGCTATTTATCAGCTTTGAATTCTGTGTAATAACAAGTAACATTAGGCTTAGCATGCTCTTCAAGACAAGAGAAAAATAACCCCACCTATCTCCAAGTTTCTGTTGGATATTCTGGAATCCAGCTGAAAGCATTTCATCCTTTCCCGTGTTTTATTGTTGGTACGAGGTGTCTCTCGGACCTACTATTAACAGACAACAGACTAACACTCCACACCAAAAAAGAGACAACAAAAATCTGTTTTCAATCTAATAAATGGCACACTTTCCCAAGTCTCATCACAATGCTTCCATTCCACCCAGGTTTACATCTCATTTGACATCAGAAAAGACTGCTTCTTCCTTTGCTACATCTATGCAGCATTTTTCTTCACGATTTTAACGTTATTGCATTCAATACTGCCACAACACAGAGGTTGTCAGGAGGGTTTAATTATATTTCTAGGCTTTTACAGAGCTAGGTATAGAAGTTTAAGTTAACAGGAAAACATTAATCAAGCCTGATTTGTATACAGATTTCATAGAAGGATGAAAAGAATTCTGTCTGTAGAAATAATAACTAAACTAATAGATCAAAATAAAAGACCAGAGTTAGAATGAATAGAGTATTTTTAATGCCTGAGTAAGATCGGCCAGCACAAAAAAAACCCCTAACAAACCAGTGAGCTGTACAACAAGCTGAGTTATAAAGCACCCAGGTTTTAACCTCTACTCTACCAACATCCTGCAAACCCTGGGCAGTTCTGTGCCTCTCCGTGCATGCAGGAAGGAGAATGCTTCCTCCAAGCACCGCTGCTCAGAAAAAGGACTCTGTGGTTTTTTATCATATTATGAAACTTGGATCCATATATAATCAGTAATATATATATTTAATAATGAGTAATATATATTTAATTACTACTACAGAGTAGTAACTTAAAATCCCAAATTCTGGTAGACATTTTCATGGGGAAAAACTGTACTAACTAAAAATTCCACATGACACAACGAAAAGAGTGTTAACACTGAAACCAAATTAAGAATGCACTCTTTTACAGGAGAAGCTGACTTACTTTTAAGAAGATCTTAAACGTTGTAACTCCCCTGGCTATACAACAGCCAAGTCTTCTGAAAAGCATGCACTTGTATTCTCTGCCTGCTAAAGGTTTTCTATGACTGCAGAATAAGACAACTTTTCTGTCCAGCTGTTCAACTTGATTATAGAGAATTTTATCAGAGAAACGCCACTTACAAAAGCAGCATATTAAGGACTGCTTTAAGATACGCTAAGACTTTCATCTCACCACAAAAGTTTCAGAATATGCACAGTTATACCAGCTTAATTTCGTACTTCCTTTATACAAAGGAAAGTGGAAAACACTTCATGTACCATTATTTTGGTTTCCCTCGGGTTTCTTTCAAACTCAGATCTCTTCTTAATCCAACGTAGCTGAGGTAAACCCTCCCTGGACACACTTAACCCAGACATATAAAACTGATAAATTCTTCTTTTCTAATCCTATAGACATTACCAGAATAACGTAATAAACTACAGCCTCAGGTACTGCCTCTTCAGTAGGAGGGCAGGGCAAAGCCAAGCCACCATCTTACCTGTTCTAATTGGGTTTTCTTTTCCACACAAAGCACTTGGGATTTTAACACCCTGGAGGAAGTCCACACTAGAGCAAGTTGCTGTAGTTGATTAATACCAGCATTTGTGTTTTGCAGCCAGAAATAAGCAAGGCACTGTTCTATGCTCCCTTTATAAACTTCTCCCTGGTGGCCCCATCACTACCTAGACAAACATCATCTCTCTCACAAAAATCAGCCAAAGTCCAGTTGTCACCACCTCAGGTAAGCAGTAAATATCACCTCAAATTTTCAAAGCTCTTTTCATGACAAAGAAACCCAGTACGCTTTACAGCCTCTGAAGTATTACGACAGACACCCAAGATAGGCACACAGGAGCCTAAATCGGATATCTGAAGCCTGGTATTGAGAATGACTTTACTCCAGCACACATCTTAGCAGCATAAAAATCACACTGACCATCCCACGTCATTTTGCCCAATACAATCAGAGTTGTTACACACATTTATAAAAACAACATTCAAAATTTCTCAGACAAGCACAAAGAAATAACAATGCAAAAGATCTAGACAACCCACACATGCTTTTGGAAGTGCTTAGTTATGCACAAAAGACTTTGTTATGAAACTGGAGCAATCTTTGTAAACAATTAGAAATAAAAATAACACAAAATCTGAGGAATAAGGAACCAGCAGCCTTAGAGAGACTAACACCATCAAAAGCCATTTTATTTTACTCATACACCATAGGCTTAGTATCACTGATCTTCTCAATCCCCCACTCAGCTTACACACTCAGTTCACACCGGACACTGCGCGCAGACAGAAGTTGCCCTGATTTCTGGCAGCAAGCCTCCAGCTGGTGGCAATATTTACCCAAGCAGCAGAAGCAGCCTTGCAGGGGACTCACCATAAGCATCAGTTCTTCCAGCACTTTGAAGACACAAGATTTGAATCCAGGTTTTTGTTTCGTCAACAACTCAGAACATTGCTCTCTGGATGAGCTGTATACATACCTCTCTAGCACATCTTACATATGAGAGAGAATATCCCAAGCAAGGGGTCAAAATCTTTATTTTAATGAAATTGGTACAATTTGGCCCTACAATATCATTCGGGTCCAAAACCTTATGTCTGAGTGAGTGCCGCAAGTTATTCATCTGAGTAAGCTCTCTTTCAGCTCTCCCAAATGCGCGTGCATGCACAAGAGCCTGTAGTTCAGAAGCAGACAACCCAGCCAGTTCCAACAGGCCTGTGTGAGAGGCTCGTGCCTAGGTAAGCAAGGCTTCTTCCTACTCTGTCTGCCAAAAAAGCAGCCTGCAACCTTCACATGTATTCCCCTCCACCCTAAATGCCTCAAGTTGTTCTGTTTCCCACCTGCTCTTGCCCAAACTGTGTGACCTGTTATCATTTCTTCTTAGCATGCTAGCACAAAGTTGGTTTTGTTTCCTCAGTGAAGAACATGTTATAAATGCTTCTGTAATATCAAATGACTTCACAGCTTCCCTCCCTGAAAACCACTGTTACAACCTAAAAAAAAAAAAAAGAGCTAAACTAAAAGATACAGCTTGCCTAAATAACAAAACTTTCAAGACGACAGTGAAGGAGTACAACAGTGTATATATATATCCTCAATTCAGAATTTAAAGTTCATTACTGTTTTATGTGGGGGATGTGAAAACTGTTTTATGTGGGGGATGTGAAATTACAGGCTTGTAGCAATTAAAAGATATTGTATAATAGATTAACAGAAACAGCAAACCAGGAACAAACAGCCTCATGGTGATGCATCTCACAGTTTACTGTAATGTCTGCATTCTTACAAAGACAATGCTGTCATCCCAGTAAGATTATAGCGATCCTTGTACTCTGATGATCTTCCTAGCTTCTTAAAAGATTTTGTCATGATTCACAGTTCTAGACCCGAACAGAAAGTTTCAAAATTTCTCCTCCGTAGAAACAAAAAAGTCATAGGGACCAAGCATGACCTGGCTCAGTTGGTACAGCTTGAAAGCTGTCCTGCTCTTTACACAGGCAAGCCACATACCATGGAGGAAGAAAAACTGGTAGTCTGGTAAAGGTAGCTGCAGACGCCTCAGGTTGACACTGAAGGTGATGCTCCCAGTTGCAGCCCCCTCCTTAAACACACATCTTCGTTTGCTGTGGCTGTGTTAGCTTTCCACCAGTGATGCTCCCCTGAACTACCTCGCTCTGGGGTGACACTGCCAGCTGTGGACAAGCCCAGTTGTATCTTGATGTTGGCTTAAGCTGGCTAGGAAATTATGCCCTCAAGCCACAGTCCCACAAACACTTCTAAGCTGGCAGAAACCAGCACTGCCACCACAAAAGGGGTGAGGTAGTATTGCTACCTGCTGCTCTTCTCCACCCTGCCATACCTTCTACCTCAAATCAGAAGTGAGCTAAACCAAGGGATCTCCAGGCAAGTACCCGATGCCTAGTACTAGAAATTGGCCTTCATTCCACTATTACAGGGCAGGGCTTTGGACTGAACTCTCTACTACTGTCTTTTATTCTCAAACATATAACTTGAAGCAACCATGAATATGCTGACTATTTTTTGCAGCTCTACTGAAGCAGTCCCTTGTAATACAGAGTCCAAGGTTTGAAGGGCAGCTTTAGACCCTAGGAGAGCCACAGAAATCACATTGCACACACTTCCAGAGCACTGGGTACACAAAGTGTGCTACTAAGCAGCCATACAAAAGCGCTCCACATCAGGCTCCCTGCTGTTTAACCTGGAAGATTAAGCAACATAGGAGAAAGCCACATCCAAACATCAGTCTCCTGCCTTTTCTAATTCTCCTAATTAGTCCCCAAACCACCCTACCATGAAAGCAACACTGGATATTTGTAACCTCAGAATGGTCCACTTACAGATAAATTTTTAAATTCAATAAATGCATTCTTCCAAACAATCAAGAGTTCACTCGTCTACATCAGTTACATTTATATAACAAAAAATTAATATGTAATAGACTCTTTCCCACCCTACATGAATTCCTGCATATACCATTTGAGTAAAATGTCAAAGCCATTATATTAGGCGTACCAGGCACATTTTCTATGACAATCAAGCAAAGCTTTGGAAGCTCTATGTATTGACTGTGAGGCTGCAAGCTAATGAGCTCAGAACAAAAAACAAAACAGGATTATCAGAAAAAGCACTGTTACCTCCAACGTAATGTTGGGTTTTTTCCCAAAGATACTTATTGCAGTCTTATGTATTCTGAAATAGGTTACCAATCATTCATTATTTTTGTACAAGTGTTTAAACATTTTCCAACCCCAGCAGATTAGGCAAGGTAAAGAAAACAATTCTTCAGCAGAAAAATAAAATCTTGGGTCTTATCCTTGCCAGCGAGGTACCACTTGATGCAATTAAGATCTTGCTCCTGAAGCAGACTGCTGCAACAGCAATATTTTTAGACCCTGAGGGAAGGGAGTGCCTGGCATCATTCTGAAGCATATGCAAATAAAGCAGCAGCACACAAGCAGAGCTCTGCTTTGCCTTCTCTAGCCAGAAAGCATGTCAAAGTGAAGAACTGCAGGGCTCTGAGGCATGCACACAAATTCCCTACAACGAAAAGTAAGAGAAGCAGAAAGGAAATATTTTTTTCTTCATTTATAAGGCAAGGCTGGCAGCACTCCTGGTGGTACCATCACACACCTATCTCTTCACATGGCCAAGAGCTGCAGGCTGCAAGCTGTGTTTCAGAGCAATAGAGAGGGATCTTCAGGAGCGTTTCTACAGGCAGGCAACGACCAGAGCTTGTCATGGGTCCCACTGTTTCTCTCCAGATAGGACAGAAGGCCACCTATGCCCTGCAGCAGGGACCCAAACAGGCCTACGACCGTCTCCCTCTGACCAGCTCTGATGGTTCACTTTGCAGCTGGGACTACTCCACGCTCCCATGGCAGGCCAGCCCTGCTCTACAAGACTTGGGTCCTGAAAATATTAAAACATTTAAAGCAAAAAGTATTGTTCCTGTCTATATTCTAAAGAAACTTTCATACACCTGTGCATCCAACCTACACATACATTATCACCCCAGTCACAATTAAAACAAAAACCAAGTGTCTTTTATTTCCCATTCCACAGCCTGGGTATATTACTTACAGTAAGTGTCAGCTATCCAAGTTACAGAAAAGGAAAATAAACCTTCACTTACGTTTCTCAAAAGTTACGTTTCCCAAATAAGAGTAAAGTTTATTTTTTAATTATTACTGAACTGCCATTCAGACTAGAGTTTTATGTAACAGCACTCTTTAGATTTGATTCACCACTCCTCCTCACTCTCAGTTAAGAAATAACAAAATTATTACCCTTAACGAATTAAAACAGCTCTACAGAAGAGGAGCTGGGATAAAAAGGGAAAACTCTCACCTTATAGCAACCTGCTACTTCACATAATGATACACACTGTTCCCAACTTTTAAACATGCATGCTTATAGAAGAAAAAACACACAGAAGATCCATCAGCAAAGCTGAATTTTGAACATAAGATGTTTTACACAGCAAATCCTCTTCCACCTCAAAAACCCAGCACAATCTTGCTGGACTAAACAGTCTCTTACCCTCAAGGAACTGTACAGACAAAAGTGATAAGATGATATTTCATAAAACAAGATTCTCTAAGTACCTCCCAAACACTTCGTCAGACATGTTTTCTGTCTTCCCAATGTTACAAAAGACTTGATTTATTAATTTATTTCCATGCATACATTATTTTTCATAAGATTTCCATAGTCTGTCTTCTGTAGGAGCTAAAAATATTCAAGTAGCATCTTCATAGTGAATTTGTCAGAAAGGCAGCAGGTTTACTGAGCAATGGTAGCGAACAGCTCCATTCCACAGATTCAGACACTTTTCCAATTCCAGGATAGGCAGATATCCAATTTATCCTCCTGTAGCAAGTCTGGTAATCCTACTCACAATATAAATTAATTAGCGTAAGCGCTAAAAAAGTCAAGATACCAAGAGAAAGCAAACACAAGTCAGATTATTAAATCTGAAGAACAGGCTTTTGGTATTGCTTATCTGCATTTAAGAAGATGTTAATCTTCTCATGTTTATGATGATAGCAGGTCATGGACCAGCTGCAGAGGAGCAAAAGGATTAATTTTAGATGACAACTCTCCTCACTTTTTCATGGATTAGTTTTCATCAGGTGAACAAGACAAACAAAATTATTCTGTAACTATGACACCAAAAAAAGGGAGCAGCAGGAGCTGAAGGCCAGAAAGGGGAACTGGGATTGCGCCTTTTGGCAACTGCCTAGTTTTACTGGATTAGATACTATATGACATTACACCCTTGATTATTTTAGCATGCTAAATTCCCCATCAAAAGATGAACCAAGCAGCTACATGAACACTAGTGCCAGTGCCAATAACAAAGGAACTGGTGACAATCCACAGTCAGGGAAGTAGGACTACACCTTTTGATTTAAAGTGGTTACAGACAGTGTCAACTATGAAACAACTCAGTGTCACAAGTTGCTGCATGATGCATAAGAGTCAAAAACAAACAAAAACCTTCACACTGAATTCTGACCACTGAAGACCAAGGAAATCCTACACACAGAACAGCTAGCGTGAGCAAGTGTCAAGGTCACGAAGGCAAAAATATCCTAATTTATAAAGACAAGAACAACCAGTTTCACAATGCTTTTTTTGAACATTGCCATTCCATCAACATACTATTTAGGCTTCTGGAAAACAAATGCCCATCTTTTAAGAATTACTAATAAACCTCCATTTCTTATATGATAACAAAGACCAACGAAGACAACAGAGCAAGAGCTCATCAAGTACCACACAGTCATGGGCAAGTTCGTAAACTCCATATAGCGAAACTGCCCCACCCAAAACCTTCCAGAGAAACCAAAGGTGGAAAGCAGCTAAGGCTGCTTCTCAGCCTAATGCCTTACACTGTGGAGGTGTTGTGCCAGTTTTACTTTTTAATTAAATACAGCATTTTGGGATCCAGTGTTAAAACAATATTACTGCGTGGTCTTCAAAGACTAGAGACAGCTGAGGAAAGGTATTTCTATTTTTTTTGTGTGTGTGTTTTATTCCTTACAAGTTTCCATACATTATTAAAATTAAGAGGTTAAGTTTATTACACTACTCCGTCAACACTAATACTCTTTTAAATTGCTAACCCTGTGCATTTCCTTAAACTTGTGCAGACTAAAAGCATACTGAACAAGTTCTATTTCTTTGCCGTAAAATACAAATATTTCTTCATTTGCATTCATTCTGTACAGAGGAGAAACTCAAAACTGTATGTAAACAAAACATTAAAGACTTTTACAACCCTTATACACGATAAATGAAATTAAATTACAAGTCACGACAAAATTATCTTGCCAAGAGCTTCCGTTACAGTTTCCTAACATGCCACCTTTCTAATGTTTGTGGATATAAATTAAACAGAGCAGAAACAATATGTTCACTGTTCTTTCATGGAGAACATACCATATTCCTGTACACAATGTTCAAAATAGTGACCACCAAGGATACTGTGACAAACGAGAGAGCTTTGCACATGTACATAGTAAAAGTTTTCATATGGTCACACTCTAACTGGAAACTTCATTAATTTATGGCTATGATTAAAAAAAAAAAACAAAACTGAATAATTAAACACAGATTCTAAGTAAAATTTAACTGCTGCAGTAATTACCATCCACCTCCTTTTGGCAGGCTGAGAGCAAAGAACAGTATGGCAGCTACAGATTCACATTTCCCTAAATACATAGCAATTTGATTATTTCTTAAAAATCTGAAAACCAATCTGACTTTTCAACTGAATTTTGGTTTAATTTTCATTTCCCCTGAGCTTCAAAATCCAGATGCAAAAGAAACTGACTAAAAGCTTAATCCTTCCATTTATTTTGCACCAAGTGAGGACTTGTCAGGATGAAGTGGGCGAGCTAGAAGTATCAACTAGGAGATACTATGACTACCTGCTCCAGTGCTGCACCACTGAATGTCACCTATAATTTACAGATTTCCAATGCTGATTGCTGATCCTTGACCTAGAAGACAAATGATTTGGATAACATGCAGAATACAAACAGCTTTTAGGCACTTCTCCAGCTCAAACAGCAACACTGTCTTTCCTACACCTGAAGGTGTCATGAGTCTTTTTTCAGCTCTTATTTACATCTCCCTGTTCCCTCCTCAAACAAGAAAATTAAAAACAAGTCTCTTGCAACACAAGAATCTAAGCTTTTTAATAGGTTTCAAGCGCCTGGGATTTTGATGGAAATTTTTTCCTAGAGACGTGGCCTGTCTGACATGTGCTTGACTAGTATAGCTTTTGTTTAATATTTCTAGACAGCACTGTCAACCTCAGTTTTACAAGCAAACCCAAATGAAAATGCAGGTGATCTAGTAGTTTTGAACATAGTAAACATAGGTGAAGGGAGGGGAGAGGGTTAAAGAAGCAGCGTCGACAGCTTCAAGCTCCAAACATTTATCTAGGGGACTTAGAGATGATAACTTTTGGAATGACAAAGGTGACATTTTTCTAACACTTCTAGAGGCTTACTGGGAAGCCAACACCATTTTCATGTCACTGGAGTGACAACTTCTTTCATGCGAAATACTTATTGCATCATGATCTGCATGACAATAACAAATGACATTTCTGTCTTCCAACCAGTTCAGATTCAACCTGTATTTCAGAAGCTTCTTACAGGCATTAGGGGCACTCCCAGCGTTTAAAGTGCATTTTAATTAAGCCATTTAGACAAACCTCCAAGTTGGTCACATTCTCCCCTCCCTTACTGAAGACACAGGCCACCACCTACTAATTTAACTGCCTGAAATCAGTCTGTTGCTGTGAAGTACTGACTTGTACTCGGAAAAGTACTGAAGGTCTTTCCAGAGCTGCTAGCCACAATGACAGAAGCAACAAAGCCTATGTGCAATGCTTTGCAGGGACAGCTGCAGGTTAGAAAAGAACACAAAAGCAGTGAAAACCTAACGCAGAACAATTTACGTTGGAAGGGAACTCAGGGCCTCTAGTTCCAGCCCTTGCTCAAAACAAGGCTAATTTCAGTTGAACATTGAACAAGAACAGAGATCCCTCCATCTCTCTGAGCACACATTCCAGAGTCTGACCATCCTCACGGTGAAGATTTTTTTTCTTTATACCCAGCTGAAGGGGCCTTTGGTGAAGTTGGTGTCTGTTTTGTCTCGTGCTTTTGCTGTGCCCTTGCAAGAAGCACCTGGCTTCACCTTCTCTATGACTCCCACCCACTAGGCAGCTGAAACCAGCAGTTAGGTCAGCCCCTTAGTCTTCTCTTCTCCAGGCTACAAACCCAGCTCCCTCAGCCTCTCTCCTCATACACCACATGCTGCAGCCCACAATCCTGCTCAGTGGCTTTCTGCTGGACCGGCTCCTGTTTGTCCATCTACCTGTACTGCAAATCCCCACACTGGTTACAGTACTCTAGATGCAGGCTCACAGCTACCAAGCAGGTGTGAACAATCACGTTCCTCAACCTGCTCTTACTAGTGGAGCCCAGTCCACGGTCACCTTTCGCTGCAGCAAGGGCACAACTGCTGACTCCCATTCAGCTGACTTGTCTGCCAGCGTGTGCAAAGACGCAAGTATCCTGCTTCACTCCAGCGGGTGCCGGGGTGGCTCAAGTCCTCCAAGAGAGCCAGGGCTTATGATCATGTTTCTTCTTGCTGTCTCAAGGCAGCTTTGTCCAATTCCTCATCTTGATGGGGCAGGTGTGCCGCAGAGGCTCACTGTAACGCCCCCCGCCTTGCCGACCCCTCTCTAGTCCTGACCCATAAGCTCGTGATAGGCCCGCTGCCCGCTCTGCAGCAGAGCTCTGTGCATTCAAGCCATACCTTTGCAGAAACACAACCCCTCCATCTTCCCTGCCCGGCCTTCGCAAAGAGCATGCATTACAGCACTCCAGTTGCATGATCACATTTCTGTGATCCGAGGGAGATCACAGGCCTGCAATGCACAGACTTCTCATTTCACCTGGCCATTTGTCATCCATGCTGTGTATTCGTGTGCACCTGAGATGAGCCCCCAGTCACATGGCTGCGGAGCTATCCCATACGCACTACCCCACTCTGTCCCTCCATTTATCTGCTAGAGAAAGCATATGTTATAGTTAACTTACTGCTAAATAAAGTACTGTAAAGGCACTCAAGCCTGCCTACACTAGCTAGCAACAAGTTGGGGTTTTTTTTCCTGTTTAAACAAGCTGCTACTTTAATTGTCATTCAAGACTGATTCATGAGAATGTTCTACAAACTTGGAAATTTTACCCTGCTAGCCACTTATTCACCTCAAGCTTCCTGAATCTATTACTTTCTGACTCTGCTAGAGACAGGACTTGTTTCTACAATGTGGCCCCCATGCAGCATGATATTTAGGAACACAGGAGAAAAGCTCAAAACAGGCTCGAATCAGAACAAGTGATGTTTGAGTACAGCCTTTAACTCCTCTGAGACCCCTGCATCTCTTCTATCACAGGACATAGACATATAAGAGGTTCAGCCACAGTATGTACAGACGACTAAAAAGGTGAGCTGGAATCTTATATTTGTGCTGTGTATAAATGTCAGATAGAGTTTCCTCCAAAAAACAGAAAAAAAATTAAATATATTCAGCACAAGCTCTCTTCTCGGGGCCTAACAAAACAAGTACTATTTTACACAGTGCCACATTTCTCAGACTTTCCAGTATCTGAAGAATAAACATTACATACTGAAGTTGCTTGCTGTATTACAGTCAATCGTGTTATGCAATTAATATATGTATTTGCACTTCCTGTCTCTGCAACTACATTTTAAATTCAGAAATATGCTGACTATAAGGCAAGGAGCAAGAACCTCATGTACTTGCCTTCTGAACACACCACGTGGGAGAAGTAGGGTTGTATCTTGTATACTTATGACTGATAATTATTTTTTTAATCACGGAAAACCAGTCAGACATGGGCAGAACCCCAAGTCTTTCAAGACAGGCAAGTATCAGGAACCCCTGTTTCCTTAGTTCTCATTAGGAGCTGTTCCAGTAGATAAACATTATTTTATCTGAAGCATATGCACTATGTACCTTAATTTGTGTTGTTACTGTATCAATGGTTAATATGGACTAGTGATGTAACACTGTGTTCTATTTATCCATAAATGTTAACAACACATTGCAGGTTACAAACTACTGAAAGAAGTTGATCCATTTAGCTCCAAAAGATGACTTGCACCACCTACAGGTCTTAACAGAGGCTTACACGAGTCTAACTTTTTAAAATAAACTTTCAGACATCCAATTCTACAATACTGGAATAAATGTTAAGTCAAAATACCTCCTGTATAAGCAAAACAACAGGCTTACTTCAAAACACTTTCACCTAACATCAGTCCAACTTCGGTAGTTCAGGCTAGTTTGATAAGAGATTTGCACTGCTTAGTGTTAAATGGGGTCCTTTAACATGGCTCACTTCAAGCTAAGAAATCAGTAACTCCCCTTGATGACAAAGGAAACATAAAGGAACAGCAGTCCAGGTATTTCCTTCTCAAACCACCTATATGTTCTAAATTATAATTTATAATTCTTAAAACAGCCACAATATACTGTAAAGCATATAGAAAACAACTTGGCAACTGCATATCTTTCAAAACATATTTGAATCTGTCAATACATCTCATCAGTCCCACTAACAGCTTCTTTTATTATGCTTGTTCCTTCGGATTAAAAAAAGAACAGTCCTACACACTTTGAAAAGCATTAAGATTGGGAGGATGGCACACCAACAGCTTAAGCATAAAATACATTGCTTTTATCCCAAAGAATTAAATTCATCAAAGTAGTACTTAAAAGCAAGATGCATTCAGACAGGCTTAGCTATACTGCAGCATAAACTGAAAAAGTATGACTACAGTATTTCAGTGTCCGTAAGTACAGATTAAAACAAACTACTTTTAACAAATTGCAGCCCCAACGGTTCTGTGGCTGGGCAAGATATAGGAGGTTATCAATGGACCTCTTTCAACCTCGTAACACTTGGATACACCAACCTTTACAAGCTTCACTAAGAGCTTAACTCCATTTAATTACTCCCCTCCTCCTTTAAATAAAGCTTTTCCTAAATGCAGTCCACATTAGCCATACAGGACCAGAACACAAAATGCAGAGAGGATCATAACTCTACAAAAGAGGTCAAGTTACAGTTTCTGCCTATAATTTAACTCCAGTCTTATAAAGAAAACACCACCTCTCTTCCAAACTTGCAGGACTTCTGATGCACAGTAATGAGCAAACAAGTTTGACACAAAAGTTAAAATTTCCAATGTTTACTTTGACATAAGAAAACTACAAATGGGAGTAATAACTTTCAAAATCTTAAAACCAACATCACCATAAAATTAAAGTTGGCTCAGATCTTAGGATCCAAAACTGACAGAAGCAGATGATCCTGGGTATGTAATCAAGAACTGATGATGAAAGCTCTTGTAACACACGCCAGAGTAAGATATAGCATTCAATAAACCTGGGGACAAATATTTCAGTGTCACATTAATAATATTTCTAAGTGGGCTCTGATGAAGTTACTAGGCACCATTCTGCAAATGATTAGAAAAAGTAGAAAAATTTGTTGAAGAGAAGCAAAATAACTCAGTCTCCAGAAATCTAGAGAGAAAATTACTCTTTGCATAACTTCCTTAAATATCAGCATGCCCAAGCCAAAATTTCTTTTTTGGTAGTAGTGATCTGTGCTAAAGCCCAACTACAGATATACCTGTAATGCCTTATCTGAAATATGAGCCTTAGAGAAGGTATCAAAGTTAAATCCAGTTTTCTGGCCTCTTCTGCTTTGTCAAGATACACATTAACATACATTTTGCAATGCATTAACCTGCTGATCACTTGAGTTGCATGAAGTTTGGTTTTAGATTATAAGAATATAGCTGTATTTAGCATGACTTTAAAAAAAGTGTAACTTTTGTTTGCATGGTGAACATAATCAAGAGATAAACACACACAGTAGGAATATGGCCTTTGCAGTTTTCCTTTCTGAAGGACTGAGAATTATCTGTACATTCTCAGCAGAGATTTGCCAGATTCTCCATGGCTTCGTATCAACTGATACTGCTATGTACTGGTAGGGCAGACGCATGGTGACAGGCAGCAGTATGAAAGAGCAAGGAAGAAAAACACCACTCACATTTGGGTCACAATATCTAGGCAAGATATGAGTGACCCACTGCAATCAAAGGTAGTTTTTTTCTGGAAATAGGAAGAGGTCACTACTGCTTAACTGTTTAGGTGTTTTGTTGATTTTTTTTTTTAATTGGTAAACTGGAAGTGACATCAAAATATTATTATACAGACTGAGCATTTGCAGTATGAATAATAGTTAGGACATGGCTACTACACTGCCTTAGCCTGTAGCATGAATCATTTGACCACCTAAACATATCATACCTCCTCTTTAAAATGTCATAATTGTAAAAAGCATTTAACCTAACAGTAACCTATCAATTTGCATCTCAGGGAAAAATATTTTCTGCTGTTTAACTACAGTGTGTTACAGGATAGCACACAAAAACCTCCAACCACCATTATGTCTTGGTTGTAGTATTCTGTGCTTAAAAAGAAAGAGCCTTCTGTGAAATAGTTGCTAACTGGTGTAAGTCTATCAAATACATAATACTGTTACCTTTCTTCAATTCTGTTCTTGTCCATAAGCGGTTGTTTGATCCACTGATTAACTAGTCTTTGTCCTTGAGGGGTCCTGCATTTATTTAGTAAACCAGCTAGAGACTGTGCAGTATTAGCATTTTCCACAGAACTCTGGAAAGGAGGAGGGGGAGGAAAAAAAAAAAAAAAAAAAAAAAAAAAAAGAGTTAGTGACATTTATTGACACCCACTGAATGGCACTCAACTTTGCTACCTAGGAACAGATCAGTGTTTCTTCTGTATTCAACTTGGCACCCATCAAAAAGGCAAATGAAACAACACGGCATCAAAGCACTTACACTCTGGTCCCTGGAACATGGCAAGCAAGGAGTAGGTTTGTCTATTTTGAAACTAATCCTGACTGAACAGGAAAGTTAGAAACGTACCTAGTCACTGGGCAGTTTGCCCTTTGAATAGGAAAAGTGGAAACAGACCTAGATATTTGCCAGTTTGCCCTTTGTAAGGTCAAAAAATAGAGGTCCTCTCTATCAAAAAAAAGCAGCAAGAAACAGGACTTGGGTTTAAGGGTTTTGGTTGGAGATCTTTTGGGGGTGCTGAGGCAGGAAGCAGGGACACAACAGAGTGAGGCAATGGGAAAGAACACAGTTACCCAAATTCTCTCAAGCTTCCCCAGATCATCTTTGGAGTATTATAAACATCTCTAAACTTAATCTGTTCAGATTATAGTTTACTATCTATAATTTAGGTTTAATATTAACTGGACTCAAGACAGCTTTTTGGGCATTTTCTTGGGGTTTTGTTTTTTGCACAAACAGCTAGGAAGTAAAAATCTTGTTTGACATTGAAAAACAGCAAACAAGCTTATTTCAACTCTTAACTTTGAAAAGAAAATCTCAACCCTCTCTACCCAAGAACGCCTGCAATTAAAACAGCAGGCAAGCATTCAACCAGGAGCAGGTCTGGGTGCCTGTAAACAACTGGGATGTAGAACTAGCATCACCACAACAGGAAATGAACGCAGTGAGAAGGTATACTGACACATTTAACCCCTGGAAAATCTAATATCTAAACTGGATGTGCCTATTTTCAGTGTTCTGGACAGTATCACATATGAAAAACTTCTGAATCCAAGAAAGCATCACAGAGCACATATATTATAGACTAATAACGTACTTCAGCACATCCAAGTTGGAAGGCTACAGTTTCATATAATGAACTGCATCTGCTGCACCGTAAGAATTTTACCTACATACCTCACAGAGCAACTCAAATTACAAAATATTTTGCCTTTGCTTTAGTGCCTGCCCAAAAACCTCCCCGCAGACAGCCTGCCACACAGGCAACAATGCGGCCTCCTGCTACATGGCAGAGACCTTGTTCCAAAGCTCACAACAGCCCCTAAAGACAGACATGTCAGTGTATTTCCTATCACAAAAGGCGTAACACCTGCAAGCACTTACAAAGGGATGCCGCTAAGACAGTGTTGAACTTCCTAGAACACCTGCATAAAGCTTGAGAAGAGATACAATTTTTGCTTCATTCCCTAGACAGTGGCACAGAATCAGGAAATAAAGCAAAAAAAAAAAACCAAAAACAAAAACACAGAACATCTCTCTCCAGGGTTAACCAGCTCAGATGCTGAGTATATGCTCTTTTTTCCCTCCAGAAATCCCTCTAAGGTAAACAGGGGATCATATTTGTGATTTCTTCCTATAAATCCGAAACTCAAGTGGATTAGCTCCAAGCAAAGATCACTAAGCAGGGTTTACTAACATGAAAACAAAAGAGAAAAGCTGATACAACACACTACTTTGAGTCCACATTTTCCTACAACTACAAAAAGGGGCAAAGCAGAAAAACAGACGTGGTAGGAGGTATGGAGGAGACTGGTAACCTGCTTGGATTTGTAGAAAATGTGTGTAAAAAGGAAAGTTGACACTGGCCAGTTAGCATGCCACGGTGCTTTCAGAATGTTCTTAAGTACTGTCCTGTTCATTGCCCTGCCTGCTGCAGTCAGCTCTCCCTTTCCATCACCAACAGCAGTGCTCCTGCCACATGCTTTCTGTTCCCCTAACACTAATTCAGGCTTCTATTCTCTTTCCCAAAAACAGCACTACTATATAAAGCAACTGTGCTTTGCAGTCTCCTGTCACACCACAAAACTACAGAACTCTCTTCCCCTCCCACACCCCAAGTCTGCTCCTGCCACTGGAGATGTGAACTTCTCTGACTAAAACCAAGGAAAGACAAAGCATTCCCCCTACTGCTTAGCCAGACTCCTCAGCAGCTACAACCATGAGGCACTTCTACAGCTCTTCCCATATCTGCATTCTACATAGACACTTCTTTGTGGCCACTTCCTACCTCCTTGATGATCTTTTCTTCTACATTCAAAGTAAGCTAACAAAAAAACAAAAACAAAAAAGGTGGTAACAGTAGCTGTTTAAAAAACACACTGTACAGGAACAGCTGAAAACAAAGCTAAAATGTACAAGCTGCCATTAATCAGAATCTGGGGAGTTGTGACTGGGCAGTCAGGCTACTTATCAAGCAGCTAAATAAGTATATTGCAAAACACTTACCAATTCAAGTGTGCGTTTCTTACCTGAAAAAGGTTGAGGGCTTGAACAGCTGCATTATCTAGAACCATATATTGACTAAGATCAAAAGTAGTCAGTTCAAATTGTCCAAAATTAGACTCATCTGACAGCAACTCTAAAAATTTGATAATGGCCGACAAAGACGAAACAGCAACCTGAAGTTTAAAAAAACAAAACAAAACAAAAAACACATGACATTCTAGTTAGAAACACTCCTGAATCGGGGAGTATTTGATAAATGCCCCTAGAAAATTACAGTTGGGGAAGACTTTGAGCCACGTCAATTCCAGCAGAGAGAGGACTCTGCTGTTTGACAAGACTTCATTTTCATAGGGACATTCTATGGCACTGCAGCACCTTTCTAGGTAGATGCAAGAACAACGAACTAGACATTTCCATAATCTGATAAACAAAATGTGAAGTGCACGCCTCACCAGCTTTCCAAAGCTGTTATCAGGATGTTTCTGGCTGAGGAACACAAACAAGTTACTGCAGATAAATGAGATATCATGGATCATCTCAGGACATGGTTTCAGGGTTAGTTTTCAGCCAGAACAAGGATTTGATCTGACTCACTGCATGGCATTACAAACGCTAGTGCCAGCACAAAAGAGAGGCAGCAGCACGACTGACTTGTTCAGCTGCAACACACTTCAAGCAATTTTAACCTGTTATGAAATCACACATTAAGGGAGAATAACTCTGTACCTGACACCTGCAGTGAGCATCAGCAGTGCAGGGCATTTTAAAACATGTTTATCTCAAGCAAATTACCTCTTGTTTGCAGCTAAGAACAAACATGTTCAGTTCACATGCAGGCACTAAATCATATGCTTGAGCCACAAGATGATATCAAACACAAAAATATTATCATAAACATTACTTCGTTTTCAAATACCAATTTTCCTGTCATGCAAAATAATCAAAGTACTGTATTTCAGTCCTTAGGATAGGTAGATTATGAACAGGAAGCACCTCTTGTGCACAGTCTATTTGCTACTTTAAAGAGGTAAGTGAAGGGTTTTCTCATTTTTTCCAGGACCCCTGGAATCCAGCTTCGACACAGACTCAAGCTGAGCAGAACTGCTAAACACTTCAGCCAGAATGTAGCTTAATATACCACAGGTTGTACAATATACTTTCCCAGAAGTATGGGAATCCAGCATAAAGCAGGACCAGCGAGGACAGAGGAGATCAGCTCACAACAGAAGCACATTAAACACTGCTCTGTGCTCACCTGCTTTTCCATCTCTGGCAATGCTGCGCTATTCATTTGTTCTTCTTTTTTTGATTTTAACAAGCGATTGAGATCCTGAACAATATCTTTTGTTGTGAAATCCGCCTTCTTTCTGTCTGTAATCAGGATTCCTCCCCTCTGAATGACCTGTTGTCCATAAACACCCACAGTTATCAATTACTTTCAATATTCAGGGGACAGATGTTCATCGCATAGAAGCAAACCCTGAAGAGACATTTACTTACTGCTAGGTTGCAGAGAGAAGAAAGATTTTACCCTTAGAACAACTTTTGCTGATCAAAATGCAAATGAGTCAACAGACAAATAATACATTTTGGATGCATAAATCAAAACTTCTTTGAGCTAACATATTGCTCCTTCATTTTTCCATAAATCATGGAGCCTAGCTAATAAGCTAGAAAACAGCTTTTTAGATAAAGTTTTGTCTAACTGTAAGCCACAATGGTTCCCTTACTTGTCGTAGTTTTCCCATCTCTCCTGCAGTCTCTCCTCCTGGTAGCACACACTCCTTCGGTCCTAGTTGAACCAGTAGAGCTTCAAGGTTTGAGAACTGATCATTATCTGGAAACTCACAGACACTCAATTTTCTCAGCGTAGTGTCGACATAACCCACTCCTACTACTCTTTGTCCATCAGTAGTAGACAGCTTAACCCCCACAACCCCAATGGCCGTTGACATATCATTGTTGGCAAAGAGAACTTCCTCAAACTGGGTAAGATTTCCTGGAGAACCCTATTTAGAAAAGAAATATATTTTTAAAGAGGGTGTATATATACACATACTTTTTTTTTTCCTTTAAAAAGGACAACTAATAAAACTAAGTACTGAACAGTCCATTAATATAAAACATACAGCTGTTCTATTTTTTTAACCATTAAAATTTTACATATCATCTACACAAAGTGAACTATTTCAGGTTTCCTTTATTTCCGAACCTATGGCAAAGATATAGAACAAGCTCCTGCAGCCTTAGAGCAGTAGAAAATACAGGGATATATAACAGACCACACGATTTACCATCATACCACCAATGTCAGTCCCTGAAAATCCCAAGCCTCCAAGCTGAGGGGCTCAGGAAAGAGGGTTCTTTTTTTTTTTCTTTCATCTCACAATTGTAAAGAAAGGTTGAAAATTGTACCTTGTATGCTAAATACCAGTCATTTTCTTTGATAGATTTACTCCCTGCTTTGTTCTTGTAAACTTCTACTCTGTAATGACGAACCAGAAGCAGATCTCTCACAAAAGATTCAAAGTTCATTTTACTAAGCACAACACTCTCAAGCTTCTGAGTTCCTACAAAAAAAGAAAAAAGAAAATTATGAGATACTTGAATTTGTTCATAAGTTTATTTTCTGTAATCAAAATCCCCAAGAACAGCCTTCAGGAAGGACACTATCCTAATATCAAAGAAGCAAACGTGTAATATCCATGAAACAACACAAAATCATAACATTCAACTGGTTAATATTAAGAATGAAGAAAGCGTACCCCATATCCAAATAAGAACAACATTCATTTCCAAATTTCACTAAATCTATACGTACATATATACAAAGAGATCTGTTCCTCTCACCCTTCCCCTCTCCTTACAATATTCTTGATCTGGTTTTCTAATTAATGTTTCACACATTTTAATCAAATGAGTGGTGGAAGCCTGCTACAGGTTTTCCTTCTGGATAACATCTTCTCTTTCCTGGATAAGCCACTTCTGTTGATAGAACAGACTGTCACTCTATTCGCACTCAGAAGATGGCAAGACACACATGCCAAGACGTTTCCCTTTTATCACAATATATGCTGTAAAAACAACGTATTCTCAGAAAAGTTTAAAAGTTTACATTAAAACCTAACTTAGAAAGTGCCTAATTGACAAACTTCTTGCTTCTGTTCCTATAAGCGTAGAGGCAGATGATACAGTTTAACAAATTTAATTCTATACAGCTGCCAAGAGGAGCAATACTACTTCTACCTCCCCACCTCCTGTGCCACCTCTGCCATCGGCCTGCTCACAGAATAAGATAATTCCACTACTACACAAACTGGGATTTCAAGTGGATATATTAAGTTTTCTGCCACATCAGCAAGTGGAATTAACTCAGACTGGTGTCAGACACACAAGAGCTAGATGACATATAAAGTAAGCACAAGCAATAGAGAGGGATTATTACATCCCTCTTTTCAGTAGCATGCCTTCGTCACATTTGAGGCTCTTCCTCCCTTCACATGAAAGATGTTAAACAGCAAATTTCCACACCCATAAGAACTTATGGGTTTATTTTAAATAGGATTTTTTCATTTTCTTTCCTCAAATCTCTAGTAAGGCTTTTTTTGGAAGCAGGTAAAAAACTAATTCCACATAATTAGGTTCTCTTTCCCAGTGCAGAACTGTCCAACAAAACACAATTTTTCTTTTTTTTCAGCTGAGACTACATAATAAACTAGCAGAGGGCAGCTGAAGCTGATGTGTGCTTTGAAATCATCCTGAAAGCAAAAAATGTAGTTTTATCCTGACTTTTAGTTGGATGTGCTAGATAAGGCTTTAAAGGTTTTAAAACCGGAGCTGATAGTCACAGGCTTACATCTGTGAAATGATCACATTTAAATGGAATATAAAAGTAATACTGATGGATGTGTTTCTAGTCTGGAAGACATATCAAATTCTACGCTTGAAACTATTAAGCTCTACAACTTCTCCACAAGTTGTTTTTTTTGTGAGGGTTTTTTTGTGGTTTTGGGGAGGGGTTGGGCTTTTTTTTGTTTTTTACGTATTAACTCATCACTTGCAATAGAAAGTGAAAAGCATATGAGAATGTCATTCTCTTTTTAATGCCACTGCACATGGCATTAAAAATGTATTCATAACAAACAGATTTATTTTGCAAAGTATGAGCCAATAACTTTGCAACATTATGTTCCTCGAGATTAAGGATAATACTAAGGTTTGCCTCTTCTGACAAGATAATTTATCTCAATGCTCTTACATCCGACATCTGCAAGCTCCACCATCTTATATCAAGAGATAAATAAAAAGCAACAGGGCGTGGATGGAAGAGAAAATCTTATGCAATGCATAATCAAATGTTATTTACTTCTGCAGGCCATCGTTAGTCAAGCGTGATGTTACCATTGTTTACCTATCACCTGCACTATAGAACTGTATGAGCCCCGTCCTCAGTTATCACAGAAAATATCATGCAATCACTTTCACAAATGAAAATCTACCAATGTGCTGGAAAAATGTTATTAGCTGCTGTTAGCCTACGCAACACACTGTGTTCAACTAACTATCCACATCTGACAGTCCTGTAGTATGAGCTTACGTGACGAGAAGTATATACTCAGAACCGTGCTTTCTGCTGTAGATACCTTCCTACGTTTGTACACCTACATCTGTCACACACATCCTACTCAGAATGGCTACTAATTATCATTCCAAAGCTGCAAGAGGCTGAAGAAGAAAGATTTGCCTTCAGTTATGCTTGCTTCCAAGCTGCAGTGAACTAGAGCGGACATTAAAATCCAGAGACCTCTTAATATCTCCCTTCCCACATTCATCAACACAGAGAACAGGAGCATGCATCACTGCCTTCACTCTCAGCAGTACCCGGGGTGCTGCAGGCTTCAGCAGCCCAATGCCTGCCAGCAGTTACACAGTGACGTAGAGCGGGAAGAAACCAGCAGCACCTCATTCTCTCGCCCTGACGAGGTCCCTATCTTTGAAAAATTATGCCACGGAGAACTTAGGCCCAAGGCAGTCACGAAATACCACGACTGAACGCGAAAACACGCAGCGTCTCGACCCGAGTGACACCTCAGAGGCCTTGCCCTTGAGAACACGCCACTGCTGCACCGGCTACCAGGGGCAGCTGCTGTCACCGGCACCCACCGTCACCGGCACCCACCGCCGCCTCGCCGCGGGCGGCCCTCCCGCTCCCCTCCGGCCACCCGAGGCCGGGCGCCCGACACCGCCCGCCCCTCCGCAGCAAGGCCCCGGGGGGACGAGTCCAACCCGCCGCCCGCGCCCGCACCGCTGGCCCCCCGCCGCCCCTCAGGCCCCCGGGCCCGGCGTCGTCGTCCCCGCCCCCCCCCCCCCCCCACCCACCCGGTGCCCCCGCCAGCTGGCGGATGACGGCGCGGGTGCGGAAGAGCTCGCGGGCGGCCAGCCGCGCGTCCGCGCCGTGCGCCGTGTAGTAGTCGCCGCGCTCGAAGAAGCGCACGGTGGTGTCGGGCTTCTCGGGCAGCGAGAGCACGGCGCGCACGAAGCCCGCCTCGGCCCCCGCGCCCTCCGGCCACACCACCTCCCGCGGCGGCTCCACCGCCATGCTGCCGCCTCCCGCCAACGACCGCCGCGCGCGCACCGCTCCGCCCGCGGCGCACGCGCGCCAGCGGCTGCACCCAATGGCTGCGGGGCCTGCGCAGCGCGTCACGCCCGCCCCGCCCCTACACGGCGCCCGGGCGCGCCACGGCGGGTGGCCGGCTGCGTTGTGAGAGCGGGGAGGATTGGGCCTTCCCGCGCGCCGTACGCTGCCATGGCAACGCCGGGGCGGTGAGGGCCGCCCCCCGCAGGCTGCCTGCCGCCGGGCCCCCGCGGGGCTAGCTGCTCCCTCTCGGTGGTCGCCGGTGAGGCGGTGAAGGCCGGGGGCGCAGTGCCAGTGCTCGGTGCTGCCTTGATCTCAGCGCCGAGACCCACGCGATGATAGGAGTTGTGTGTTTGTGTACAAGCTCATGTCAAAGCCGAAGTGCGCAGGCCTCATTCGCGCGGGCACGCAGTCCTCAGAGGTCTTCCCAGAAGAAGAAGGGAGCCCCAGGCAGCCATGCTGAGGTGGTTGCTCCGCTTACTCCATGAGGCGGAGACTGTGCAGTGTGTGCCCCGGAGCGTGGAGGCCCGCAGGGCTCAGTGTGCCGAGGAGCTCCATAGGCTGCCAGAAGGCAAATGCTGTGACACAGCCTGAGTACAGGGCTGTCACCTGGCTCGGACTGCCAGGAGGCAGAAGACTCTGGGGTAATGGGCCCTCTGCTTACAAGGGGAATGGTGTCCAGAGACCCCATGGGTGAAGAGAAAGCAACTCTCACCCTCCTTGCAGGGAGGGTCACTCCTCCCACGCAGTGCAAGGAGCAACGTGGCAAATGGCCAAAAAAATGAAGACCTGACCCCCATTTACACACTGGGGTCACCCAGCTCAGGGACAGAAAGGGCACTGTCGGCCCCACGGTGCTCGGAGGGATCCTGAGCCCTGGCTACAGGGTGGTCCCTGTGCCCACAGTGCTTTTGATTTTTCATCATCTTTTCCTTGCACTGTCCCATGCAATTTTTGATTTTTTGTTTTTCCTTCCGATGTAAAGACACAAAGGAATAGAAACAGTATAGGTATATTCTAACAATCTTTCATTTAGTGATTCTTAATAATGGGAAACTCAGGTTTCATCAGCTAAATCAAGTTGGGTTTTTTAATTTTTTTTGTCTTGCACCACTTTTCTTTTTCCAGTCCCAAATCATGATTCTTGTACCCCAATTCAGCTGTCTGCACCTTATCACCTATAGTCAAAACACATCTTAGAACTGAAGAAATGCCTTAGCATTTCTTGCATAAATGCTTATCCCTTCTTCTGGTTTGTCCATCTTGCTGCTTCAGAAGGTCCCTTCATCTGTGTCCCATTGCCTTCTCTCTCCTTTCCACACTATGTTACCTCAGCATCTTTCATCTCATCTCCTACCCTTCCTCCTTCTTCATGGCCCATCCCCAGTCCCAGCTATGGCATGCTTTTGGGACCTCTTTCCCCAGATTTCTCACCTGACTTCTCTCTTCTTTCCACTTGGTGAATCAATGTGCTCATCTTTAACATTTCTTGGTGTCAACAGGTGCTTTCCAAAAGGCCCTCAGAGGCCCACATAAGGACTACTTCAGGTTTTCACACTAAACTATCCTTTTACCACTGGGGCCACCCTGATACCTCAGTCTGAAGATATTGCCATGTGCGGGCTGTCTCTCCACAGGGAAGGCTTTAGTGTCCCCACCTCTGCCCCGTTCCTGCCCTGCGTCACCCTGGGCTGCCTGGCCCCACCTCAGCCTTCCCCACCCAAACCCCAGGCCTGTACCCCTGAAGTAACACAGCTTTTCCAGAAAAGGGCTTCAAAGCTCTTTTGCAAATGCACTCACTGAAGGACCACAGACGGTTCTTGTGGAGAAGAGAAAGTCCAATCTGCCTTCATCTGACTTAGGAAGTAAGAAGCAAAGCATAAGGTCACTAGAGCTTTGACAGCTTTGTCATTGCCCAAGATCTTCCTCTTATCTCCATAGCAGCTGTAAAAATGACATCATTCTGGCAGGGCAGCTGGATTTTTTTTCAGTATGAATAAGTGTACTTTTCCTAACCTTATTTTCAGAAGTGGCTAAACTATCTGGTCTGATACTTCACCAAAAGTGTTTGCTTGCAGCAGTACTCACAGAGGAAAATTCAGCCTAAATAATTGTCATTTAGCAAATACATAACCTTCTGAAGGCACTCATAATGTCAGGCAACCTTGCCAAGAGGTGATAATACCAGGTCAGCCCAAAATATACATTATGAATAGCTGGGAGTGCTTGTCTTTGTACGTACTGATGACTACAGATAAGGCAGAAGATAGGACAAGAAGGAAAAAAGTGTCCTGTACAAACAGCTGGAGAGCAGGTGGGCTCCAGGGACCTCATTACCACCTTCAAAAGAGATAAAATAACGTCTGCTGAGTTGTAATTGCTGCATGTTGCAGTGCTTCCTCCTCTCTCCTCTGGGCTGGTTACACCTTTTCATTCAGCAGTTTGCTCAAGGCAGCTCTGCTGAGCTGCAGGCTCCCATTTACAGAAAGCCACCACCTAAACCAGCCGCTAACGCTCTTAGCGTGGTGACCACACACAGTCCATGAAAAACATTTATGTTGTGACATCCATGACATCACTGGATCGATCACCTTTCCTCTGAGCTTCTGCCATGTTGTTTGCCCCGTCTGTTCTTCTAGGGCAGCTCAGTGCCCCAGCTGATCCACACAGGTCTAACTCTGAATGGGGACCATCTCCCTGTTGCCAGGCTTGGTTGCTTCACCGTGCTGTTGCTAACAGAGTGCTTCCTGCCTGGCCTACTAGGAGCTATGGGAAGGAGAAGATGGCTGTAATTGTTACGCGCGTGGCAGATGGAAAATAGATGCTGTCGTAGTTTAACCCCAGCCAGCAACTAAGCACCACACAGCCGCTCGCTCACTCCTCCCTGCTCCCAGTGGGATGGGGAGGAGAATCAGGAAAAAAAAAGTAAAACTCGTGGGTTGAGATAAGAACAGTTTAATAACTAAAATAAAATAATTACAATAATAATAATAATAGATAATAATAATAATTGTAATGAAAAGGAGTATAACAAAAAGAGAAAGAAATAAAACCCAAGAAAAGACAAGTGATGCACAATGCAGTTGTTCGCCACCCACTGATGGATGTCTGAGCAGCAATCTGCCCTTCCCGGCCAACTCCCCCCAGTTTATATACTGAGCATGACGTTCTATGGTATGGAATACCCCTTTGGCTAGTTCGGATCAGCTGTCCTGGCTCTGCTCCCTCCCAGCTTCTTGCACACCTGCTTGCTGGCAGAGCATGGGAAACTGAAAAATCCTTAACTTAGGATAAGTGCTACTTAGCAACAACTAAAACATCCGTATGTTATCAACATTATTCTCACACTAAATCCAAAACACAGCACTGTACCAGCTACTAAGAAGAAAATTAACTCTGAGCCAAAACCAGGACACATGCTAATCTAGACCTTAATTAATTTTGTTGCCTTCTTATGCATAACTAGCATATACAGAAAAGTTGCAATGGCTTTTCAGTTACGAAAATGGATGTCCTTTAACCACTCTACAGAAAAAAAAGAAAAAAATAAATCCTTTTTCACCGAAGGTTAATTAGTATACAAGTGTGATCAGTGACAGCTCTAATGCTTTCGAGTTGGTAGGGATGTTACCAGAAAATTTTGTGTTAGACTGGTGGGTATGTATGTATAACACAGCAGAGACTTACGATAATATTAACAAAATAAGAATATTTAGTTAACAGAAGTTTGAAAACAGAAAATGTGGCTGTTGCCTTGTAAAGGACCTTTTAACTTTCTTGCATGCCCTTTTTTCACTCAGATCAATTTGGCACAGCCAGGCCTCTACTTTGCAGGCACCTGAATGCGCAAGGATTCTGCAGTGCATTTAAGGGCTGGTAGAGAAAAAAGCCACTTCTTACATGTATGAAGTTTTTACATGCTATAACCTGGTAAGTGTTGCCTCTAACATTACACACCACCTCCTTTTTATCTACCACCCTCTCCCTTGCATACGTCTGCCATTGCATATCACTGCTAAGACAAGGAGGACAAAGATTTTAGCAAAGTTCATAAAACTCTGCAGGGATGGGCCCAACTATCCCCAACATACGAGCCACCCCTACAGCATGCCTGACTGCCCATATGCCCATCGATGGACCTTTGTAATACCGGACTGCAGCCTCTCCTGGGAGCTGCTAGAATTCAGTAGCTAGCAGTTGTAAAGTTGGGGCAGTGGAGCTGCTAGCATTTTTAGCTTCCTAGAATATTTTTCGGGCTATGTCAAGCAGTCTGTAATCCAAAGTCAGGGTATATTATAGCAATCAAAGTCCAGCAGGTGGATATACATAAACACGGTTCGCAAACAATGTCATTCCTCTTACCAAATTTACTATGATTGTTCAGGAGGGTAATGAGCATGCTACATCAACAGACCCTACATACGCAACACTGACCTTTCATTTTGTAGTTGTGGAAACTACGCTTACGGATTACTTACGTCTTTGAAAGAAAGTTGCATAGACTTTATTGGTCATGCTTTCTCAAATATGTTATTTGCATAGCCTCTTCTAAAAAGTCTCTCATTGTCTTTGCATAAACATTTAATTTTGCTCAGCAGTAGTAATAACTAATATATATGCTAGTGTAATAATTCATAAGGAAGTAATAGATTTGCACTTGCCTATATACAAACACTATTTTCCCATGTTTTACATAGGCAAAGATAAATATTATTACTAGGTTTTCTTGCACAGTTTGTGTCCATCCCCTCTCTGTAACAAAAGATCTCATTTATTCAGTCTCAAATTATTTAATGAATCTTCAGTCTGCCCTTCATATCCTTTATCACAATTGACATTACATTAAAAGAGAGGGAACATAGTATCACAACTTTATGTAGAACTTTAGATTTAAAAAACATGCTCCTTTCACGGAAGGAAGTTAAAATGGAAGGCAAATGGAAGCATTAAAATATTTACCTTGTCAAAAATTCACACAGTGACTGATACTCTTCTATTAAGTTCTATTGGTTTGTTTCTTTTGCAGGAAACTTGCTTTTTAACTTTGCTGAATGCTTTCAAAGTATTAAAATAGAGAACACTTAGTATTTTGCTAATTAATACCATATTATTTTTCAATAGCAATCATTTTTGCCAGCAGTTCAAAACTGCTCTATATATGAGAAGAAACATCACATGCATATGTGGAGAGTTGACACTATCTGATAGTGGCTTGCTTTGTTTTTTTAGTTTCAGCACATTAGCCTCCTCTAGCTATAAAAAAAAAACTATAAAACACAATAAAGGTGCACGATGCCGATACACTAGTTTCTCAACTCTTTTCTCCCTCATCCTTTTCCATTTCCCTATAAATACACACTTTTATGCAGCTGGACTGTTGCACAAATGCGGTGTTTAGTAAACAAAACAGAACAAAACAAAAGCCAATATAAAGGTCAACAAAACTATTTAGAAAAGGAAACTAGGGAAAAACCTGTTATTGACCACCATTTTCAGAGCTGAGCAGCATCACGTTTGTACCGTAGTAACTGAGTTTAGAAACAGATATAGTACAATCCCTTCAGTTGTGGATTTAGTTAAACAGTCGCCTATTTTTGAATTCATTTCTGTAAACTTTGTGGTTTTCTAACCCCTTGGATAGTGTCAGTCAAATTTGACAAGGAAGAAGACTGTATTAGAGACGCTAAGCTTGTGCAAGTATCTAACATGAAAAGCTCCATTAGGTAAAAAAATTGAAAAGGATCTAAATGCCTTCGCCTACTGTGGGAAAAGTAGGGAGAAAATGATTTTCAAACAAACCGACTAGGACAAGGTCCAGGCCACACAGCAGTTACATACCAGCCAGTCGAGTCAGCACATGTGTAGCTCCAGCCCAGCCACAGCACACAACATCTCTTTCCATCCCACAGGCCAAAAATAAGGTATGAAATAGGGATAGGGAGGGTAGGAAGAGGAGGATGAGAGGAAACAATAGCATTATGATCTTGGGGAGAAGAAAGGAATGGCAAGGATACTGTATCGCAGACATTTAAGAAAGTATAGGATATGCAGGGCGAAGAATTGGGGAAGACAGTGATACACACGACTCGGCAAAAGGCAAGCTTACTGAAAACAAGGCTTCATTTGTTTAACAGCTTACAAAATTGTATGAAATTCATCATACCTCAGCAGAACACCTACATACCTGGGGAGAAAGGGAGTGGCAAATATTGGCAGAGGGAGAGACTGCCCTACAGAAGTTGTCACTGAAAAGGCTGCAGAGCACTCCAGTAAATCCCCTACTTGAGGATTTTTGTGCTTAGGAGGAGCAGCAACTTGACAGAGCAAACTGATGCACGTCTCAACTTCCCAAAACATACAGTAGACTCAAGAGAAATTTAGTAAAACCTGGGGGCTGCAGCAGCTCAGCACACACACCTAAGTTCATAGCACCAGATGTTGGAAGACCCAAGGGAACAGTTGCTGCCTACGTTTCAACATCCAACACAGTAACACATGCATGTCACCTATCATCTTGTTCAAAGGCAGAAGGTATACTGGTGACCTGTGACATCGGAGGTACATTCAACACAGTCCAGTAACTTCCCTGTTGAGGCACACAAGCTCTCTAATGGGGTGAGTTTCACACAATTTTATGAACACAGTATGCAGAATGTCCTCTCAGTAGTTTATCCTACTTTTCCTGTTTTAGGGAGGGGAGTCAAACAAACACCACATCACTAATAAGATTTGTCATTCAGTTCCTTATCTTGTATCTCTATTTCTTTGGCAACAGGAGTTACAGCATTTCCTTTATAAACGAGATATGCTGGACAGACTATACATGTTTACTTGCTAGCCAATATATATTACATAGATTACTGACTGCCAAAGCAAGCTCTTTTATCCAAAGCTCTGGGAGGTAGATAGCCTGTGTAAGTTTGGTCAGCCTCCATGACAGTAAACAGTAACAGCAGAAAGATTCTAGCTGTGCAACAACTTTGCAATGGATAGCTATGCAAATCACGGTAATGGTACAACAGCCTTTCCCCCTAGCTCCACTGTCAGATGCCAAGTCTACCCACCCCCAACCCTACACCAGAGATGTTCTAGATTAGAGACTTGTTTTATTATACTTACATAGCATTTGAAGAACCAGTCTGTGCATTCCTGAAATTGCTACATTCACAGCATGTTTATTTTTTATACAAACAGTCCGTATTTTATCATTTTACTCCTGTTGCACATTAAGAGTGGAAAATAGGATAAAGCATACTTCTCACAGCTTTAAGGAAAAAAAAAAATCACACTATTGAGATGTTAGATGGCTAATACAAACTTTGTTAATTGGAGTTCTAGAATATTTTCACCTGTGCTGAGGTTGCTTGCTTTAAGGAAATACTACACTGCTGAATTTTTAAGCACAGTAGCTTAGCAGATCATCACCATTTCCACATGGAAGAATCAGAAGCCTGTTTCAAAGTTTTATTAATTCAAGTCATAAAAAAGTTACAGCAACTTCAAATATGTACAAACAGCCATAAAAACATCATGTTCAGTTATACAGGAGACAGTCTTGTTACAACATGGCTACAAAAATCATTATTTTCAATAAACCTCCCACAAGGGTAAAATAACCATTTAAGCATGTATGCTCCAAAACCCTAGTAACAGCAGTTGTCAACTCATTTCATCATCATAAAAAAAATAAAATCAGGGAGCAATAGTTAAGTTTGACTTGAGTAAGATGGGGCGTTTAAGATTTAACTCTCAACAAATAGCAAAAGTAGTAGCATGGTTACCAGTCTTGGCTGTTAAAGTTTTAACAATCATTAAGTGAGCACAATTGCCTCCCTTTCAGGAGGAATCTTTTTAAGAGTTAAGATCCATGCCTCCAATGTTTCTGTTGTCTTCTTGTTTGAATCTTACTCCATCTTCAGCTGATTTAATTAAGCATTCAGTCCTCTATGCATTTCATTCATTTCCTTTACCTGGAGGGGAGGAGGTAGAGGGAGATCAACATTTGTGCTGCTTCTCGGCATGAAACCCAAGAAGTCAATAGGACTTACCAACCCAGATTTTCATTAGCAAAGGGATTTGACATGTAACACTAACAGAATCAAACACACCAGGACCACTGTTAACACTTCAGCTTTTTTCTTTTAATTATTTAAAAAAACCCCACAGCAGTCTTTGGAGTGTGTGCAGGGAGCAGACTTCACTATTTAGCTGCAACACCCTTTGGATTCCTTTACAAAAGGCTCTACACTTGGGGTGAAGCACCATGCACTAGTATCATTTGTTACTATTCTATTGGAAAGTAGCTCTTCAATAGAAACTGCAAGCTCCATGCAAATACCTCAAGTAAAGGTCTTCATGACAGAAGACGACTATCAGTATTTCCTGTGGATTGTATAGCCCTTGCTATAGATATGTAAAAATAGTACTTGCTGTCAGCACTGCCCCCCACCCCTGGGAAATGCAGCAGATCACCAGTTGCCTTTGAAACTAGTGCAGTATGAACATGGTGAACTATATAGAGATGAAAACTAGTTACAGAATTTGAATACTTTCAGTCTCCTTGAACACATCTGAATCACCCAAAGCAAGCTTTTAACCTACAACAAACTTCGGCGTTTCTGGATTCTGGCCAACCTCCTCCCCACACATACACCATAAACAGAAATTAATTACCTCAGCTTTCACGTACTTCCCTTTCCTCCTCCTTGTGAAGACCTGTAAGAGAAGGACAGAATAATTGTGAAGTTTTATTTAAGTCTTGACTTTATCTGGCTGTGACTTTAAAACCCCAAACTTGAAGCTGTCCCTTCCCCATCCTTCCAAAGGAAGGTACACCAGAGGCTGTCTGTCACTCTCAACTACTTTAAACCAGGAGGCAAGACAGGTACTTTCTTCACCTCAATGAGTTTTTCCTAATACTTTCATTTTCCATGCACCACCCTTCAGTCGTAATCTGAAACAGTGACGGCATGTCCTTCACCTCTTTCCCACCTCCAAAGTCTCAGTAAGGAAGCCAGTTTACAGAGGAAGACTGTTTCTATCAGAGTCCAATTACCCTGGTATGCTGTTATTTCCCAAATTACACTGTCACCCGTTCTGCTTGGCAGCTTTGTTAGAACTTACCAGAACAACAATTGCAGCAACTATTGCTACTATTACTACTACAATGACAGCAATGAGGCCAGGAGTCAGAGACTTCATGGAAAACTCCGGTGCTATTTCATCAACGTAGTAGACTGCTGTCTTCTCAAAATGCAGCATTTCATTATCAATGCTGATGTTTAGTCTGTTATTATGAAAGATAGAGTCACCTTTTACCTAAGAACAGATAGGAAAAAAGAGACTTGCTAGTTCCCATCGTAATAGGCACTCATCTAGGCACTGCAATAATTCATCTTGCTTTAGCCAGTGCACAGTAAGACAACTGAATGCAATACACAGATCTAGTCTTTGGCAGACTTTATCCATGACACACTTACATCTTTTTCAAAGTAGTAGGCCACATCAGCTATATCCACATCTCCAGAAGACTTTTCTGAGGAATTTTGCTTCAAATCAATAGTAATGTAAGGTTTTTCATACTGCAAAAAATATAGTATGGTATTAAGAAGGGGCTAGTTTAAATCCAGCTATCAAATACACAGCAAAATATTATGATCCAGCTTGTGAACTCACATCCTGAATCAAGTTTCTGGTACTTGTTCTCAAGCCAACTGTTTACAGTATGATTCAAATTCCACTTTTTTAGTGAAGCAAAGTAAGAATTCATCTATAGACTGCGGAGAGCAGTATGTAACTTCTCAGTATTTCAGTTCAGATACAGCTATTTGCTAGCTGCTCAATGAATGACACTATTTTGAGAGCTTATCATAAGACTCATGCTGTACTGCATTAGTCAAACAAGAGTTTTCAAAGTTATTCACAACAAAATAAAATTCTGATACTTTACTAAAAATTATGTGCCTCTTACCAGAACACTACTTATATAGCGCCCATCCAGCATATAACGATTGGTAATTGTTTCCCTGAAGAATCTGCAGAAATATTAAAACCATAGCTGTTAAAAACAGTACTATTTTTACACATCTATTTTTGGAAGCAGGGAAGACTAGTATAATTGTTTTCTTCCCTGCAGCCTCTCTGTGGTGGGTTGACCCCCGCTGGCAGCTAAACCCCCACCTAGTCTCTCACTCACGTCCCTCTAGCAGGATTGGGAAGAGAATCGGAAGGGTAAAAGCAAGGAAAAAACCAACCCTCGTGGGTCAAGATAAAGACAGTTTAGTAAGTGAAAGGGTTGGGTGGGGGAAATAAAAAAAACCAAGCAATGCAAAAGCAATCACTCACCACTAGCAGACCAATGCCCAGCCAATCTCTGAGCAACGGCTACTTGGGAAAAACTTTCCCCCCAGTTTTATTGCTGAGCATGACATTCTACAATACGGGATACCTCTTTTGTCAATTCAGGTCAGCTGTCTCTGCTGTGTCCCCTCCCAACCACTTGCCCACCCCCAACCTACTCACTGGGGCAGCAGAGTGAGAGTCTGAGAAGGCCTCGACACTATGTAAGCACCGTTCAGCAACAGCTAAAACACTAGTGACTTATCAACACTGTTTTGGTCACCAGTCTGAAACACAGCACCATACCGACTGCTACCAAGAAAATTAACTCCATCCCAACCAAACCCAGTACACTCATCGTTAAGTTATACTAAGAGCTCTGTCAATTCCTAACAGCGAAGACACACTTACTGAAAAATACATACATACATTACTGCAGTGTTAGAGAGAAGAGTTTGAACAGTTTTGAGTTCAGACAAGGAGCTAGAGCGTAGCAGCGTTTGTTCCGGGGGGGGGGGGGGGGGGGGGGGGGGGGGGGGGGGGGGGGGGGGGGGGGGGGAATATAGCTACAAGCACATTTTTCTTGCTGTATGACCTCTGACAGAGAGAAGCAGGATTTTATTTTAGCCAAAAAATATCTCAACCATTGTTTTTCTCATGCTGCTTCTATGCAGTCCCTCTACCATCTCTGACAATTATTTTTTGGGCAATTTCACCTTATTACCTTCCATTCCCTTCAGTATGACGACTTGATAAAAAAAGCAGCTATCAATTTTAAACAGAAATGAATCTCATTAGCAGTTAATTTATTTCCAATAAAAATTAAAGCAATTCTATGAAGGATCTGTGGGTTACTTCTAAGATGTCTTATAAATGAGTTCACAAGTTTGACAATGCTTTTAAATGCTTCGCTGCTTAGAAGTACACTAGATATCCAATAGTGCATGCAGACATTGTCATGACATCTTACTATCATTACTTACTTCTTTAAAGATTCAGTGTTCAGAGGAACGTTTCTGTCGGCATGTTTCATTTCAATGATGATCCATCTGAAGTAATAGGCAAGTACAATGAATATTCTTAAAGCACGTACATATAACAATGCATACTAAAAACCTAACCCCAGGGAAAAAAACAGAGCAGTGAGAGAAAAAACAAAGAAACCCCCCTCCAAAACCCTTCCATGCCTCCTTGTTTCTGAAGAAAAAAAAAAAGCAGTAAGTGTTTATTGCTCTATCTTCATTCATCCCCAGCGCATCATTCATACAGATAAATCCTCTACAACGCAAAACCTAATACTGGAATGTTTTCATGTCACAGCACACCCAGAAAGACTTACGTCGTTCTGACTAATTGATTGCACTTCAAGTCTGCGTCATGCTTGTCAGTTCTTCTAACACCAGCTGTATTCACACACCAACAGGTAGTTCCGCTGCACTGCTTTGCCTTGAAAACACCAGTATTTTCGCACTCAGGATCATAAAGGCCATCAGTATCTTCAAATGCACCTTTTGGTTTCTCACGACGACCTGATTTTGAGCCTGTCACTTCTGCTTTCATCAACAGGCATTTTGAAGTCACTAAAATAACCAGAAATTCATATTATGTAGCATCAGACGACGCACGTTCAAAACAGAACTCTTTGTCTGTAAAAACACAAGGTTACATCAGAAGCAACCAGATTTGAAGCCATTACAAGGAAGAGAGAGTGTCTAACATGTAGGTGGTGCATAAAGTCAACACAACTGGGGTACGTCAGCTTCTCAAGGTAAACGCATAGGAAGTCCAGCCACCTTCCATTTCTTACAGCAAGAGGATCATTTATAGCTAAGCTGAGATCAAACCAAGAGTAAGGTCCTGAGACAAGGCTCTTTCACCTCTGGATTTGTAGGAAAAGTCATGATACATTCTTACAATGAAGCTAAAAATTAATCTTTGAGAAATCCTTGCCATTAGAGACCGAATATTAAGGAGAATGGGGGAGCCTGCATCAGTATAAGCACATCCAGACAAGTTACACAGGCGGAATCCCAAATGCATATCTTCCATTGCCAGTTGACCTGGAAGAGCAGGAAGCAGCTTTCCTTCCTTGCTACCATCATTTGCCGGGAACTCAATGGTCATTTTCACATATTCCCTTGTGTTTAGCTGGCACTTTTCCTTGCCGCCCCGTACCAGAGAGCCCACCCAGGCCAAGCGCGGCCGACACGCGTGCTTTACTCACAACTGTCGCAGTTCACAGACACGCCGGAGCCGACCGAGTCGCACCAGCAGACGCCGTTGGCCACCCTGCAGTTCGTGACACGCTTGTTCTTCTCGCAGATGCACGCTGGAAGAAAAGAGCGGCTGTGAGCGCGGATGCCCCCGGGTAAGCAGCCGGGCGCCCCAGGGCACGGCCACCCGCTGCTCCGCGGGCGGGGAGGAGAGACAAAGCCGGGCCTCACCGGACGGAGCCGGCTTCCCACCTGGCCACCCGCCCTTCCCTAGAGGAGGGCGAGAACTTCCTTCGGAACGCTCAGGCTCCCCGCGGGCTGCCGGGCCCCTCCGGCCGGGGACAAAGGGGCACGGAGGCCGGGTGCCCCTGCCCCCTCCTCACCTTCCCGCCCGCGGGGCGGCCCCTCCCCTCCCGCCAGCGGCCCCGCGCCCCCGGCGGAGAGGGGGCGCCATTTTGTGGCGCCGTGCGGAGCGGGGCGCGTACCGGGGCGGCTCCGCGGGCGGCGGAGGGCGAGAGGGGCCGCAGAAGGGGGTCACAGACCGGGGGGAGCCCGGTTGGGAGCCGGGATGGGGGGGGGAGCGCAGGACAGACAGAGGGGTGCGGACACTCACGGCTGTCCTGAGCGCAGGCGGCGGCGCAGAGCAGCAGCAGGAGGGCAGCCCCGCATAACAGCTTCATGGCTGGGGCCAGCGGTGAGGCGCGGCGAGGCCGGGGAAAAGTCCTCTGAGGCGCGGGCAGAAGAGACGGAGCAGTGCGTGCGCGGCGGCGAACCGATGTGAGCCGCCCGACAGGTTCCGCAGGTGGTGGAGGCTGCGCCGCGCCCTCCCGGCTCCGGTTACACCTGGGACGCGCAGGGGGCGGCGGCGACGGCTCCTCCTCCTCCCGGGCCAGCCGGGCGCGCTGTAAAACCGCCTCCCCCTGCACCTGGGCGAAACTGGATGGGGCAGGGCGGGTCCCCGCTCCAGTCCCGGCCCAAATATAGCCTCTTCCGCAGGGCTGGGGAGGGGGAGCAGCGGCCCAGGGGCGGGTGGGGAGGAGGAGGAGGTGGTGGGGGCCCCCACAAGGTGCGGTCCGTCCCGGTAAAGGGGCTGTGAAACCGCCCCGCCCGCGCTGGAGGGGCGGCGGGACGGGGCCGTGGCGGGGAGGAGGGATGTCGTCGGGGCGCCGGGGGGCGGCTGCCCCCGCCGCCGAGGAGAAACTTAGTCATCGGGGAAGTTCCCCGGCGTGTTTGCTCTGCGGGGTGGGGGGGCCGCCCCGCACGGTGACACACGGGCCGGGGGAGCAAAGCCGGCTCCTCTCCCGGCTCGGGGCTTGCCGCTCCCGCCGCTGACCTTCAGAAGGCCGGGACCGCGGGAAGGCCTCCGCCGCCGGCAGCCCCGGGGCTGGCCGGCCCCGAGGTCTCTGCCCTGGCCTTGTGGCCGCCGGGCCCCGCGTCTCCTTTCCCTCGGGGGAGAGGCGGGGGGTGTTTTCTCGCCCCTCTGCGGACAAGCGGCCGCGGATCAGTCCCGCAGTCCACTCTCGGCAAGCTGAGCGCCAGTCATAAATATTCACACTTTATATTTAGTTCTGTTCACATCCAGGGGTGCCCTTTGAACTACTCTGTGAGGACTTAGTGTTTAACATAAATCCTGATAGTCCCTCAGTTAAGAAAAAACAGAACACCTATCTGTATAGAATAAACTATTTCTTAAGGATCTTTCTGCTCGTTGTGGGTTGGTTTTTTTTTTGTTGTTGTTGTTTTCTAAAATACACACTAGATCACTCTGCCTTAGGACTGCTCTGAAGAGAGTCGCTTGTGGTGCTGCAGTATCCGCACTTCCTTGTTCAGAAAAACGTAGTCTTCGGTGCTTTGTCTCTGAGCAGCACAGCTTTGTGGGAACCTACAAAATGGTAGGTAGTGCCAGAGCCCTGCAAGGTTGCCGAGGAGGAAACATAGGAAAGCCTGCTGCAGGTTTTAAAATGGCTTTCCAAAGTGTAAAAGCAATGCCAAAATGGAAGACAAAAGATAGGTATCGTACACTGAAAATATTTTCTGAAGCTTTTTTTGAATTGATTAATTCAGTTAAAAAAATATGGATAGATCTTTCTGAAAGATATATTAGTGTCCCAGAAAAACAAGTTAGTTCAGTAGAGGAGAAAACCAGAATGACATCCCTGTAAGTCTGTTCCTGCATTTACGAGAAATCAACAGTTTCCAAAGACTTGAAACTTCCTCTTACCAGTGTTTACCTTCCCTGTACAATAAAATCATGTTGCTGCTTTTGTATGTGCAGACCTCAGTTAATGAAACTGTTTAAAACCTTTGCATGTTCTGAAATGTAGGTGCAGTTTACCTGTCTTTGTGGTTTTGTCTCTGTGCGCAGCTGTGTTTGTGTTGTATCTTTGGTTTTGTATTTACTGTTGTCTACAGTGCCCTGCTCAAATCAGGTAGGTGCTGTCTCAGATGGGTCTGAGTTAAATGACTGTTCTTTGGGTCTGCTGCAGGTACAGCCCGAATTAGACTTTTGCAGCATTTATCTTGGTTCTTCTTGAGTTTTTTTGTGGCTTCTTAATACTCTTCTGATACACTTGTCAAAGACTCAAAATAAGAGCATGATCTTAGCAATGTGAAAATTTGGGAAGACTTTAAAGTCTCAGATATGGACTTCTTGCATTGCTGCTGTCAAATGATGGCATTCTTCAGAAAAATGAGCAGGATCAATAGGCTCAGAAATACCTGCCTTATTGTAAAGCTCGTTTTCCATGTAAATGTGGTGGTTTGTTCAAGATGAGAAGAGTTACCCTGTCGTTATCAAATTGCCAAGCTGAACTACGTAAGCCTTGATAATAAGGAACAGTAAATTTTATGATAGGCTTTTTCTTTTTTTTTTTTTTAATATGTAAATGTAGAACACAACAGGCTGGGTACATGCTAATCCTGCTTGTTCTCATGGCCCTTGTTCTGTGTAGGTAAACCTCTGTGCCTAGTTTTAAAAATCCAAGCCTTAGTCTGCAGTCTTAAAACCTCACAGTGGCTGCTACTGAAAGTAGCACTGCTTCTTCAACCACCTCCAAATGCCAGACAGGTCTTTGTTGTCAGTATACAAAAAATAGCCATAACCTTTAGTGTCTAAGGGTTGAATGGTCTTAGGGTATTTGTGTGGACTAAAGAAGCCTCTTACAGTGTGTTTTGGCTTTTTAGTGTGACACATGTTTTCCCTGAACTGTTAGTTATCACCTATAGAAAGCCATACCATAACTGTGGTACAAAGGTAAGTGCATTGTGTTGCTTTCTGTAGTACAGCATTTAACTTGGCTCCAATTTGCAGGAGCTAATAAAGAGCTCATTACTATAATTTCCCCAGGTTTCCAAATCTGAAGAAATTAGTGTTTAAATGTTGCTCAGTATTTTGGAAGCAGAGAGTTGCTCTACACGATGTCATTCTCCAGCAAAGCAACGGAAATGAGGGACCACTCACAATAGCATTAATCTTACCCTCCTTCCAGGTTGTTTTGAGGGAAGCTTCTCCATGGAATCAAAGCCAGTGGAGCAGGCATGTGGTTAAAAAGATAAAAGGGCCCAAGTATCGAAGAAGCTTCATTACACAGATACCTTGGTGTCTAGGGGGTTGGAAGGCAGCGTCTTTTTTGCACCTTTTGTGGTGATACATAACTCTTTGTGCTGGAATACGTGGCCTTATTCAATGGCTATTCTATATTAACTTTCCTCAGCGTGCAGCTCTAAAGGTAAGGCCTTGCTTATTGGTTATAAACAGGATAATTTTATCAACTGTTGGAGATACCTCCTCTTATCAAATAACTGAATGCTGATTAGGCAGTGCAGTGTAGGCTAGTTGTGGTTTACACTTATTAAAGCATAATTACAGCTCAGACAAGTTCTAATGTAAATGCTACAAGCACGTCACTGGCTCTATCATACAGCAAAAAGAAAAAAAAATGTTTTGATCACCAGGCCTTAGAAAATATGTAAACTTACATTAAGAAAACTCATGTGATCTGTATTTTTCAACTTTTGCTCTGTAATTTACATCTGCTCCAGGTCTGTTTGGAGAATAAAGTTCAATTCACTAAAGTACTCAAGAGCCGCTGACGCCAGTAGGAGATTTTCTGTTGACTTCAGTGAACTGTGAATCAGATCCGAGGAGATAAATCCAGCTCTTTCTGAAGTCAATAAGAATTAGTGCGATACTGGGATCTGGCCTAGGTCTTTACGAGGTCATTTCCAGGTCTTCCCTAGAAATTGGGTAAGTGGGCTTTGTGATACTGCCCAGGCACAGAAAAGGGATAAAATCTGCTTTCAGGGAAAGTTGCAGGGATGTATGAGTCACTCCTGAAGTATCAGGAAACGATGCAAGGTGGGGCTGTGACATGCACTGTGGTCAGCAGATCAGAGAGATGAGTGGAGAGAGCATGATCAGTGCTATTGGAGTATTTGGCAATCTAGCTCTAACTGAGATTCTTCAGAGGCTGCAGACCTGATCGGTTTTGGGTGTACCCTTCTGAAGATAACCAAGGTCTCGTCCCTAGAAAATAGGCCGTGTATTATACCAAATTGCAAAACATAGTCTTACTAGTGTTTTCCCAACAAAATTAATGACTTTTGAAAATTCATGATGACTTTTAACTGGTTAAGGCTGACAAAGTTAGAAACAACCAGAAACAGTCTTATGATCAAAAGTGCCAACAGGTTTTTCGGACGGTAGACATTGCTACATACATCATCTGTATTATAGACTTGGTCAGGAACTTTTTATTAGGACAGTTTTAGAATGTTTGTGTTCAACTTTTTTTGCAGATGCACCATCTGCATAGAATGAAGCCTTTGAAAGGACTGTAGGAAGAGGACAATATTGAAAAATTATATACAATATCTTGTCCATGATGTGTTTCTGAAGATTCCATGCCTTCACAAATCAATATATGCTGCTGCTGCTCAAAGAAGTGTAATAAAACTGGTGCTTCTGCATATTTTATTTTTCCTGCAGGTTTGAAAACCACCATATAACAGGTAAGTTGTTACATTGATTTGAATAATGAGAACATTTGGAGTCATGGAGAGCTTAAATGTTTCAGCCATATGGGGCTGGTCAAATATAGAGCCAATAAAAAAATAAATGAGCAGTCATGTGTCTTTCTGCTAGACTGTCTAACTACTTCTGAACACTGTAAAAAAGCTAGTTTACACGTTTTGTTTATTTTTGGCCTGTTTCTAGATCATGACTTCCTTTTCTTTGAATAATAACAACACAGTTTATAAATGTAACTATGTTTGTGTATTTTGCCAAAATTGTCATGCACACTGGGGGTGGAAATTAGTTCAGAGGCAGTGGCAACGCTCATAAAGCTCTCCTCAGCTTCAGAAGCCCACAGCTCGGTTCTCTGTCAGGCTGGAGACCTTTGACTGAAAGTAAGAGTATCTACTAAGAGGTAAAGGGCTGTTGGTTCAGAGGTTCATAAAACTAGGCAGGGTGTAGCCACAGGAGAGAAATGCCAGGCAATTAATGTACGTTCTATTTATGTCTTTGAGGATTATAGAAACCAACCCGTCTGATACGTTGTGGCATCTTCATCTCTCTGCCAGGGCTTAGTCTTAACTCCGGTGGGTGGGGTCATTAACAGGCTTGTCATCCTTGTCTTTACTTACCTGAAAATACATCTCCATGGCTCTTATACCTACAGCGTTTTTTAGAACATCTATTATCAGCATTCAAAGCTGCTTAAAATGCACAGCATTAGATGGAAAAAACTTAATAACTCTGCATCCAGACTACTTCGTAGCAGAGAGGCAAGCCCATTAATTTCATACTGTGCCCAGTCCTTCAGAACACTCCCTGGTTTCGTAGAGTTTGGAAAGGGCTCAGAGGAAAACACAAGATCGCAAGTTGTAGTAAGAGAAGCTCCGTTTACACTAAAATTGTTTCAATTCTGACATCTAAGATACTTTTTTTTTGCCCTTTTAGCCATTCTCTGTGAAAGAAGATACAGATGGAACTTTGTCAAAACACTTGTTAAAAACTGTTTGAGAGAGTCCTAAGTAGTTTTTAACATGTTTTATCGCATGACAACATCTCTGCGCAGTAGGCAGAACCAAAGCAGATGGTTATACAGACAGATAGTTGTCCCGTCTCTCAGTATGGCGTTATCAGAAGGCACATTAAGTACTTTTCTGACAACCTGAAGGTGTCTGCCATTAAATTTGCTTGTGTCGGACTTGTCTGTATGTACAGGTCGCTACAAGGCTAGCTAGGGTGTGGTTTTACAGTATGTCAGGTAACCCACAGCAACAACCTATGGACACAGCTGTACGCAGCAGTAAGCAGAAGACATTTATTCCTCAACAAAAACAGGGTCACAGCGTGCACACAGGCAGCTTCCACGGAGCAGCTAACATGCTGGAAATCCCCACCCACTCTTGCCTCACTCTAACGTCTGTGTGTAGTCATACCCCAAGCAAAGGTGAATAAATACACCCATGAGTTGAGCAGAAAAGTCTCATCCCACAAACACCATGTAGCGTAACACAACGGACAGCAGAGAGTGGGGTTAAGAGAGCCAGGTGTTTCATAGCTCACAGAATGCTTTTGTTTTTTCTCGCTGAAATAAATGGCTTTTGTGTTGTGCCTGCTTTCCTAGTTCATGAGTTTCCCTTATTTTTTCAGTTAGCAATAGCTGTTACCAAAGTTCATCTGTTTCTCTTTGCACTTTAATTTACAGCCCTTGTACTAGTGGAGTAATTACAGAGCCCATTGGTTCTTGGGAGGGGCGTTCAATGTTTAACAAACTGTGGCAACTCTAATTTAACTGTGTGGAGCCTGGACCATTGGATGGGAATGAAAAAAAAATTTCCAGGCTCTTTCCAGCTCCCATTTTAACTTGTCTGGTTTTAGTCTCCAAAGGGCTGTCCTTGAAGTTCTGCCTTCCCACTACTGAAACTGATGCTATTCCTTTCTTAGCAGTATGAGGGGATTGGAGCCAAACTATTTGCATATGAAAGTAATTTTCCCTTACTTCAGAAATTATAGCTACATTACTCTTGATTAATCCTTTCATGGGGTGAGTCTTCTGAATGCCATGCCATGAAAATAAGGCTCTTGACAATAGAGAAATTGTCCTGTCTTAATTACTACTGTTGTTTCATATTATAGGGGCTGTGGTCATGGACAAAGATTCAATTGTGTTCAACAGTGTAAAAACAGAGAATAAATAGGTACCCTGTGTTTGAAAGGTTGTGATCTGAATTATGTGACCAGTAAACTGAGAGGTAAATCTAAACTTTGGAATTGGAAAACGGTATGAGAAAGATTTGATGCAATTTACACATTTTGCCCAGTTATAGAATCATAAGCCAGCTCGCTAAGAGTTTGAAGGCTCTCACCTATTCTTCATCCACTCAAACGGCTATTGTTTTAAAAAATACTGAACTCCCCTTCAGGAAAAAATTAGGACAGTATTTTGAAAGCAGCGAAGTTTTTCTACTTTTGATCTCCCTAGATAGAGAGATGTATTTCCTGCATAGTAAGTTGCTTAGATCTTTCATGGTTTTGTGTACTAATGTGTGCATATATATTACATCAGTGAGACTATGCATTTGTGTTATTCACTAGATGTGAATGGAATGTTTTCAGCTAATGTGATTTTATTAAAATGGTTTTTTAAGTAAAATTCTTGAAGTTTTATTGGTTCAGCTACATTTTCATCAAGAAGATTTTTGAAGTCTAGGGTTTGCTGGTCGTTTCTGAGAGGAAAGAGGAGAAAAATACAAGCTGAAGAGTTCGCATTTTTCAATGCGAATGTAGGCAACCCAGTCACTCTGCGCAGGCGCAATACCCCGGCAGCGCCCTGGGCACGGCCGACACACACCTGCTCCTTGCTCCGGCACCTGTGTCTCAGGAAGCCTGGTGCTCTTGGCAGCTGGAACAAATGGCTCTACAGTCATGGTGGTATAGAGGAGTCCTGTTTATTAGTGCTCTTTGCGCCATACAGCATGAAGAAACAGCATGGGCACAACTGGGTAACAAATAACCGTGGTTATTAAATACTCGCCAAAGCAAAATACAATCTCCAGTGGCTTTAAAAAGTTAGAATATGGTGGATGATGTCAGAAGGTTGAAAAAAACACTTAAAGGGGTACTGTACAGTTTATCTCCTTTCCCTTTAGCGTAAAATATGCACTCAGACTTTTGAGTTACTGATGTTGAGAGATACGTCATTCATCACTTGCCATTTTGTGACATGATGGTGAAGACATAATGTAGTCTATCTCATCTATTTATTTTGACAAAGTAATTGGAACTTTTCAGATAAGACTACTTTGTTTCATTTACAACCAGCACAGAAGTACCAATCCATAAAACTTAAAGGCTTCCACTGTCTGCTTTGAATTAGTTAAGTTCATACAGGATATATCAGTCTATTTACAGTAAAAAAGAATGGCAAGTTCAAACTTATGTCCCCAGTACTTTATGTAGATTTGCTGCTGCAGAGTACTTCGCTGTTTTGAAGTATGCAGAAGCAGCATGTTTAAACATGCACTGTGTTTGCTGGCAGTCTTGACATTCTTTTACCATTTGCTGTATTAGTCTAGTCAGTACACTTCTTGTTCACTACATAATTTCTAAATGATTTTTTTCTGCTAGTTCCTGAATTTCTGAGTACCTGAGAATAACTACAGCTGTTCTTGGACTTATGTATTAGAAAACCCTGCTGTATGTTTAGAACTTCTTTTCAAGTAAACAAAGCTGAAAACAATTTTCCTGTCCATTCATCCATCAATGACATATACTTAAGTGGCACTAGACCATTTGTTGTTCTAATCATACTGTAACATTTTTCAAAAGCAAGGATTTAGCTGTAAGGCACCCTTCCAGTATCCTTACTTGCTACCTCAAGTAGCAAACAGGTAAGGCATATTCAGTCCGTTATGCTTAGTCCTAGCCCAGGCACCATGATGCCATAATGATTTGTTTCACACAACTCATCTACATCCTTACTCTCTCTTCCCATGTCAAAAACAGGTTTCTGGTGATAGATGTGGGTTCAGGTGGTTTATCTGTTCCTTTTTAATTTACTGAAACTTGTGTGACTTGCTACACCCTTTATTCTGAAAGACTTAACCGCATGCCCAACGTTTGCTTTTTAGATGAATGCTTCAGTTTCATTATGGTCTTTAGGAATCAAGCTCTCAGCCTGCGTGCATTTCATCTAGAACATATCTGATTGAGAAGCTGAGTTCCCCCCAACAAGGTCAGGAGTCATCTTTACAGGGAAGAGATTTCCCCCCCCCCCCCTCTGTTTCACAGTCTGCAGTAAGTAGGAAAAGTCTATAATTGAGAAATACCTATTTTATTTTGAACAATGATCTGTATTTAAAAGAACCAATGTTTCTTCTTCATGACTGACTCTGAAAAGAAATACCAGGTATTTTTCCTATGGTACTTTATCTTTCACTGGAAAGGATATCAGAGGCCAAAGGCAGTTTTCCTACCTCACAAATATTAAAAGATTAAAAAACGAAAGTATGTATATCCTAAATATAATTTATTAAAATACTAGCCCTGTGTTTTTCTTCAGTAATGCTTCTTAATCTATCTGTAAACAACTCAATCACTAAAATTTTTAAGTTCTTTTTTTGTTTAAAGGAAGCAAACTTCTCTGCACTTGCCTTTTTGGACCTAGCTACTGGGTACCTATGTAACTATATATCTCATATAATTGAGTTCCAGTGCATTTATGGAAATTTTTTTTTTTGCAAAAATAAGATTTTGTAAGAATCCCAGGTCTTTCAAACCCAGGTCTTATTCATTTTATATATATAAATATATATATTAAAAAATCAGTTCAAACTGTGATAACATATAAAGATGAAAAGTAGCTACATTGATTTAATGTCCACCTATAGGAAGGATTAGGAATTAAGTACAACATGAAATCTAGTGTATTATACTAGACAAATGCTGCATTGTCTGAGTTTAAATTGCTGGTGGTGAAACAGTGCCCCCTGATGTGCAGCAAGCTACTTGGAAATCACAAAGCTACATCCTTCCAGATGCTCTTGGATGAATTCTTCAACAACCTTCTAAAAACTGTAGTTAATAATAAGCAAAGTTGAGAACCAGTTAAGCCCACTATATCATGCAGAGGATTTAGAGTCAGGTAAAGTTCTGTTTCCTCATTGTCACTGTGTTCAGACATCAACCTTTCCACGCTGATGTTTTTCCATGACGTTTCCAAGTTGAATCCTTGAGTCAACCCCATCTCAACAATCCTACCTCAGGCTGCAGAGTCCTGCAAGGAAAGAAAGGTCAAGTTGCAGACTTTCTCACAGCTTTAGTTTCATTAGAGTCTGAGCCAAGGTTATGCAGCTAATCTGTATGAGAGCAGAGCCCTGGGTCCTGGGAGGTAGAGGACAGTACAGTAGGGGTTAGAGAGTCACAATACCTGTTGAATAACTTGATTGTAACAGATTTTTGAGTGAAAAGAAAAAAAAAACTTTTAATATTTTGTTGCAGAACCACCAGCTCAAAAAATATTTTACAAAGGGGAGAGCTACAGCAAAAAAACATACAAACTCTGGAAAGCTCCGTGTGGATAAATTTCTACATTGTAAGCCACTTTTTATTGATATGCCAAGGAATACAAATGTGAAGGTGTAAAGAATAAGAAGCATGCACTTCACAATTATCGTTGCAGTTTTATGTTTTGCAGTAGGGCAAAAAAATGACAGAAGCTTGTTTTCTAGTCTGAACGGTTTAGATGGTTATGTGGAAGTTTCTGTAACTTACCCGTTCTTTGTTTTCCACAGTTATGAAATGAATGCTAATTAACTGAAGAGTGCTTTGAGTTCCTTAGATGAAAAGTATTATGCAAAAATAAAGAACAATTTAATGCAGGGTAACTTAACCTGAACACATGTATACGAAGAGAGAACCTCAAAGAAACAGACTTTTGCCCAACTGATATATTTGGTATTATCTCCGCCCTGCTGCCAAGTTTCCTGATTTCAGCCTATTCCATAGAGAGATGTTAGTTCGTACATTTATCACTTGATATGTTTTTTCTCTCTCTAGAGTGCACGATCAGGAACTTGATATGACCTTTCCGTGAGTATGCTCACTAACTCAGAGCACCTAAATAAAGGTATCTAGCAAATTATTAATAAAACATGAGGAAGGATTAAAAAGGCTTCTCTTCTCATTACCATAACAAATGAGACTAGTTACACTTTAATTGGCCTGTACAGGGGGAAACAATGAAATTGCACGTATTTCTTGCCATCTTTCTAGAACAAACCTTTAGCTCTTGTAGCAAAAGACAACAGTAAGATTTCACACCGAATCTTACTAGGGAGGGGAGCTTTTCATTCTTGTTACATTTCAATAGACTGCCTTAGACTAACTGCATAATACTCCGTGCATTAGTTGCTTCTGTGGAAAAGTAACAGCAGGGTATATTGCACCTGTATTTTTAATGATCTTTAAAGTTAGGTATGCCTTCTTCCTCACGTCCTGCGTCTCCCAGGGAGATGTTTATCAAAGGAAGCTTTTACAATGTTGTTGGGCAGCTGAGAGACTGAAGTCGAGTCAAGTTTGCGAATAGCTTGTGGTAGAGGAAAGAGCAACGGCCACATACGCAGCGCTGCAGAAGCGGGACGCTTCGCCGCGGGCAGCCGCCTGGCCCAGCGCCCTCCCCGCTCTCCCCTCACACCGTGCCGGCAGCGCCGTCCTCCGCCCGGCGCCGGGGCCGCCGCAGCGCGCCCGCTCGCCCCAAACGCTCCCTCGGGACGCGAGGGTGAAGCGGCACCGTGGAAAAGAGACGTGTCCCGGTGCCGACACACCCAGAGTGACCGGCCACGCCGGTTTCGGGGCTCACCTCGTCTTGCGTGGGAAAGCGATGACGTGAGGCGGCCCAGCCCCTCTGCGGGCACCGGCCGGGTGACTGACGCGGCAGACCCTGACGAGGCAGACCCTGACGAGGGTCGCGTCATCGCACGGCGCTACGACATCAGCTTAGAGCTTTCTAGACCCCTGAAGCCAGCGTGCCACGCTTTGCGCACCTTAGGGCGCGCCTTTCCGGCTTTTCTCGGTGACTGTGAAGGACGCGACAGGCAGCAGGCGTACAGCCGCCCCCTCCTGCCTACCCCGGCGCCTGCCTGCCGACCGCCCGGCCCGCGCTCACCTGCCCGGTCGCCTAGCAACAGCCGTGCCTTTCTCTGATTGGCTGGCGGGCCCTGGGCGGGCTCCGCGGGAGCCGCGCAGCCCAGCGCCCCCAGGCGGCAGGAGGAGGGTAGGGGAGGTAAGAGTGCCCCGCCGTCCGATTGGCTGAGGCGGCTGCCTCGCGCGCTCCGATTGGCTGCGAGAGGCGCCATCTCGGGCTGCGCGGCGAGGGGGCTGTGGCGCGAGGGGCAGGCTGCTGAGGAGAGCGGAGGGGCCGGGGCCGGGGCCGGGGCCGGGGCGGGGCCGGGGCCGGGGGGGGGCCGGGGCCGGGGCCGGGCCGGGGCCGGGGCCGGGCCGGGGCCGGGGCGCCAGACCTACTACCTGCTGGGAACCGAAAGAGCGTAATCACACCCACACGTGAGGGGCTTTTTTGTTGTTTTATGTGGCAGCCAACTAGGAGCTGAAGAGCCAGGTAGGCTGCTATGAGCCGGCCTCAGACAGCCCTATGCTCTGTGAAGGGACCTACTGAAGAAGTAAATGCATTTGCTCCCGCCTAAAAATACCTTTCCTCACACGCCATTTGGTATCTTGATTTTTACGGTTACAAACACCTCAGGTTTGTTTCCTTGGTTATGCCTTCAGGGTATGTCCTACTTGAAGGACAAGTTTTATTCCCAATGGCTATAACAAAATGTTACAAAAATGAAGAGCTCAAGACTTTAATTTTAGTCTTATATGGCTTAATTATGGTTCTGCTGCATTAAGTCTATTAATGTTCTTTTAAGAATACGCAATCACAAATTGGAGGGCAGGAATGGAGATTTTTTGGTAGATCTAAGTAAGTGTGTAGGGCTATCAGGATCAGACAAAGAGCAACTTTTTCTGGAAAGGATTTTTTTCCATTTTTCAAAATTTTGAATGGAAAAAGAAAGATTGAAGGCTCCTTCCACTGAAAAAGAGCTTTATCAAATTAGAACTAAATTATAGAAGTCTACATAGTTGCTTAGGGCACATGACTTAGATTAGATAATTAGTACTGATAAAGTTAATTTTTCTATCACCTGACATACAAGCTCTACTGAAGTGCTTCATTTAACAAAAGAAATACAGAGAACTACTGCTCGAACTGACTATTTTTGTAGTTAATTTCTTCTTCTTTTTTAACAGGAACCTTTACTTACCAAAATGAGACACAATCTGGTGTGTCAGACACCTCCCACTGTCACTGTTCATGTAAAATCGAGTGCATCCAGATCACATCAACAAAAAAAACTTATTAGACTAAAGCGGCCTGCTTTTAAAGACCATGAAGAAAATTGTGAAAAAAAGGTTCCTAGTCATAAATATAAATGTCCAAAGGGGCCATGTCTAGTTATTCAGCGCCAGGAAATGACGGCTTTCTTTAAATTATTTGGTATGTTAATAATGACAGATATCAATGTATTGACTGAACAGTAGAAAACTACTAAGCAAGTATGTTTTCTATACTCAGTGATTTTGGGAGTGCTTTTTATATAGATACTAATGGCCATGTCTTTGTCTAAATGTATTTTGTTGTTATATTTTAGTGTATAAATATTTAATGCTTAAGTTAAAAATACAAGAAGGGCTACCAAACTGATGAAAAGTATCTTTTTAAATTACAAATGAAACCAAGGTGGTATGATACTTCCTTTTATGATCATTACCCTTCCCTTTCTATTTTCTCTTATTTCAACAAATACATGCAAAACAATGTACATCTTGTTTTACACAAGGCTTAAAAAAGGCTGGACTCCCAGTCTTATAAACATGTTATTTATTGTGGGAATAAACATTTAGGAGGAGAAGTGGAATGGGAAGAAAATCTGAGGAGTTGTAGCATCTCTTGCATTTGTGTCTCATATAAAGTTTTGTATTTATTTAATTTAGTGAAAAGATTAATTAACAGTGGAAGATTACACTTGGTTTTTATTTGAACCTTAAATACAGAAGTGATTCAGAGAGAGTTTGCGGTAATCCTATTACAGTACATGTTCACAGACAGTGATGCACTGACCACAAATAATCAAGCAAGTATTGCCTTATAAAGGCTGTCAGGTAATCAAGGTGCAGACATCTCAACAGTCTATAGTTCATCAGAAATAATGGTATGCTATTAGATGGAACCACTTACCGCAGGAAGAAGTTACATAAATAGAAAAAATACTGGTGATTTTTCACTTTCACTTGCTATTACTGAGAACGAATGAAATGCAGTCACTAGATTTTCCACCTTGCCTTTCTGGTAGTTTGTCTTTTGTTGCTGAAGTTTTTTTCATATCTAATCTCTTTTCCCCGTCAGTTTCTCTGTTCTCTACTGGTGGGTCTAGCTTCTTTCCTTTTATTTGGTTTAATAAAAGGACCATCTGTTATTTATTTACAAGTACTTTCTAACAAAAACAATTTTGGTGTTTGAAATGCTACAGCTTTCTTTTGTTGCAGATGATGATCTAATCCAAGACTTCCTTTGGATGGACTGTTGCTGTAAAATTGCAGACAAGGTAAGTGTATTTCCTTCTTAGTTAACAGAACATATATTGAGTTAAAAATCTGCCCTTAATCCCATGATACTGTAATGCAAGTACAGATCATAATTTTTTTCTAATGTGTTCATATAGAAGCTTCAAGAAACTCAATTTATGCTTTCCTCATTGATAAAAATGATCAAAATATCTTGGTGCAAGATAAATGTGCGAAGCATAGGAAATTATATACTGAAATAATATATTGATACTTCATTTTACATTTTAAAACAGTATCTCTTGGCAATGACTTTCGTTTATTTCAAGAGGGCTAACTTCACAATAAATGAGCATACCAGAATCAATTTCTTTGTCGCTCTGTAAGTACTTTTAAATTACCTAGTTTTATTAGCATAAACTTTGCGTTATTTTATTCCTTTGTTTATGCCACTGACAATTATGATATATGATGAGACTTCTTTAACGAGTGTGTAGCTGTTTGGGTTCCATTATGAAGTATAGAAACATAATCTACATACTATATATAAATAGTGCAAATCCAACATTCTTCCTCTGACGACCACCAGTGTGGAACAAGCTTGAGCAGCGGTGAGGGGTTGTTTGCGTTGGTGTAGTGATACATAGTGTGGCATTCTGCCTACCAAACTACATCTGTGAGCTTTTTTAAGCGTTACAAGAAATACATGCAGGACAATACATGGCCACATATACGTGGCTCACGCTTCCTGTTATAAGACCCTATTTATATTTTTGCCAGCCTTTAGGTCATTTGTACCAAAAGGTTTCATCATGATACACACCTCAGGAGTAACTTTTTATTAAAGTTTCTGTCAACATGATTTAAGTCAACTGTAAAAATGTTGCTAGAGAATTTCTGAGAACTTTTTTGAACAGTTCTAAAATTTCTATACTTTGAAACAGAGGTGCAATCAGTAATCTGTCTTTACCAAGCCTATATAATCTCTCCATATTTGGCTATACCTACAGAGTGATTCAGCGTTTTCTTTCATAGTGTTATGGTGCTCAGGTCATCTTTTTCCATAATAGCGCTTCTCAGATGCTCTGATTTGCACACTAGTGCGGGGAGAAAGATGGCTATTTCTTCTGTTGTAAATGGTATTCTGGGTAGCATCCATAGAGCATGGAGGAGGAAGTCGTCTGACTCCACTGAAGGGAGAACAGCCAGGCCAGAAGAGCGACAGGATTAGAAAGGGACAAAGGGTCTGGTGAGACTGGGACTAGAGGGAATATTGGGGTTAGGAGCAAGTGAGAAAATCAGGGAGGAGACTAAAAGTCGTAATTTTTTCAGGTATGATTTACAGGAGTTTAGTATCTGGTGGATCCAGAGGAAGTAAATATTTTCCTGTTGTCTGAGAAGACCACCCAGAACCAAAAGTAGCACGTAGTGAAGGAAGGCAGACATATGGACATGAAGAAAATCATTTAAGGTTTTCATTTATACATGAAAGTAGACCTGTATTTAGTTGTTTGCTGCTAATTTAATGCAAACAACATAATTTTCCAAGAATAGTTAAAATCCATGACGTAGAAAATGTAAAGTTTAAGATTTCATAAGATAGTTTTAAGCTTTATTTAGAGAATCAGTCAGAAACTGTTCATTTTACTACAAGGATATCTTGCCAGTTTGGAGAAAGCTGTCAGGATATGTTAGTTCTTGCATATCTACTAATCTAGGAGACTCTAGGGTAAAGCAATTTTTATAATAGCTTAAGTTAAGTTTTTATTTACAAAGGATACATATGGAACTTTCTGATTAAGAAAATACTGTACTCCAGAGAGAAGGCTGTACTTTGTTAGCAGTTTTTCTCACAATACTAGGAAAAAGAACTACTTCAATATTACATCTTTGAATGTTAGAAATCATACTAATATAGTGATTTAAGACTGAAAAACATTTACAGACACAAAGATATATATATTTGAAGGTATCTGGCAAATACAGTTGAAGAAGACGATGAAGAATCAAAGTATGACATTTTCCCATGGGCTTTGGGAAAAGCCTGGAGAAAGCTCTTCCCTGATTTCTTAAAGTTAAGAGATCAACTATGGAGTAGAATTGACTACAGGGCTATTGTAAGCAGACGCTGCTGTGAAGAGGTAGGGAGGGTTTTAATATTGTAGATGCTGAAACTACAACAATTAATACCAGCTAACAATCTAGCTCTATACAAATAATTTCTTCCCTAAAGTGTGTAGACAAGCCATGGGAAAGAAAAGATGCAGCTAAAATGTAATGGTCCGTTTATCCTCCATGAAATTTTTCTTCTGCATTTAAAATAGATTCTTTGAAACTATGCTTTTAAGGCAAACCAGAATATTCTACATTGCACTACTGTTAAAAGTGAAGTTTTTATTGACTAGAATCTGTCTACTTTATGCAAATATTTTTTTTTTATTGACTAGAATCTTTCTACTTTATGCGAATATTTTTATTTAAAATTTACCATCGGTTGTTTCACTTCATTCACTTTAGAAATAATTTTGTGCGTGTGTGTTTGCTTTACAAATTCTAAGTTTGTACACAAGTAAAACCTTCAAATAAAAATCCCAGCACCTCAGGTGAAATTTTAATCCCTTCAAAATTAGTAATATAACTTCAATTGACTTTTTAAGGTAAGGGGTTTTCACTGCGTTTAAAAAAACCTCAGGACACAGTTCTAACATTCTCCACTATTAATGCAGTGTTACAACCTATGTTTTTCAAACAT